>NC_139020.1:89260454-89860454 GCF_964662115.1 Mustela nivalis
CAAAGAACGAAGTGTCATGGAACAAAAAGCTCACCACTTTAAGGACAGCCAGAATAATAGAATGCCTGGGCCTGGGCTTGAGTTTTGTGTAAAGATTTTAAGTGCTAAGTCATCTATTTTTCATATTGTACTTTATTCTCTAGCAGACTGTGGCAAGTACATAAATTAGGAGAGTTCTTCACATCCTGATTTCAAATTTGAAAGAAGAAACCTGCCTTGCAATGTAATTTTTAAATTATTATGTTTGTGATTTATTCTATTATTCTGAACTAGTATTTGTGTATTAGAGCTTTAAAGTAAACAGAAAAACTACAATTATATTAACTATGACATGAAATACCTGGCTTTAGAGATATGGGTATATTTTCTGGGTGTATGTACAGGTAGTTACATATTCATAAATGGGGAACAAATATTAGCAAATTCATTAATTAGTCATGCTTACACTTCGGTCATTTGAAATAATGTGTTTGTTTGAACTAAGGTCTCCTATTTATTAGAGTCATTAATGACTATCTGTAAGTTATGGTGCTCTAACATTTCACCAATTTTTGAGAAATGCAGTTTTACATTTCTTAGCAGGGGACTCGTCTCATTCTTCATTTTTATAGAATGAAAACCAAACACAGTATGAAACTCCCTAGGCCTGTTTCAACCCTTTTCCTTTGTCTTACTTAATACACAGATTCTTCTGCCTTTAAAAATAAAAAAAACTCTCATAACACTTACTACATTGTATTATAATATCTGTTTTCATTCTGCCTTCTTCAGTGCATCTCATAAGCATTATGATTCATTGTTGAATGAGTTCAAACACTCATTTATCCAAAAATATTTTTTAAAATTTAAAATCATTATAACAAATAAAAATATTTTGGGTCTCTAACATATGTGATTATTATTTTACATTTATTCATATGGCACACGTTATTTTGTATTATATATCTAAGCATGTATAAACATGAAGACTATGATAGGAAATGAGAATATTTCTAAAAGCCAATACAAATCTTAAAAACAGAGTTTTATTTTAAGAACACAAAAATAAAAATATATGCTCATCTTATATGTTATCTAAGTCATAATGTCTTATATATATGACATTATAAGTTATTGATTCTAAACATATTATTTTTAAAGATATACTACAAAATATCAACAAAATTAAATCTTATAAAATAACTTAGTCACTGAAATATTTTTTTTATTTTCAATATGCTGTACAACTATTTTTAAAGCATTATATGATCTCCTACTTCAGAAACAAGTTATACTAAGAATATTTCTAAATTTTCATAATGAACTAGGGCAGCATTTTAAAGAGTGTTCCAGAAAATACCAGTTTCTCCAAATGTTCTTTTTTCAAAAAATGAGTTCATGATGTAGAGATAAAAAATAAGCATACAAAAGGATGTTTCACATCATATGTCATTAGGGAATTGCAAATTAAAACAACAATATACCCCTACACACTCATTAGAATGGATAACATCCCCAAACTGACAATTCCAATTGCTGGCAAATACGCAGAACAACAGAGATTCTCATTCATGCTGGGAGGAATGTAAAATGGCACAGCGACCTTGAAAAACGATTTGTCAATTTCATATTAAAATACAGTCTTTCTTGGGGTGGCTGGGTGGCTCAGTTGGTTAAGCATTTGCCTTAGGCTCAGGTCATGATCTCCTGGTCCTGAAATCTAGCCCTGAATCAGGCTTCCTGCTCACCAGGGAGTCTACTTCTCTCTCTTTCTCTCTCTGTCCCTTCCCACTACTCATTCTTTCTCTCTCTCAAATAAATGCATAAAAATCTTTTTAAAAAATACAGTCTTACCATACAATCCAGCAGACACACTACTAAGTATTTACCCAACTGAACTGAAATTGTATGACTCCATAAAAACCTACATGTTGGTTATAATGACTTTTTGTATAGTCACTAAAAACTAGAAACAACCAAAATGTCCTTTGATAGGTGAATAAACTGTGGTACATCTGTATAGTGGAAGATTGTTCAACAGTAAAGTAATGAGCTCTCAAGTTTTGAAAAGACATGGATAAACCTTAAAAATACACTGCTATATGGAACAAAAAATCTTAAAAACCTACCAACTATGTAATGCTAATACAACATTCTGGAAAAGACAAAACCAGAAATAATAATCAGATCAATGACTGTCAGGGCTCAGGAAGGGGAAGAAACAGAGAACTGACTAAGTGATGCCCAGAGGACTTTTTAGAGCAGTGAAACTATTCTGGAGGATACTCTAATGGTGAACACAAGATATTCAGCATTTGTCGAAGCCCAGACAACTTTACAGCACAGAGTAAACCTACGGTATGTACATTTTTTATAAAGTCATTTAGGAGGTTGCCGATCTCAAGATGGAACACAAAACATGACAAGAGAATCTAAAAATATTGCAAATGTATGAAACAATCTCACTTAAAGGGGTAGGGACTGACCTAAGTAACACTGAAAATAAGTTGAGTCTGCATGACTAAAGATAGGAGGAACTTATCTCTCCACAATCGAATAAGTTAATTCTGATACTGCTATACTTGAGTACCAGAACTCAATAATTGAGCAAATGAATGGCAAATAGGTATCCAGATTTATCATGTTAAGAGTGGAAGCTGATAGTTACAGAGGCCAAAATTGTGCAGTGGTAATGGATTAGGGTAAGAGACATCGGTATGAATACATCTGTTTACAATAGGTATACATGATTACATATATAATATAGTGTGTGTGTGTATGTGTGCATGCATGTATCTTCATGCTCTGTCAACTGTACCACAGCAGCAACAAGCACACCTAATGCTCTGATCTTGATTTTAATAGCATTCTCCAATAAAAAAAAATAGGAGACACTGGGCCCAGGGAATATGGGAACACTGTATTATGTTTATAATAGGTTTACAAATCTAAAAATTTTCTAAAATTAAAAGTTTAATAAAGCAATCAATGTAATAAAAGCAAAACAACCAAATAATATTCAAATGTTGAAGTCTGAGAAACCTAGCATATTAACAACCACCTCTAGAGAATCAACATGCACATTGACACCTTATAAGTCCTAAAAATCGCCGTGGACTAGATGACTTTTTAACATCAAATCCAACAACTTTATTTTCTTATTATTAACTTTTAAATTTCTGTAGATTGAATATTCCAAGGCATACATTCTATGAAATAATCAGCGAGGGCTTTCATTAGGCCCAGAATTAAGATTTGAATTTAAGGAATACTAGTCCATATACACTTCCTCCCTCACTCTAAACACCAAACACAATAAATATTTGATTTTATTTGGGTATAGAAACTATTTGAGTAGAGACTGCCTCATAATTCATCAATGCAATACACAAGACCGTAATACACAAGAGTGCTTAGTAAACTTCAGCTGGGTGAGGACAATGAGGGCAAAAACAGAAGACAACATGAAGTGGTTGTTTATATTCTCTATGCCCAAGAAGGAAGCAATGATCAAACTGAGAGTCAGACACACATGATAAGTCAGAGAAAGTAATAAGACTGAGGCCCGTGGGGGGTAGATCAGTTTCCAGTTACCAGCGATTTCAGTAAACTCTGGGGAGGAAAGTAATAGGTCAAATCTAAGAGTGATTACTGACATAGCTCAGAACCCCAATGACATTGCTAAGAGCTCCTACAAGAGGCCATGGACAAGGGTGTTTCCTTTACCTTTGAGAAGAGAGATGAGCAGCAGTGTCTGGGGAAAAGGGAAGGCAATGGGAAGTCAAAAGCCAGTGGCCTGTGGTACGGCAGACCACAGAGTACACATGGTGGCAGAAACTGTGGCTGAGATGAGGGATCAGGCTGTGGTCGCCGGAGGAGCAGCCCCGTGAGCAGCAGGCTAAGATGAGCATGAGAAGTGGTCCGTTACAGAACGTGGTGCTACGGAACTGAAGGGGAGCAGCAAATGGGGTCTCAGAGGGAGCAGACCAGCCTTTTGAGCAGTGAGTGGCCTAAGAGGAACATTAAACCGGATGAGTCACCTCATGTAGAGTCCCCAGAGAGACCCTAAATGAAGGAAACAGATGAAAGTGGATGAGAAGGGCCTTGTCTGTGCATGTCTATACACTTGCCTATGCATGTGTGTATGGGGGGGGTAGGTATCCAGCTAGTAAAATCCAGACCTAGATGTCTATAAGCCAAAATTATGAGCCTTGGGAACATTGGTTTTACAATGAAAAATTGATTTCCAGCTAAAAATTTAATTATTTTCTAAATTAAAATGTTCAAACAGCTAAGCATTTAGTTTACTTGACTCTATAAAACTTTTCAGCCTCTTTCTTTTACGTCAGTATGTCTATGGTTAGCAGTATTACCTTATGTTTCAAATTTTTAAGGAAGCTTATTAATTACTAATTCTTCTACATCTCAGTGTTAATTACCCGGGCGCCTGGGTGGCTCAGCCTGTTAAATGGCTGCCTTCGGCTCAGGTCATGATCCCAGGGTCCTGGGATCAAGCATTGCATTGGGGTCCCTGCTCAGTGTAGAGCCTGCCTATCTCTCTCCCTCTGCCTTCCTCTCTGCCTACTTGTGCTATCTCTCTGCCAGATGAATAAATCTTTCAAATAAATAAATATGCATATGGATGGATGGATGGATATTAATTCCCAAATGGCACTTGAGACTCTAAGTGTATTTCCAAACTTCCCACAAAACAAAGTAAAATACACCAGTTCTTAATACTACCAGGCCTTTTTACACTTGTTTCTGACTTTGTAAATATATTCCAGATGATGCTATCTTCTAGGTTCTAAAGCCAGGGGCATATTATTATCATTAGTTAACTGTAAGCCAATTGATTATAAGACTGTATTTTGGTCTAGATATTTATATTTACATATGCATAACCAAGGGACTCAATTTCCAAGAAATTCATTTTAAATCATGGGATGTGGGCCTGGCTGAAGGGCAAGATATATATCAAGCCCAGTGGTTATACACTGCAGAACTTGAAATGGGAGGGACAGATTCTTATATTCTTTGGAGATAATGTTTTAACACAGGTGACAAAGTAGTAAATAGTTCTCACCTATACCATGAGGAAATAATTTTTTTAATCACCTCTTTAGAAAAATGTGTTCTGAAAAAGTGTATCTTCAAGTATTAGCAGTATGACTTTGTACAGTGATAACTTATAAAAATTGATTTGATAAGCACTATGAAGAAAATATCCTCTCAAATATTTCACCAACGGCTCACTGATGCTTGAAATTTACTCAGTGGGAAAATGCTATTTTATTGCACAATTAGCAAGAAAAACTCATATGCAAATCCCCTGTGTATAGATCAACTAAATATTCATATCCAACTAAATTCATATAATATATAATATCATATAGATATTTCCTGGGATCAAGTCAGGCTAGAAGGCGAAATCCATTTCTAGTTTCCAAAAGATCAGCTTAACAAGGCAAGGACTTTTTTCCTAGGCTCCAGCAACTGCTAAAACCCAAGAATAACTAGACTCTCTACTACGCTTACCCATGGTCACGTTCTTGTGACGGTTTCCGATTATTCTCTCTACTTTTCTATCATCAAGTGTTCTAGCCAAAACCTTCTCCCAGAACACGTGGTTCAGGAGCTCTGAGATTATACAAGATAGCACTACACTGCCCATACTACACATACCACTTAGGACAAAAATCACACATCTTACCTTGATTGCCAAAGTAGTAACTTTAGTTCTCTATTTTAGATAGTCCAAGCATAATTTCAGTGTGAAAAATAAGAGAAAACATTATAAAGTAGCTTTGCAGAATTAACATTATAGAACAAAGAGAAATAATGTATTTTGATATAATAGCCTCAGCCACTATATTCCTGATTCAGTTTAACCTTCATCACAAATAGCTTGAGGAAATTACTATTATCCCAATATAGAAATGAGGAAATTGGGGCACCTGGGTGGCTCAGTGGGTTAAATCCTCTGCCTTCAGCTCTGGTCATGATCTCAGGGTCCTGGGATCAAGCCCCACATCAGGCTCTCTGCTCAGCAGGAAACCTGCTTTCCCCTCTCTCTCTGCTGCTTCTCTGCCTACTTGTGATCTCTCTCTGTCAAATAAATAAATAAAATCTTAGAAAAAGAAAAAGAAAAAAAGAAATGAGGAAATTGAGGCCCAGATAAGTTTTCTTTTATAGCAAGCCTAGTCTCTGGCTACCAGAGCCAAAGTATGACTCTGTGCATGTGTATAAAAATGGTACCTGCTCATATCACTATATATGTTTATTTACCTCACATGTGTATGTTGTCACTTCATGTAAACAACATATACACCAGATATACACAGATATAGATTATAGATATATAGACTTATGCCCAGAGACAAACATTAGATAAGGTCCATTACTTAGTATTTTTAATGAATGCAAATATATATATATGTGCATATATGTACATCTAGTGATATCAATTTTATAATATACATTATATTGAACTACATTCAATAGACCTGAAATACTTCATAATATGTAAAAGTACTTTTTTATTTGATCTAGAGTATTTATGTCATCTAATATGTTAACAGCTTTAAATTATCTAATTAAATCATATTATTAACTACTTATCAGTACACAAAATAATAACAGCAATTTCTTTTTTATTATGTGGGCATTCTAGTGGAAATTTGTTTACATTTTGCAATATTTGGATAGGCAATAATGTCTCCTTGTGAATTATGAGTCTATGTTTTAAAGGAGAACATTATTTTAATTATAGAAACTGAAATGGAATATAAAGTCTAGCAGTGTAATTTTATTTTAATGATCTCAATTTAAAGAAATACAGCTATCATCTTCTTAAAGCTAGTAAGATTTCAATCAACTGCGCTTCCCAGTATAAAAGCATTCATCTAAAATTCTTGTTTCTTTCCCTGTAGACAAAGGAAAATTACTGGAGCAATGATAAGAGACATCAAACCAAATAACTTTTCGGGAGAATGAGCACCTACAGTCTCATTTGACCAACCCTTGAAATTTAGCCTTGTACATGGTCACAAAATCAAGTATCTACACAGTTTCAGTGAGAGCCTAAACCTTTCCCAACCAGTGGTAAGGTGTCACAGTGCCTAAAATTATACCATTAGGGATGCATTCTTTTGAAAGCAGAAAAATCCTCTTATACAAATGACAGGTGCTCCTAAAATTTATGTATTTCCTGAATATGTGTATTTCCTGGATACACTATACTATCACCAACAGTTTGCCATAAATTAACATATTATTTTGCTCTCTTAGACATGTGACTTGGAGCAACATGAAGCTGCCTAGAGTCCAGACAGAAAAGAGGAAATGGGAGGGAAAGAGAAGATATGTGTTAAATTCTTTTCATCACATGTGACAAAAATCAAAATAGAAGTAATCTGAGCAAAAAGTGAAAGGAATTATAAGGTAATGGAGTATCTCACAGACCATCAGGAGAACAGCATAATTAAGGCTTGGGAAGAACTCAGACAAGAGATTCAGTGACAAAACTATTTTGCCATCTTCCATCTAAGCTATACTTCAGCTATGCGCTTTATTATTCTCTCTTTGAAGACCTGTCATGCAGTCCACATGGCAGAAAATCTAACAGCAGAGAACACGTAGTGCTACATCTTACATAAACAGCTTATACAACTTCAGCATCCCGAAAGACTACATGACCCTGCCTCTGTCCCAAGGCCTAACTGTTGGGGGAGAATTAGGCTTCCTCTTGAAAGTGGAGTCCAACTTCAGTCAGCTAGTTGCTCATGTACTTAGTTCCAGTGCAAAAGTAATATATTCTTCCAGTAATGGAGATTGCAGAATCTCAGAAAATTAAAGTTAGAAGGTTTATGTAAGATCCTCTAATCCAATCTCAGCACTAAAAAGAAATGAGCTATCAAGACATAAAAATATATGGAGGAATCTTAATGCATATTATGAAGTGAAAAAAGGCAATCTTAAAAGGCTATATATTACATGACTCCAACTATATGACATTATGAAAAAGGCAAAACTATGGATAGGGTAAAATCAGTGGTTGCCGAGGTCTGGGAGAGGGGAAAAATGAATAAGTAGACCACAGAGGATTTTTAGAGCAATGATGATATTCTGTATGATGCCATAATGACAGACACATATCATTATATATTTGCCTCATAGAATATGCAACACCAAAAGTGAATCCTAACGGAAACTACAGACTATGCGTGGTTATATGTTGATCAATTGTACCAAATGTATCATTCTGGTGGGGGATATTGATAATGGGGGAAGTTATACATGTGTGGATACAACAGATATATGAGAACTGTGTAGCTTACATATGATTCTTCTGTAAAAGTAAAAGTGCTCTAAATCTTAAAATTTAAAATCTTAAAATACATGTATAAAAATGATAAATTCTACTTTAAGGAAAAATATATTTACATTCCTACCAAGAATTATCAGATTGTGTATTTGTCTATACACTTCACAACATGGACTAAAATCATGATTTCTATTTTTTTTTAAGTTTTATTTATTTATTTGACAGAGAGAGAGAGAGAGAAAGAGAGAACATAGGCAGAGGGAATGGGAGAAGGAGAAGCAGGCTCCCCGCTGAGCAGGTAGCCCAACTTGGGGCTCAATTCCAGAACTTGTGTATCATGACCTGAGTCAAAGGCAGATGCTTAATGTCTGAGCCACCAAGGCACCCCTCATTATTTCTATTTTAGGCAAGAAAACATGGCATTTCATTTTGAATTTGTATTTATTCAAATAGAAGTTAGATGGAAAATTCCTTATTACTGGGTGGTGCCCCTAAGACGATCCTTAGTTTCAGTGATTTGCTGGAAGGACTCAGAAGAATTCAGAAAAGCTGTTATACTCATGATTATGGTTTGTCAGAGAAAATGCAAACAGTTCAAAATCAGCAAATGTAAAAGGTATACAGAGAAGAGTCCAAGAGAAAATGGGCACAAGTTTCCAGGCATCCTCTCCTAGAGGAATTATATGGACAGCACTTAATTCTGTTATCAATGACATGCAACCTAAAGAGCATTACAGCCCAGGAAAGCTCAGGGGAGTCTTGATCTCCAGCATTTTCAGTGGGGGGAGGGGTTTAAACATGTAGGCATGGAGCATTGACTTTTCGACTCTAGCTCCTCCAAAACCCAAATTGATAAAGTGGACCAAGGACTCCTCAAAAATCACATTGTTAGCACCAACTATCTGAAGTGGTCCAAAGATCCCAGGATTAGAAATACACCCTAATCAAACATATTCCAAAAGTTTAGAGATCCTCTGTTAGGAGCTGACCATAGGCGAGTCCTTTCTTTGGAATATGCAGAGCCACATAGCCTTGATTTACTGAGTCACCTGTACTGCGCAGGCCACCCTCTTCCGTCCTTGGCCTGCACAAATGGAAAATTTTTATGTAGTTCAATATTAATACTTAATACTTAATACTGAAACATATAGAACTAACTGAAATCCCTCTTATCTAGCATTTTTCATTGGCATTAACTAGCAAGTTAATACTAAATGTAGACAGAACAAAAATTTAAGTTATCTCCATTAGTAGTTATAGTTCGGAGAAAACTGAACCCAAAATCTCTAGCGATAAACCTATGCTCTTTGCCTGCCTAAAAGTTGCCTATATTCATGAGCTTGGGCCATATTTGTCCTTGAAAAATGGCTCTCCAGCTGGCATAGATCCATAGCTTTGATCTCCCAACACAGAACTGTGCCAGATGCACCGCCAAGGCAGCTGTGGGTGCTAGCAGCTGTGCAGTGGGAAGACTGTAGATAGTCAGGTCCAGCAAGCACCTGGGTTACCCTACACCCTGAGGAAATACCAGTGCCCAGACCCATTACAGTCACTCTATAGCAGGAAAATCAGATCAATGACACTTGCCATAGGGCCTCCTAGACTGGGCAGGTCCAGATTGTTCTCTGTGCAAAAGTACCTCAACAAAGGGAAAAGACAAACTGAATTCTAGCCTAAACCCTGTTTGCTAAACCTTGAATGCTGGCACATGAGGCAGCTATCTGTTTGGAAGAAGAATCACCTTTTTCTAAGCCTCACAAAGGTACCATGGGGACTAATGATGACTCCTAGTGGAGAAAGGCACCCTCTTAAGTCTCTTCAAGTTGGCCAGATGAGTGGAAGACAATCTTCCTCTTTTTCATGGCATCCTTATTGAAGAGGTGAGAGTGGGGAGCTAAACTTCGCTTGGATTTTAGAAACAAACTTGTATTAAATTTGTGCTAAAAGCAATAATAGAATTCTAAGTTTTTTCCTCAAATTTTCCATTCTGTGCAACAACACTCTGAAGTTTCTACTTTTACTCTAATACCCATGGGTCCATTAATCTAATAGAGTGAAAAAGTTGTCAGAATCCTGATGAAACAGCACACATAATGCCAAATTAATAAGACTCTTAATGTTACCTTAGAGCAATCATCTTGCATGGAAAAACATTTATAATCTATTTCAATATAGAGAAATTTCTTGATGGAATCCTGTCAATGTGGGTTGAAGTATTAGTGATGTCCAAACGTAGCAACAACTTTGTGAGTTATTTTTCTTGTATTTTTTAAAGTGGTAATTATACTGACATTGGAACATAATTTTTAAAGACATGATACAACTTCATGACCATGTTTATCTTTGTCCATGAACATTCATTTTATTTTTTCCTGTCAATGGCTTAGTTCCACCAGGACCATGTTTTGCATTTCGTTCTGTTTGCTTCCATGAAAATTCAACTGTTTCAAAATACTTATCCTCTCAAAAATATTTTTCAAAGTACAGTTATTTTACAGCTACTTTAATTTTCATAAATTTGTGATATATGATTTTCAAAGAGATTCTATAAAGCATTTCTTACATTATCTTATGTTTTGAATAATTTTAACAGCTTATGGATTTTTTTAATATTTAAAATTGAATTTGCCTATGTCCTCATTGAATAATTATCATTAAAAAAATTCCATAACTATCTAACACACTTTTAATAATTTATTACCTACTGGGAATTATTTGAAGTGAATTACAATGTTGAGATAATGCCAAATAGAATAATGAGGATAAATACACTGAAGCAGATAATGCTAAAACTGTGCCAAGGTCTATGCTTAGTGATTTCCATTTCTTTTCTCCTTTAATTCTCACAACTATATTATACATCAAGCATTAGTCTTCCCATTTTAGAAAATAGAAACCATGGCTCAAGGACTGTAAGTGATGTACTTAGGATCATATGACCAGAATATTCTACAAGCAAGGCCCCCATATAGGTCACTTTAGTTCTAATCTTTGCCCCTGGAAACAGCATTAGGCCACCTCAGGAAAAAAAAAAAAAAAAGTCTAAAAATTGTTTCTAATTTCTTTACATAAAATATAGCATTTGTGTTTTCTTTTGGAATCATTGGAAATGTTTAAATACATCTATACACCTAATACAAGATGAAAATTAACATTTCTCAAGCCATCTACAACACAATTATCTGAGAGTGGTGTTTAAAGCGCAGGCACTGGGGTGCCTGGATGGCTCAGTGGGTTAAGCCTCTGCCTTTGGCTCAGGTCATGGTCCCAGGGTCCTGGGATCGAGCCCCACATCAGGCTCTCTGCTCAGCAGGGAGCCTGCTTTCCCCTCTCTCTCTCTCTGTCTGCCTCTCTGCCTACTTGTCATCTCTGTCTGTCAAATGAATAAATATAATCTAAAAATAATAATAATAATAATAATAATAATAATAATAATATGCTGGCACTGAGAGGCTCTACTCCAGAGACACTAAATCTCTTTCTCTAATTCTTAGGTGGGGGTGGAGTGGGGAAGAGGAGGGGTAGAGTGTATATACTTCCAAAAATGTTTCTCCATATGACTGTTGAGTGTCAGCTTTTGAGACACACTGTAAATGACAGTCTAACAGTCTGAAAGAAGTGCCATTGTCATGTGTCTTTTCTATAAAATTCAACAAAACCCATGTGCTGTAACACAGTTTTCTCAAGCTCTTTATCTCAATGTTGGTATATTCCAATCCCTTATCAGACTTTATCATGTTATCAAAATTTTGGCTTTGATTTTATGATGATTTGTCTGTTTCTTGCTATTATGAGTGTAATGTCTGTTCCTCTTTTTATTTTTCTCCTTCTCGTCTTCCCTTCTTCTTTTCTCCTTTTTAAAGTTAGTGAACAAACAGGTCAGCTAAAATTCTTCCTCCAGTATATTTATGCTGATCTCTGAAATATTCATTTATTTCTTCTCTCTTTTCCTCTGAAATGAGTGCAATGAGTGCCAGTCACAAATGATTTTTTCTCATTTAGCTACTGATTTAGTCTAGAATGGATTTTATGTCACAGAGCCATAATCATCATCCTTATTATTGTGATTATTGGCCCTACTTAAAAAATAAGTAAACACTAATAATGCATACTGCCACTAACATAATATTTCATTATTATTGCCTTTAGCATTAGTATTAATAATTAAATATCATGGGCTAAAGTAAGAGACAATATTTTTAGCTATGTATTTTCACATTCACACATACACACACACACACACACACACACACACACACACACTGCAAAACTGACATTCACAATGTTCTAACTGGAACATTTTATAGAATCTAGATCAGATTTCTGTTGCATCCCTGAGAATGCAAAAAAAAAAAAAAAAATCCACCAAGCACCCACCCTCAGCACTTTCCCTCCATGAGAATAAGCCTCATGCCCCACCTGCTATTTTAATACCAGTGGGAGAGCACAATCTAATCAGACTCAGGCGGCTTCAGCGGAGTTATCCAAGCTAAGGGCATAACATTAAATCATAATTCAGCAAAGGCATATCTGTGGGGGGGCAGAGATAACACAGTCCATTTACTTTGCTTTGTGATGATCCAACTTGATATGATGATAGAATTTGAATCTAGGAAAATGAAAAGACAGTGTGTCCTTTCCCCTAGTCTCTCAAATATCAGCTTCTTTATGTAATCCATTGATAAATGTTAGGTCACCTCAAATTTTCAAGTCTTTATAGTACTTTATAGTATAGTATTGATATCTTCTGAAATAATGTGCATAGATATTAAATAATAGTGCAGATTCTAGGTATATGGAGACAGTAGTCGTTCTGTTTGAGAGTAAGCATGACACCTTAAGGTCAATTCAACTTAGTGAAGTTAGTGACAAAATAATTACAGAGTCACAAACTCACAAATTCCACAAGGAAATGTGTTAGTAGGTATTTCTGAGTCTTTATGCTTGATTTCTTTCCTTGACACATTCCCACATATTTGCTCTGTCCTGTAACCAAAAGTATCCTCAGCACCAAAATAATGCTCCTATCTGTCACTTTGGACTTTTAATTTTGTAACTACATGTCACTAATGCATAAAAGTATTTCCTCCTGTGGAAAATCCACCCCTCCCCAGGAAGAAACATCTTGAATACCAAGGGAATCCAGAATAAGAATTCAGTATACTGGAATTCAAAGTCTTATTATCCCAACGATCTCTGGGATTCAGGAATATTTTTCTCTGTCCCTCCTACCTGAAATCTTCCTTTCATTAACATGGCTCTCTTAACATCCTCTCTGCATGTGACAGTTGCCCCAGCTCTCAACCTGGCATCAGGATGTCTCAGATCATCTCAACTATGATCTAACCTTATTTATCTTTCTTATATTACCATCTACTCTAAGTATAGTCTTTGGTCTCTGAAAAAGGTTTCATATCCCTGTTTTTGTTCCACTTAACTGGTAGCTTTATGAAGCCTAAAGCTCTCCCAATCACCAAGGAAACTGTAGGCTAGGTGGACCAAATGAAGAATACTCTAAAACATGAAGGCCTAAAGTTCCTGTAGTTCAAACTGTGAACAAAATACACACACACACGACAAAAAAAAAAAAAAAAAAAAAGAAGAAGAAAGAAAAGAGAAAAGAAAGCAACTTAGAAATCTCTGTTATGGTAATAGAGTTCGGAGAGAATTGATGACAAACTGTTAACATCTTTCAATAGTTTAAAATATAGGAAGATCCTAGTAAATAAAGAAAAAAAAAGTTCTAGGTCATTTATGCTCATTATTTGCTTGTAAAAACTCCAGCATACCCATGGAAATCTGTTTAGTTTTAAGACAAGTGAAAGGGTTGTCAGAAAACTGTCTTCACCTAGGCAAAAAGCAAAGAAAATTAAGGAACATTTTCACAAAAAGTATACCCAACTTTCATTAGTCTTTGGATTTTTCATTTCTATTCTTTGTGTGATTAATGGATACCCAATTTGTTTGTTAAGTGCCACAAGAGGTTTCAACTCCAAAGATACAGATGTAGTGAAAAGAAGGGCCTTCTGTACCCCAATGTTTATAGCAGCAATGGCCATGGTCGCCAAACTATGGAAAGAACCAAGATGCCCTTCAATGGACGAATGGATAAGGAAGATGTGGTCCATATACACTATGGAGTATTATGCCTCCACCAGAAAGGATGAATACCCAACTTTTGTAGCAACATGGATGGGACTGGAAGAGATTATGCTGAGTGAAATAAGTCAAGCAGAGAGAGTCAATTATCATATAGCTTCACTTATTTGTGGAGCATAACAAATAGCATGGAGGACATGGGGAGTTAGAGAGGAGAAGGGAGTTGGGGGAAATTGGAAGGGGAGGTGAACCATGAGAGACTATGGACTCTGAAAAACAATCTGAGGGGTTTGAAGTGGCGGGGGGTTGGGAGGTTGGGGTACCAGGTGGTGGGTACTATAGAGGGCACAGATTGAATAGAGCACTGGGTGTGATGCAAAAATAATGAATACTGTTATGCTGAAAATAAAAAAAAAAAGAAAAAAAAAAGAAAAGTAGAATAACCCTCTAGGCACAGGATCCTTTGCCCTAAAATTTATCTTGAAATAAGCTAGATAGACACCAATTCAGCTCAAGTGTATAAACACAAATTTACAGAACTGTTTGGTCTTGGTTTCTAAAGAGCTCAGATCAAAGTTTTCTCTTCCCACTGTAAACCATGTGCTGTCAAGCCAAATAAATCAACTATAGCAGGTTCTATCTCTTTGCCTGTGAAAAAAGAATGATGGTCATTCCTTTTAATTTTATGGGAAAGCATAATATCTGTACATAATCAGGGACTCAGTAAATAGGGAGTCTATTTAGAAACTGGATTTATCATCATTTAAGGCATCTCTTACAAATGTCTGGCTTGATTTTAAGTGGAATATTATAAAAGATTTTTTTTTTTAATTTTAAGTGACCATCCTTTATTGTTCCTCATCTTGAGTAAGTTTCTAGAAAGACTTGAGAATCACTGATAGTAATATTTGACAAGAAATTGCATTATGGTCATGTTATGGTTATGGTATGGTGGTTTTTAATTTACAGACATTATGTAAATTAAACTTTAATGTCTTTGCTCTTTTAAAGAATTCCAATGGGACACATAGATCTGAATATAAGGATATTATCACAATTGTGGCTACTGTTGTTTAGAGTTAAAAATTATTTTGGGTTTTTTTTTTTTTTTGCCTCCACAAATTAGAGAAACCCCAAGTATAGTGCTCAAGAGTGCAGATGCTAGAGACAGATGGCTATATTCAAACCCTAGCCCTCCTGCATATTTGCTGTGGGACATTGTGCCATTCATTAACGTCTCTATTTCTCCATTTTGTTTTTGTACCATGAGCAATAATAACAGTATATTCCTCAAAAGACTGATAGAATGATTCAATTTTACTAATATTTATAAAGTGCTCAAACCATGCCTGGAATATTGCCACAGAAGTGTTAGATATGTAAATTCAATATTATTGCATTTTATAGTCACTGATTTTTTCAGTTAACCTTTTTTTTCTTTTTTTTTAATATCCTCCACATGCTATCTTCTTGCATCTCTAATCTTCAATTTGGGATAATTTTCCTTCAGACTTTTAGATCTTTAGATAGAGCACATTAGGAGTAAACTGTTTTTGTTTGCTAAAAATGTCATTTGCCTTCCCTCTTTATATGCCATGCTTTTGCATACACAATTATATTTTATATTCCCTGAAAACATGAATGATATTATTCTCAGATCTCAGAGCTTCAATTTTTGCTTTTAAAAAGTTTGTCAATCTAGGGGTGCCTGTGTGGCTCAATGGGTTAAAGCCCACTCTTTGGCTCAGGCCATGATCTCAGGGACCTGGGATCCAGCCCTGCATGGGGCTCTCTGCTCATCAGGGAGCCTGCTTCCCCTCTCTCTCTGACTGCATCTCTGCCTACTGTGATCTCTGTCAAATGAATAAAATCTTTAAAAAAAAAAAAAGTTTGTCCATCTAATTGCTATTCTTTGGATATCTTTTCTTTCTGTCTCTCACACACATATGCTTTCTTTTTCTTTTGTTGGTTCTTTTGTTTTTCTTGATATTTTGAAGTTTCAATACCATATAGCTCATTGTGGATTATGTTTCTTTACTCTGTTTGGAATCATTGAGTTCCCAAGGTCTAGGGATTGATAACTTTCTTTAATTTTAGAAAATCAACAGCCATTTTCTCTTCAAATCCTAAATCTTTCCAAGTCTTTTTATTTTCTCCCACTAGAAAGTTTCGTAGATCATCCCTTAATTTCATAGCTTCTCTTTCTTCCTAGTCCAATGCATTATTCAAATATTCTTTATATATAGCTATTCAGATCGCTATTTTTCTGTGTCACTATACACAATCTGCTACTCAATCTAATTTAGTTTCAAATTTTAATTATTTTGTTTTTAGTCCTAGAATTTCTATTCAATTATTTTGAAAATTTACTTCATCATCACTTACAGTCTTTTGTTTACTCATTAAACGTCAATCTTTCTTTTTCATTTCTTCAAACAATGTCTGTATTACATCCTTAAATTATCTTATATCCTTGTCTAATAATTCCAAAATTTGCATCCATTTTCTGTCATTTCTTCTGGTTTTTATTTTTTCCCTTTGGTGTAATCTGTATTTTTTTGACTATTGGTCCTTGGATCTTTGGCTATGAAAATTGTAGAAGACAAGCATTAAAGGTGAATACTTCCAGACAAGACTTTTGTTTGCTTCAGTAGGTCATCCAGAGATATTTTCAGCCCTCTTTGTTCACTTCCAAAGTGAATAAAAAAAAATTCTTCATTTAAATTTATTTTTAAAAATAAGTTCCTCAGTGGGATTTTTTTAAACCCTATAGATAGTATGAATTCAGAACAGAAGTCTCTAGGTGGACCAAGTTATGGTTTTAAATGATCATGAATGATAAATTTCACCTACTCAGTACCTTCTGACTTACAGCAAAATATAACTGATGAAGGCCACAGTTTTATGATACTTTCCCTTGGGGAATTCCTGGGCTTTATTACCTCTTCTCCAAGCAGCCATCAGAGTGGATCATAGGAACAGAGGGAGACCTCCAAATACAGAAATAAAATCTCAGAAAGCGTAAGAAACCTTCAGGACAGAAGCAGGTTTGAAACTCAGCTTTCCTCATTTTCATTCACTTTACCTACTTCCCTGTCCAACGGTTCTCTGAAGATTCTCTACTACCATATTAGCTCAGCGATATCTTTTTAAGTTTTACTCAACACTTATTTTGGTTAGCAGAATCATTAAGGCTATCTAATCCGTCATATTGAAAGATGTTGGCTAGTATTTCTTTATAATGAAAATGTGACTTGAAACTCTTTTTTATCCTCCTGATTTTTGGCTGACAGCCAAAAATGATGTGATGTGATGTTTGATTCTAGAGTATCCATTTAAATTGAGATAGCCAGGAAAGTCTCTTAAGAATTAAGATAGCTCTTGGGCGCCTGGGTGGCTCAGTGGGTTAAGCCTCTGCCTTCGGCTCAGGTCATGATCTCAGGGTCCTGGGATCGAGGCCCGCATCGGGCTCTCTGCTTAGCAGGGAGCCTGCTTCCTCCTCTCTCTC
The DNA here is from genome assembly GCF_964662115.1 of Mustela nivalis. NCBI lineage: Eukaryota > Metazoa > Chordata > Mammalia > Carnivora > Mustelidae > Mustela > Mustela nivalis. The sequence continues at coordinate 89,278,367 of NC_139020.1, forward strand.
TGCCTGCCTCTCCATCTACTTGTGATTTCTGCCTGTCAAATAAATAAATAAAATCTTAAAAAAAAAAAAAAAAAGAATTAAGATAGCTCTTTATTTTAGTGAAGATATGTATATATAGGTTATTCTCCATATTTATACCTCCTTACTCCCATAAAATAAAAATCATAAAATCAAAATGCAACAGAAACAATTCAGTGAAGTACAAGTTACCACCATAGACTGAGGTAAAAAGACTAGAGGTTGTGAGAATATATGCAAATAAGTAAAACTTTCCTATTATCTTGGAAGGCAGTTGGTGGTGATTTCACACACACAAAAATCTAAGCTAAGAAAGCTTCCCAGGCTGCCTCAGGGAGCCATAGACTCTAAATTAGGTGTTAAAAAAGAAGCCTTATTGCCTAAGAAAACTTAAATCAGTACACATTAGTTCAATCTGATGTGGGGCATGATTGAAAAACAGACAGATGGGACCCTGTTCATAGCTCAGAACTCATCCTGTTTCCATCTGATTCCATTTGATGAGAGGATATGCTTTGGCTGCTGTAAACTAACTGTTTAGAATTATTTTCAAGTTATTGATAACTGGTCAGACTGAGTCCATATAAGATGTATCTTTTTTTTTTTTTTTTTTTTTTTTTTTTTTTTAACTTTTTATTTTTTATAAACATATATTTTTATCCCCAGGGGTACAGGTCTGTGAATCACCAGGTTTACACACTTCACAGCACTCACCAAAGCACATACCCTCCCCAATGTCCATAATCCCACCCCCTTCTCCCAAACCCCCTCCCCCCAGCAACCCTCAGTTTGTTTTGTGAGATTAAGAGTCACTTATGGTTTGTCTCCCTCCCAATCCCATCTTGTTTCATTTATTCTTCTCCTACCCACTTAAGCCTCCATGTTGCATCACCACTTCCTCATATCTTACACTAAGCTCCACAGTACAAAATGACACCCTGAGAAAAGGATCGACATTTTCCTTTCTTCACCAATTGGAGACCTATCATCCATCACAAACATTCAAAACTCACCTCACTCAAGTAAGTTTTTATCTGATTTATTTTTAAACCTAGATCTCTTTTTCATAATGAAGTGTAACTATTTTTTAATTAATTTATCTAATTTAGAGAGAGAGACAGCAAGAGAAAGTGATGTGGAGAGGCAGTTGCAGAGTCCTAAGTTGAGTGTAGAACCCAGTGCAGGGCTTGATCTCAAAACCCTGAGATCATGAGCTGAGCCAAACCAAGAGTGGGTTGCTTAAATGACTATGCCAAAGTGTTAACTATTTTTTATGTATGCCTTCTCAGACAGTCCCTACACATCAGTGTCTTTTCCCTACTTTGATTTTAACTTCTCTTTGTAGAGAAAAAAATACTTTTAGTGTCTTTTCTGTTAACTTATGATGTCTGGTACTGCAAATACATTCAATAAATACCCAATAAACATTGTTGACCAACAGTACAAATGTAAATCAGAAAATCAAACCACATATTATTTTCTTTATCTCAATGCCTAAATATCTACTAGAACAATTTGAAACTTTGAAAAGTGACATGAAGGTAGATAACTAAAATTTGAAATTTAATAACTAAAATTTGTCAAACAAATTTGACATTCTTCAATTGACATTCTGATTGAAATGAAAAGAGTTAAACTATAAGAATTACAAATTTTTCATCTATTTATTAAAAATCTATTAATAATCACATTACACAATTGTTTTCTTTTAATAAAGTATTTTTCCAATTAAGTAGCTAAAATGATTTAATGAACCAATTTAAGTTGTATTTAACATAAGCAGTCCAAAGTGTGTTTAAACTAATGTTACTATTATTCATAGTGGTAAATGCAATACTTGGAAATATTCCTAAGATTTATTATATTATGTGTGGGAAATTATAAGTAGTCCTGGATCAAAGAATATGAGAAATGGAGGGGGGAGATAAGGCATGAGAGGTGGCCAGTTGATGGAGGGGCATCTATTCAAACAGTGAGTGAGCATTAAAGTGCTTTAGCAGCTTGTGTTCACTGAGGACTTATTACATGTTGGGAATTTTAGTAGAATAAATGTGCAAGAGATATTGACCTAAAAGTTAAGAAGAAAAACTTTTTAAAAATGTATGTGGAATCTTTAAAGTTAGGAAGGGAATTTTTTAAAAGATTTATTAACCATTTGAAGAATGATTTAAAAGGGTTAAGAGGGTAAGATTGACATCAGATAAAGTAACTAGACAATTGCAATCTTTTAATTTAAAAGATAAATTAAGTTGATAGCAGACAAAATTGGTAAGAGCCTCAGATTTGAGAAGTATTCTAAAATTAGAATGGACAGGGCTTACTGACTGATCAAAGATGGGTGAAGAACATAGATTTCTTCATGCTCAGGACAGGGATTATAACATAATGACATAGGTTCTTTGATATATATTTTGACCTCTTACTGGTTAAATTATTTTCATTGTTAACCCTATTGAGGTTGGCAAAAATTTTAAGATGGCCTTTCCAATTCCCATTATCTGATGTACACACCCTCCATGTGATGGATTTTGTTCCCATGATTAGTCTTTTTTACATGCACAACTGAATTTAGTCACATGAACTCTCTAAATCTGAGTCTAGAAGTCAGAAATGAAGTCAGAGACTCAAAGTATGAAAGGGATTTGATGCAAAATAAATTCTATGTTGTTGGCTTTGAAATGGAGCCACATGGAAAGGAATGCAGGTGGCCTCTAGGAGCTGAAAGTAACTTTGGATGTCAGCCATGAAGAACTGAATCTCACAACCCCATGAGCTTGGCAAAAGACTCTGAGCTACTGATGAGAACACATCTGGCTGATATCTCAATTTTAGCTTTCTGAGACACTGAGTTGAGACTAGCCATATCATGCCAAAACTTCTGACCTATAGAACTAAGAAAATGTACTGTTTGAAGCCACTAAAATGGTTGGAATGTGCTGTACAACAATAAAAAACCCATATTCAAAGTTAAAATACCCATATTCAAATAAAAAATAAGTAAAGATAGAATTGTCAAAATTGAAGGTCTAGAGCAAAACCATGTAACCAGTATTGATGGGCTCCCTCTTCACTAGCTCAAATTTAGGTAAAACCCATTGTCTACTCAAGTGAAGCCATTAACAGAATGTTCAGAGGAAAACACATACTTTCAAAAATCAAGTATAGGAATGAAATATATTCTGGGTATAAGCAGAAGTGCATAACTTATAAAAATTAGCATAAGTCTAGATTGTCATTATAGTTATTTTAAATTTTAAATTTTGCTAAGAGTAATAATATAACCATGATACAAATAATTTGGAAAATAAAGGAAAAAGTGCAAGGAGCTAAATAATATTAGTTGAAGAACAGTCTGTGACAGGATGTTGGTCATCTCTATCAGAGATATTTTTCTCATAAGGTTTATATATTATATCCACAAGACTTTATAGGCATTTTGTAATTAAGAATCATGACACAAACAAACACCTACACACATGCACTCACATACAAAATTAGAAATCCTTCTTAATTTTTAATATAATGATTTTTATCTTATTTCACTAGCTTTCAATAATTTTATCTTATTTCACCCACTCAATAAAATATGATGTTGATGGTTACATCATATTTTATTGAGTGGGTGAATAATATTTTACTTAAATATATCTTTATTGATGGGTTTTAGTTTTTTCCTAAATTTTACACTGTTAATAATGCTGATTTATATTACACTGAAAAATACTGTTTTTCTGCTTTGGGGTAAATTTCCTTAAAAACAGATACCCAGAAATGAAATACTACATCAAAATATCTGAACACTTATTTTTCAAAAGGGACTCACAAATAATAATTTGTATTATTATTTCTACTAGAACAACATTGGGCACTAATATTTTTAGGGAATGAGTAAATGACTAGGAAATAATAATTGACAAATATAGCACTCTGGAAATTGTAGCTACTAGAAGTGACAGAATGGCCTCTCTCAGACTGTCTCACCAATAATAATTCTAAACTTTGAAAAAGGGTATTAGGAAGAGGAGGGCTGTTTACACCACTGGAGAGTTACCAAAAGAAGGTAGAAACTAATAGGAATTTGACTCTTTAAAGGATGGGAACTTTAAAATAAACAAGCAAATAACTTTTAAAAGAGGAACTGTAATAGATAAGATCAACATTTAAATAAAAATTTTTTTCCCCTGAGACTATTTCCTAAAACCATGTGAAGCAAAATACCATGAATTTGCTGGCTTGAGAAGTTAGAATCTGGAACGGACAACTACCAGAGCATCTATATTTAAGGGTGCAATTCCCAATAAAAAGAAAGTCACAGAGAAAAGTGCACAATGTGCATAAGAGCTCTCCTCAAATCCTAACACTGAGATATACATTTTATTGGGCAAGTCTCCAAGGAGCCCTGAAGGAAAACAAGAGCTGGAAGTCTAAAAATGCTTACTAGAGATTTCACCAGCTGACCACTGCAAAGGAGACAAGGTTTGTACATACTTTGATTCTTGCCAGCAGTATGAAAAGCTAGAAAGATTAATACCACATCCCAAAATTAAGAAATTAGTTTTGGGATGTGGTATTAATATTTAGGACAATACTAACAAAGCTTAACACTAAGCATCCACAAGATCAAGGTGATTAGTTCTTATATTAATTTTCTATTACAATAAAACTCACCATTTTTCAGAGGAAAGTAACAAAACCCAGTACCTTTAGATGTTCATATACAGTAAAAGAATCACTGGGGCACCTGGTTGGCTCAGTTGACTAAGCGTCTAACTCTTCATTTTGGCTCAGGACATGATCTCAGGATTATAGGATTGAGCTCCACATAAAGCTCAGCAGAGAAAGTCCGTTTAAGATTCTTTCTCTCTCCCTCTCCATCTGCCCCAGACCCCCTCTAAAAAAGAAAGAAATAAAAGAAAAAAAAAATGAAATAGATTCAGAGATACACAAATGTTGGGCATGGAAAATGAGAATTTTAAAATAAATATGAAAGATTTTTTTTTTAATCCAGAGGGACATTTATATAATGAGAAAAAAGATTAGAACTTCAGGAGAGCTATGGTAATAATCCTAGAACTAAAAAAACTAATTTTTAGAATCAAAATTTATTAGGCATAATTGAAAGTAGCTTGGATACAATAAAACAAAATATCAGCACATTTGAATGTTAGTCAACAGATATCCACACAAAAGTAAAATAAAACAAAAATATTGAAAAACAGTAAGGAGATCCAAATGGCCTGTAAGACTATGTTAAGCAATCTGATTTTCAGAGTCTTGGAAGGAAATAAAAGCAAGAAAGGGCAGACAAAAGACCATACATTAGTCAAAATTTTTCCAAAATGTAGACAAATAGCACTGACAGATCCATCTTGCAAGTGATATAAAAACAGAGAAAACCATGCGTAGAAGAACAGTAAAGCTAAACTGCTAAAACATAAAGACAGAAAGTATTAAAAGTAGTCAGAGGGAAAAAGAAGACACATAGCATACAGAAAACAACCTAAAATAGTAGAACTTGAAAATATGAAACAGCTTTAAAGGAAAAAGCAAAAACAAAAAGGAAAGAAAGTTAAAAATCTGGAATTCTAGATCTATATAACTATCTTTTTTCAAAAACAAAAGAATCAAACGAAACAATTTTCTGATCAATGAAAACAGAGAATACATGTTGCCCACATAAAAATGCTAGAGGTTCTTGTTCAGGCTGAAGTGAAAAAAATTATCTTACAGAGCCCAGGTATAAAAGAGAGGAAAGTTATGATGGAAACAACTGGTGTAAGCAACCTGATATGACTATATTAGTATCAGGAAGGTAGACCTCAAGACGGTTGTATTACCCAAGCTAAAGATCATTCCATGATGAAAAAAGGGGAAATTCATCAAGATCTAACAATTTTATATTTTTAAGCACCTAATAATAGAGCCTCAGAACATATGAAACAAAAGGCAACAAAAATAAAGAAATAGCAAATACATAATCATATGCGAAAATTGTTAGCACCCCATTCTCAGGAATTGATAGAACAAGTATCCTTAATTCAGTAAATATTTAGAAGATTTAGATAACATTATAAACCAACTTTGTTATAAAATATTCTATCCAATAACTAAAGACCACACATTCTTTTCAAGTTCATGGACTGCTCATGATAGACAACACTCCAGAACATAAAAAAAAAAAAAAGAAAAAGAAAAAGAAACTGCAAGGGAAAATTTAAAAATCATTTAAATGAAATGGTAATGAAAACAAAATCATGCACAACTTGTGAGATGCTGCTGTAACAGTAGTAAAGAAAAATTAATAGTTTTAAATGCTTATATTAGAAAAAAGAAAGGGGTTAACATCAATTATCTAATGGAGAAAGGGAATACTCCTCAGTTGATATTTTTGAGGCCATGATAATACTGTTTCCAGATATTATAAGAAGATAATATTATAAACAAATATAATTCATAAACATAGACATAAAAATAAAAACCTTTAAACTATTACCAAATCAAATAGGATAATATATTAAAAATTAAAATATAAATATATTAAGTACCAGTAGGTGTTATTCAGGAAAGACAGTTTGGTTCAACATTTAAAAATCAATGTAATTTTGACATCAAGAGAACAAAAAAGAAACATCATATGGTCACCTCAATAATTACAGAATTGGCATCTGTCAAAGGTCCACACCCATTCAGTAAGAATTTCTATGCATAGAAAGAACTTCCTCCTCCAACTGAAGAGAATCATCCTACTGGAAATATATTAAATCTTGGTATAATGACTAACTATCTCCTAGTATCAGGAAAAAGGTGAGAATACCCATTTTTAACACATCTTCCTACGGTTTCACTGTAGATTCTAAAAAATGGAAAAGACCAGAAAAATACACTAAAGGCAACATAGAAATGAAGATACTTACTAGTAAATTTAAAGAAAATATAAGTTTTCTATATTTAAAACCATAAATCCTGATCACAGGAATTTTAAAGGACCAGAGCCAATGGAAAGATGCAGTTACCATTGAGTTGAAAACTCAATATAGTTAAAAGGTCAATTCTCCAAATTTACCTGTAAATTCAAAGAAATCACAGTTGAAGTCATAGTGTTCTGGAAGTTTTTTGGTAGAAATTTTCAACTTTATTCTCACATTTATATGAAAGTGCAAAGTCTTAGAATATCAGCTCTAAAGGAGGTGGAGCAAAACTTTCCAACCCTTAAATGTGGCCTACACTTACCAACATCCTTCCAAAGAGCACCATATGGAAAGAGGGAGGGAAGAATAACTTTACAGTGGAGAAATCTGACAGTCATTCCCTCATCCAGGTAATCAATGTTACTATTAACAATGGCAAGTTATATTGATGGCATGAGCTCTTGATATAATGTGATAAGAATGGCCTCAAGAAATAAGTAAGTGTAACTCTGTTCTAATCATGGGCAAAGCATCAGACAACCCAAATGAGGGACTTACTACAATATGTCTACTCGTACTCCTAAAAACTAAACATTGAAACAAGGACAAGGAAGTTCAGGAAAAGTCAGTCTCCAGAAGCCAAAGGAAACATGACAATTAAGTATAATGTAAAATTTTAGATATTATCCTGGAACATAAAAAGGACAATAGGGAAATTTAAGGAAATCTGAATAAAGTATAAAATCTACTCAATAATGTATCAAGGGGCAACTGAGTGGTTCAGTCAGTTAAACATCTGACTCTTGATTTTAGCTCAGGTCATGATCTCAGAGTCCTGAGATTGAGCCCAGTGTCAGTCTCCACACTCAGAGTAGAGTCTGTTCAAGATTCTCTCTCTTTCTCCTTCTGCTCCTCCCCTTGCACACTTTCTCTCTCTAAAATAAATAAATAAATATTTAAAATAATCATTTATCAATATTAGCTCATTTGTTGTGATAGATGTACCATACTAATGTAAGATGTTAATAATTAGAAAATTTGTGAATGGAGTATATGGGAAACCTTTCCTTTACTCTTTGCAACTTTTCTGGAAATCTAAAACTATTTAAAAATTCAAAAAGTATATCTTTCAAGAATAGTCATAATAATCTTCAAAGAACAAATGCTGGGATTTCAGGGTTTAGTATAAAGCTACATTAATCATATCAGTGTGGTATTGGCAGAAGGATAGATAATATATCAATAAGACAAGTAGAGAGTACAGAAATATATGCACAGAAACCCAGTCAATTGATTTTTGACAACAGTGCCAAGGTAATTAAATGAGTGAAATAATAGTACTGAAAAAACCTGTTACTGACATAGGGGGAAAAAGTCATTATCTCAACCCCTACCTCATAACATTTAGAGTTATTAATTCAGTATAGATTATTGACCTAAATGTATAAACTTCAACTATAAACCTTCCAGAAGTAAACAGAAGAGAGAACCTCTTCATGAACCTAGGGTAGGAATACATTTCTTGGAATTCAAAAAACACTGAATTTTTTTTGAAGCTTTTTTTTTAAATTTCTTTTCAGCGTAACAGAATTCATTGTTTATGCACCACACCCAGTGCTCCATGCAATATGTGCCCTCCTTAATACCCACCACCAGGCTCCCCCATCCTCCCACCCCCTGTCCCTTCAAAACACTTAGGTTGTTTTTCAGAGTCCATAGTCTCTATGGTTCAAAAAGCACTAAATTTAAAAGGAAAATCTAAGCCCTCTGTTTTGTTTTTGTTTTTGTTTTCCCCAAAAGAACACCTAGATGAAAGAAAAAAGTCATCTGTAAAGTGGCATTGAATAGCTACAATACCTGCCTGGCAAAAAAATGGTATTTAGATTATATAAGAACTCTTATAAGTCATTAATAAAATGCCATACAACAATAAAAAATACTGAGCAAAGGGTCACCTGGGTAGTTCAGTCAGTTAAGCAAATGACTTTTGGTTTCCACTTAGGTCATAATTTCAGGATCATGAGATTGAGACCCATGTCGGGCTCCATCCCAGTATGGAATGAATTTATTTGAGATTCTCTCCTTTTCCTCAGTCCTATGTCCTACTCACATGCTCTCTCTCTGTCTAAAATAAAATAAATTTTTAAAAATGTTTTTACAAAATCGGCAAAAATCTCCAACAGACATGTTACAAAAGATGATACAAAACTAGCTAAGGGGGGCGCCTGGGTGGCTTAGTGGGTTGAAGCCTCTGCCTTTGGCTCAGGTCATGATCCCAGGGACCTGGGATCGAGCCCCGCATCTGTCTCTCTGCTCCCCCGCATCTGTCTCTCTGCTCAGCAGGGAGCCTGCTTCTTCCTCTCTCTCTCTCCCTGCCTGCCTCTCTGCCTACTTGTGATCTCTGTCTGTCAAATTAATTAATTAATTAATTTAAAAAAAAAACTGGCTATCGACTACATGAAAATATGTTCCCCAGTTTTAGCCATCGGGAAAAGGCAAACTGAATCCAAACTGAGATGTAATCAAAACTGACCAGAATATAAAGGGTGAAAATAGTAAATATTGATGAAGATGTGAAACAACAAAAACTCTTGATAGCTTATTTGTCAGTGTCTTAGAGAGTCAAATACAAACAAATAATAACCCAGAAATTCCACTGCTAGGTATTTACCCAAGAAGAATGAAAATACATCTGACAAGTTTATTCATAATTGTAAAGAAAATAACCATAATGGCTATTAAAAGCTAAACTGATTTAAAAAAAAATAAGAAATTTAGCTATGTCCATAAAATGGGAATAATATTCAGCAATGAAAAGGAATAAACTATCAATGCATTATTTTGAGTAAAATAATGTGGGAGGGGGTGTGCACACAGTATTATTACATTTATAAGAGTTCCATTTCAACTATGGTAGGAAGACAAAAATGTTATCTCTGAGAAAGGGAGGTACTGATTAGTAAGGGACATGAGGGGACTTTCTGGACAATAATAATGTTCTATGTGTTGGTTAGGATGGAGATATCACATGTGTAATCATAATCATATAAAAATTTGTCAATATAATAAAACTATATAATTAAAAATCTGTGCATTTTACTGTATATAAACATCAAAATTAAAATAGTACAATTATTTTAAACAGTACCCTTACAGCTTACACAGTTTTTGCTTACATTTATATAATTAGGTATATATATAAATATATAAGCATATTAAATATACTTATATATTTAATATGCTTATATAAATATATATAATATGCTTATATATTTAATATGCTTATATATAAATATATAAGCATATTAAATATACTTAAATATGTTTAATTTTTATAATATTCAACTATATTTGTATCCTAGTTTATTAATGTTACATACTTATCCTTTGTGTATACATTTATTTTTCTTATTTAGTTGTATTTCTTAATATATAAGATATATTTACCATATAGTTGGTTATTACATATAATTTCCAAGTCTCTTGCTTATATATTTTAAAGAAGAGGGGGAAGGGCAGAGGGAGAATCTTAAGCAGGCTCCACACCCAGTGTGAAAACTGTGGAGCCAGCCACAAGGCATGATCTCACAACACTGAAATCAAGACCTGAGCCAACATAAAGAGTCAGATGTTTAACCAAATCTGCCACCCAGGTGCCCCTGTTGCTTACATTTATTTTTAACTTTAAATCATGCTTTAATACTCCATAGTGTATATGGACCACATCTTCCTTATCCATTCGTCCGTTGAAGGGCATCTTGGTTCTTTACATAGTTTGGTGACTGTGGCCATTGCTGCTATAAACATTGGGGTACAGATGGCCCTTCTTTCCACTACATCTGTATCTTTGGGGTAAATACCCAGTAGTGCAATGGCAGGGTCATAGGGAAGTTCTATTTTTAATTTCTTGAGGAATCTCCACACTGTTCTCCAAAGAGGCTGCACCAACTTGCATTCCCACCAACAGTGTAAGAGGGTTCCCCTTTCTCCACATCCTCTCCAACACATGTTGTATCCTGTTTTGTTAATTTTGGCCATTCTAACTGGTGTAAGGTGATATCTCAATTTGGTTTTAATTTGAATCTCCCTGAGGGCTAGTGATGATGAATATTTTTTCATGTGGTCCATATACACTATGGAGTATTATGCCTCCATCAGAAAGGATGAATACCCAACTTTTGTAGCAACATGGACTGGACTGGAAGAGATTATGCTGAGTGAAATAAGTCAAGCAGAGAGAGTCAATTATTATATGGTTTCACTTATTTGTGGAGCATAACAAATATCATGGAGGACAACGGGTGTTAGAGAGGAGAAGGGAGTTGGGGTAAATTGGAATGGGAGGTGAATCATGAGAGACTATGGACTCTGAAAAGCAATCTGAGAGGTTTGAAGTGGCGGAGGGGTGGGAGGTTGGGGTACCAGGTGGTGGGTATTATAGAGGGCACAGATTGCATGGAACACTGGGTGTGGTGAAAAAAAATAATGAATACTGTTTTTCTAAAAATAAATAAATCAATTTAATAAAATAAATAAATAAATAAATAAAAATCATGTTTTAAATCTTTTTGATCATATTCTATGATTTCTTCTTTTGCTTGTCAACAGATAAAGGTTATTCATATAAGAGAGTTATTCAATATTCTTCCCTAATACCTTCTTGCTGTCCATCATTTTCTTATGTTAGACTTGTTAATCCCTCTGGAATTTATTCGTCTTGTTGGAATAAAGAATATCAATTAGGGTTTTTTTGTTCTAATTTCTAAACATTTGCAGCTTTTATCTATTGATGAATAAGGCATCCTAAATAAAATAAAGTTTATTTCTGGGCTATTTCAATTAACTGTCTCTTGCAATAAAAATATCATGTATTTTAACTCTTAAAATTGTATAACATATTTATTTAAGAAAGAAAACCCCTTTTTACTTGTTTTTGGTCAGAATTTACTTCTATAGTCCACCTCTCTACGCTCCCAGAATAATGTTAAAATCTTTTTATTAAAGTAAGTAAATGTAATTGTAAATTTCTTTGAAACTGTATGGAATCTATACATTAATGTGTAAATTTCTGACATCTTACAGTATTCTTTGTTCCACTTTAGGAATATGTGATATTCCTCTATTAATTGCTCCTCTTTATGTAACTTTGCAAGATTTTATGTTTCCATTTATAGTTTTAGCCTATCTTAAATATTATAATTTTACATTTGTGATGGAAACAATTCCCATTTCAATTTAATTACATTTTGATGCTACTATGTAGAAGTTATGTCCAAATACTTTAACAAAATAGCTTTACATTTAAAAATAAATAGTACCACAAACTTTTTGATATGAATGCGGTGGTTATCCTTTTGTGCTTTCCCTGCATTTTGTATTGTTTTGTACAATATTCATACAATATCTGGGGATGCCTGGGTGGTTTAGTTGGTCAAGAGTCCAAATTTTTTATTTCGACTCAGGTCAGGACCTCTGGGTTGCGGGATCAAAGCCCACATCGGGCTTTGTGTGGACATGAAGCCTGCTTGAGATTCTCTCTTCTTCTCCCTCTGCCTCTCCCAACCCCTTCTCTGTCTGTCTCTCACCCTGCTTCTAAATTAAAAATAAAAAATAGGTTCTTAAAACTTACTGTTAAAGAGGGAGGAGTCAAGATGGCAGAGAAGTAGCAGGCTGAGGCTACATCAGGTAGCAGGAGATCAGCTAGATAGCTTATCTAAACATTACAAACACCTACAAATCCAATGGGAGATCAAAGAGAGGAAGAACAGCAATTCTAGAAACAGAAAATCGGCCACTTTCTAAAAGGTAAGACTGGTGGAGAAGTGAATCCAAAGCGACAGGAAGATAGACTGCAGGGGAAGGGGCTAGAGAGCAGCAAACAGAGGAGCAACAGAGCACAGAATTGGGACTTTTAAAAGTCTGTTCTGCTGAGGGGCATTGCTCCAGAGGCTAAACCAAGGTGAAGCCCATGGAGGGTCAGCGTGGCCCCAGGTCCTGCAGGGTCACGGAAGGATTGGGGGTGTCTGAGTGTCACAGAGCTTGCAGGTATTAGAATGGGGAAGCTGGCTACAGAGACAGAGCCGAGGAGTGAGCTCTCAGCTCGGGGTTACCTTGAACCGGTGGCAGCCTGGGTGAGCTCAGAGCGTGGCCAGAGGCCAGGGAGATGGGAGTTATTGGGCACTTTTTTTAAGGCACACTGAGGAGTGGGGCCCCGAGCTCTCAGCTCTTCTGGGCCAGAGACTGGGAGGCCGCCATTTTCATTCCCATCCTCCGGAATTCTACAGAAAGCATTCAGTACAAAAGCTCCGGAAAGCGAACCCAAGCGGATTACTCAGCCCGGCCCCTGGTAAGGGTGGTGCAATTCTGCCTGAGGCAAAGACACTTGAGAATCACTACAACAGGCCCCTCCCAGGAAGATCAACAAGAAATCCAGCCAGGATCAAGTTTACCTACCAAAGAGTGCAGGTTCAATACCAAGGAGAGCAGTGGAATTACAGAGGAGGAGAAAGCAAAGCACTGAACTCATGGCTTTCACCCCTTGATTCATTAGTCTTGTAATTAATTTAATTTGTTTTTTTGTTTTTGTTTTTCAATTTCTTTTCTTCTGCTGCTTTTTTTTAACTTTTACCCCTTTCTTTTTTAACGTTTTTAAACTAGTTTATCTAATACATATATTTTTTCTTTTTTATATTTTTCTTTACTCATTTTCTTTTTTTAATTATTTCTTTCTTTCTTTTTTTCTGAGCATTTTTTTATCCCCTTTCTCCCTCCACACGATTTGGGGTCTCTTCTGATTTGGTTAAAGCATATTTTCCTGGGGTCTTAGCCACACTTTTAATATTTTCTTTGCTCCTTCATATACTCTTATCTGGACAAAATGACAAGTTGGAAAAATCACCACAAAAAAAAAGAACAAGAGGCAATCCAAAGGCTAGGAACCTAATCAATACAGACATTAGTAATATGTCAGATCTAGAGTTCAGAATGACGATTCTCAAGGTTCTAGACAGGCTCGAAAAAGGCATGGAAGATATCAGAGAAACCCTCTCGGGAGATATAAAAGCCCTTTCTGGAGAAATAAGAGAACTAAAATCTAACCAAGTTGAAATTAAAAAAAAGCTAGTAATGAGGTGCAATCAAAAATGGAGTCTCTCACTGCTAGGATAAATGAGGCAGAAGAAAGAATTAGTGATATAGAAGACCAAATGACAGAGAATAAAGAAGCTGAACAAAAGAGGGACAAACAGCTACTGGACCACGAGGGGAGAATTCGAGAGATAAGTGACACCATAAGACAAAACAATATTAGAATAATTGGGATTCCAGAAAAAGAAGAAAGAGAGAGGGGAGCAGAAGGTATTTGGAGAGAATTATTGGAGAGAATTTTCCTAATATTGCAAAGGGAACAAGCATCAAAATCCAGGAAGTGCAGAGAACCCCCCTCAAAATCAACAAGAATAGGTCCACACCCTGTCACCTAATAATAAAATTTACAAGTCTTAATGACAAAGAGAAAATCCTGAAAGAAGCCTGGGAAAATAATTCTGTAATATACAATGGTAAAAATATTAGATTGGCGACCGACTTATCCACAGAGACCAGGCAGGCCAGAAAGAACTGGCATGATATATTCAGAGCACTAAATGAGAAAAACATGCAGGCAAGAATACTATATCCAGCTAGGCTATCATTGAAAATAGAAGGAGAGAAAAAAAGCTTCCAGGACAAACAAAAACTGAAATAATTTGCAAACACCAAACCAGCTCTACAGGAAATAGTGAAAGGGGTCACCTAAGCAAAGAGAGAACTTAAAAATAGTAGATCAGATGGGAACAGAGACAATATACAGCAACAATCACCTTACAGGGAATACAATGGCACTAAATTAATATCTCTCAATAGTTACCCTGAATGTTAATGGGCTAAATGCACCAATCAAAAGACACAGGATATCAAAATGGATAAAAAAATAAAACCCATCTATATGTTGCCTATAAGAAACTCATTTCAGAGCCAAAGACACTAACACCAAAGAAAAACAAAAAAAAAATTATAAGAACATACCTTGGGCAACTCTATGCAAACAAATTTGACAATCTGGAAGAAATGGATGCATTTCTAGAGACATATAAACTACCACAACTGAACCAGAAAGAAATAGAAAACCTTAACAGACCCATAACCATAAGGAGATTGAAACAGTCATCAAAAATCTCCAAATAAACAAAAGCCCAGGGCCAGATGGTTTCCAAGGGGAATTCTACCAAACGTTTAAAGAACTAATTCCTATTCTCCTGAAACTGTTCCAAAAAAATATAAATGGAAGGAAAACGTCCAAACTCATTTTATGAGGCCAGCATCACCTTGATCCCAAAACCAGACAAGGATCCCATCAAAAAAACAGACCTACAGACCAATATCCTTGATGAACACAGATGCGAAAATCTCACCAAAATACCAGCCAATAGGATTCAACAGTACATTAAAAGGATTATTCACCACGAACAAGTGGGATTTAACCAGGGCTGCAAGGTTGGTTCAACATCCGCAAATCAGTCAATGTGATAAAACACATCAATAAAAGAAAGAACAAGAATCATATGATACTCTCAATAGATGCTGAAAAAGCATTTGACAAAGTACAGCATCCCTTCCTGATCAAAACTCTTCAAAGTGTAGGGATAGAGGGCACATACCTCAATATCATCAAAGCCATCCATGAAAAACCCACCGCAAATATCATTCTCAATGGAGAAAAACTGAAAGCTTTTCCACAAAGGTCTGGAAAACGGCAGGGATGTCCATTATCACCACTGCTATTCAACATAGTACTAGAAGTCCTAGCCTCAGCAATCAGACAACAAAAGGAAATTAAAGGCATCCAAATCAGCAAGGAAGAAGTCAAACTATCACTCTTCAAAGATGATATGATACTATATGTGGATAACCCAAAAGACTCCACTCCAAAATGGCTAGAATTTGTACAGGAATCCAGGAAAGTGTCAGGATATAAAATCAATACACAGAAATCAGTTGCATTTCTCTACACCTACAACAAGACAGAAGAAAGAGAAATTAAGGAGTCCATCCCATTTACAACTGCACCCAGAACTATAAGATAACTAGGAATAAACTTAACCAAAGAGGCTAAGAATCTATACTCAGAAAACTATAAAGTACTCATGAAAGAAATTGAGGAAGATACAAAGAAATGGAAAAATATTCAATGCTCCTGGATTGGAAGAATAAATATTGTGAAAATGTCGATGCTACCTAAAGCAATCTACACATTTAATGCAATTCCTGTCAAAATAACATCCATTTTTTTCAAAGAAATGGAACAAATAATTCTAAAATTTATATGGAACCAGAAAAGACCTCGAATAGACAAAGGAATATTAAAAAAGAAAGCCAAAGTTGGTGGCATCACAATTTCGGACTTCAAGCTCTATTACAAAGCTGTCATCATCAAGACAGCATGGTACTGGCACAGAAACAGACAAATAGATCAACGGTACAGAATAGAGAGCCCATAAATAGACCCTCAACTCTATGGTTAACTAATCTTCGACAAAGCAGGAAAGAATGTCCAATGGAAAAAAGACAGCCTCTTCAATAAATGGTGTTGGGAAAACTGGACAGCCACATGCAGAAAAATGAAATTGGACCATTTCCTTACACCACACACGAAAATAGACTCAAAATGGATGAAGGACCTCAATGTGAGCAAGGAATCCATCAAAATCCTTGAGGAGAACACAGGCAGAAACCTCTTCAACCCCAGTCACAGCAACATCTTCCTAGGAACATCGCCAAAAGCAAGGGAAGCAAGGACAAAAATAAACTATTGGGATTTCATCAAGATCAAAAGCTTTTGCACATCAAAGGAAACAGTTAACAAAATCAAAAGACAACTGACAGAATGGGAGAAGATATTTGCAAACGACATATCAGATAAAGGACTAGGGTCCAAAATCGATAAAGAACTTTGCAAACAACACCCAAAGAACAAATAATCCAATCAAGAAATGGGCAGAGGACATGAACAGACATTTCTGCAAAGAAGACATCCAGATGGCCAACTGACACATGAAAAAGTGCTCCACATCACTTGGCATCAGGGAAATACAAATCAAAACCACAATGAGACATCACCTCACACCAGTCAGAATGGCTAAAATTAACAAGTCAGGAAATGACAGATGCTGGCGAAGATGTGGAGAAAAGGGAACCCTTCTACACTTTTGTTAGGAATGTAAGCTGGTGCAACCACTCTGGGAAACAGCTTGGAGGTTCCTCAAAATGTTGAAAATTGAACTACCCTACGACCCAGCAATTGCACTACTGGGTATTTAACTTAAAGATACAAATGTAGTGATCCAAAGGGGCACATGCACCCGAATGTTTATAGCAGCAATGTGTACAATAGCCAAACTATGGAAAGAACCTAGATGTCCATCAACAGATGAATGGATCAAGAAGATGTGGTATATATACACAATGGAATACTATGCAGCCATCAAAAGAAATGAAATCTTGCCATTTGCGTCGACGTGGATGGAACTAGAGGGTATCATGCTTAGCAAAATAAGTCAATCGGAGAAAGACAACTATCATTTGATCTCCCTGATATGAGGAAGTGGAGATGCAACATGGGGGGTTAAGAGGGTAGGAGAAGAATGAATGAAAAAGATGGGGTTGGAAGGGAGACAAACCTTAAGTGACTCTTAATCTCACAAAACAACTGAGGTTGCTGGGGGGAGAGGGTTTAGGAGAGGGAGGTGGGGTTATGGACATTTGGGAGGGTATGTGCTATGGTGAGTGCTGTGAAGTGTGTAAACCTGGTGATTCACAGACCTATACCCTTGGGGATAAAAATACATTATATGTTTATAATAAATTTTTAAAAATTTAAATTTTAAAAATTAAAAAAAATTTAAAAAAATAGGTACACCTGGGATGGCTCAAATGGTTGGGGGTCTGCCTTTGGCTCAGGTCGTGATCCCAAGGTCCTGGGTTGAGCCCCACATCAGACTCCCTGCTCAGTGTGCAGCCTGCTTCTCCTTCTCCTTCTACTTCTCCCCCTGCTTGTACTCTCGCACTCTCTATCAAATAAATAAATGAAATCTTTAAAAAATTAATTAAAAATAAATATATATATTTGTACAATATCTGTTTTCAAAGAATAGTTAATTGAAATTTCTTGAAAGATTAGTATATGATGTTGTGGCATTAGACTCCTATACGCCACTGAATGCTCAATTAAAAAAATTAAATTTGTAGGACTAATCATTACATTTTAAGAAAATGGAGAAAACCCAAAAGTTTAGTTTTTATTTCTTCCCAAACCTTATTCACATGTCTAGCACCACTAAACACAGTTAGCTAAGAAATTGCTAAGAATGGGAAGGGTATACCATAAGAACACCAAGGATTTTGAAGAGTTTCGAGAGGTGGCATACAGAGAGTATTGAATCAACTGAATACTGGAACACAGAGAATCACAGCTCAGAGCCCTGCAAGGTTAAGGCTGTAGTTAAGCTGGGTAAGTTTTCACTGATGGAGCTTCCCCAAATATAGGTGGAAAAAGAGAGGGGCTAAAAATTAGTGACTTGAAAGAACTGGTCTTAGGGCCTCAAAGCCCTTTCCACTCAACTCATACTCAGCGGTGAGGTTTGATACTTGGCTGATGCTAGAGAAATACATTCTAAAAAATTAGAGAAAATTTCCTAGAAATCTCTGGATTTACAGATAAGGGGTCCTCCCAATTCTGGCAACTGGGAGGAGAGAGAACTGATTGCCTACCTGCCTTCCTGAGATGAAACTTGCCTTGTGATGTGATCTACCCAGAGACACACAGATACTAAAAGCATGGGTCAATAAAGACAGTAACAACTACCACACCATTTATGTTAATCAAAATGATCGTTCTTTACAAATCGAAAACTGAAGCGAATTAAACGCTTTCAAAATAAGAACCGATGTGAACCTGAAGGAAATAAAACATCCTGTGTTGGATTTGGCCAGCAGACCCTGAAAAGGCAAATGAAAAGATTACTCCAGACACCTAAGGAGGAGAGAGGAGAGGTCCTGGGGATGAGACGCTCTACTGGAGAAGGCTCTGAGCTGAACTCCACCTCCATTTTTATTATGCATATTATCAAAGAATAAAGATTAGAAAGGAATGTAAAGTTTCAGTAACTAGGGCAGTGACATTTATAGACATTGTGTGATTAGAACTATCTATGCTCATGAAGATTTTGAAGATATGCTGACCTCATGCTCATTGCAGGTCAGGAATAGGTGACTATTAAGGATTTATGTCTAACCTATATTAAGCATCTGTCTTCTAGGAGATAGCGTTGAGCCACAGTTAGGATCTAGCAGTTTTTAGCCCAGAAACTTCAAACGACATCCAATTTTCTGGTCACTCCTTCTTTGCTTTTCAACTAGCCTCTCCCAGGGAGGATTGTGTTTATCATATCTTAGATAGCCAGGCATTGTGAATTTCCACAATTCTGGGAAAAAGAAGTACTTGGAGATTCTAATCCATCTCTCCAAAGAGAATTCTTTTTTACAACAATGCACAGATAAAATAAGAATGGGATGGTTTTAAAAACAAAACCAAAAATGATTCCAAAGGAGAAGAATCCTTGGCAATTAAAAATATGATGGCCAAATTTTAAAAGTGAAACAGAATAGCTGTGATAAAATTGAAGAACTCTTTCAGAACCTAGGAAAGGAGGAGAAACAGGAAAGTAAAGTTAATAGACTGAACTTTAATTCAGAAGCACTGGTATCAATCAAAAATGACTTACAGAATGAGAAGAACAGGGAAAATAAGTGGGAAAAATCAGTAAGTAAATATTAGGAGAAATTTTTCCAAGTTAAGAGAAAAGACAAATTTTCACTTAAACTTGTTGAGTGGTAAGAAGTACATAGTTAGAAATATCCCACTGTAGGTCAAACTATCAAGAATAAAGAAAAAATTACAGGGCTTCTGGGTGGTTCAGTCAGTTCAGTGTCTGCCTTTGGCTCAGGTCATGATCCCAGGGTCCTGGGAATGATTCCTATGGCAGACTCTCAACTCTGCAGGACACCTGCTTCTCCCTCTCCCTCTGCCCTCTGCTCTCCCTGCTTATGCTCTCTTTCTCTATATATCTCTGTCAAATAAATTAATTAATTTAAAAAAAGGAATAAAGAAAAAATTTATAAAAATATTCAAAGAAAAAAATATTGCCACCTACCAAGTTTGTCAGTAATTTTTAATACTAGAATTCCCCAAGGAAGGGAAGTATTTTATCTCTAAAAATTTGTATCCTACCAGATTCAAATGAGAGAAAGAAATAAATAATTTCTAGTCATAACAATATTCTGGAAGTTTTTCCCTCATGCATCTTTATTTTTTAAAAAATTACATATGGATATACGTTGATAAAACAAAGAATAAACCCCAGAGGAAGCTTATGAATCCCAGAGACAGGTTAATTAGCTCCACAATACAAATGAAAACTCAATAATTCTGAGATGTATCATAGAACACCTAGCCTAAAAATAAACTATCCAGAATATAAATAAGTTGAATTATCTCAATGAAATGATAAAAAAGAAATTCTTTCTTCACAAAGAACAAAGTTATTTAAAAAGTTGAAAAATATTTTTAAGTACAAACTATAAAAGTCATAGCTCAAATATAACATAACCTAACATAGCAGGATTTTGAATAGTTGAAGGTAGAGAAAGAGGGAATTATTGATATTGATGCTAGATAAATAAACTTAGATGTATCTGTCTTTTTATGAGCTCAATCAGAAAATACTCTGAGGTTAGTAACATTTATATTTCCAATATATGGTTCAAGCTTTATTCATTGGTATTAAATTTTCAGAAGAAAATAAAGGAGGAAAAACATAATTAGGTTTACCAACAAAATATGGTATTGGGATCTATGGAAGGTTTTATGACTTAAAACAATTTCCCCCTCAAAATGCATAGCAATACTGTATTAAAAAATCCTGAGATAGGCAGAACTGAACTCAGAAAAAAGAAATTTACTTAAACCAGTGCATAAGAGGGAACTACTGGCCAGAGTCACAAGATGACTTTGAAACTGCCAGTGTCATCAGAAAGATTACAGAAACCTCTGACCAAATGGTAAGAATTTTAACAAGAAGACCTGACAAGAGAAAAGGTTTTGGCCTTGCATGGCATGGGAAGACAGGCTTAAGATTCTACAGAATGAGGATGCTTGCAAAGAGTTCAGTAAAAACAAGACAGGTACTATCTACAAATGTACACAGAAACAAAATTGTTGACATGGGACACGAGTTGATATACAAGTCTCCTTTTAGTTCCTATAATCAAAGGACTGGCCTCACATGAATTTGGAGTTGAAATTTACATCACTTCATTATAGAGAAGCCTAGAGAAAGCAAAAACAAATTGTCACTGTAAGGAGACACTCTCAAACACAGCCTCATTGAATTCTTGAGAAAACGTGGAAATAACAAACAGGAACAGTAGAATTAAATGAGTGAATGCTAGCCAGAGGTAAGTTGGTACATAATTTTAACCTTACCATTCATATAACCTTGAGAAAGTAACGTAACTCAAATGCTCTTATTTTTCTCATCTGTAAAAAGAAGGGGACTAATAATATCATCATTGGAATGCCTTATTTATGCATTTGATCATTCATTCAACAAATACTTCTTTGAAGAGTAGTACTTTCCTGACACCACTGAAGGTACTAGGAAGATCTTAATAAACACGAGATACAAATATCTTGCCTAATGGAGCTACCACTTTTTTTTTAATTTTTTATTTTTTATAAACATATATTTTTATCCCCAGGGGTGCAGGTCTGTGAATCGCCAGGTTTACACACTTCACAGCAGGAGCTACCACTTTTTTGATCGTGTTTTATTTGGAAAAAGACATCAACAAAGTCTTGGTATGATTTGGGTGATAATGAATGCCAAGAAGAAGACAAGCAAGTTTCAATAGGGTAATCATGAAGTCTTTCCTGAGGAGATGGTAACTGATCAGAGACCTGGAGGATGGGAACTAAATCCCATAAAGATTTGGGGAAAGAGATTTCTGGGAAAAGGGAGCAAGTATAAAATCCCCAAGGTAAAAGCAGCCTGTGTCTAGCCAGTAACTGACATCCGACAGTTAGGACCAATCCAGGCATTCAAGGTTTTATATCTGTGATAAGTAGTTTTGATTTAAAACTAAGATCATGAGGAGACATTTGAGGTTTTCAGGAAGGAGTGATGAGAGCAGTTTAAAAAAAAATATTCAGTGGCTGAATAAAAGAGATAATGCATAATTGCTTAGCCCAGATTTTGGCAAAGAATAAGCACTGAGTAATCGATCATTATTATTGTTGTTAATTATATTTAACTGCCTGTGAAGCAGAACCTAATATGTAAACAATTTATTTATTGTCTCATCTCCACTGGTCACATCCTCTCTGCCAGTTGTACCACAGAGTCTGTCTACTCGCTCTTCACTTCTACAAATTTATTATGTTTCAAGGCTGAAAGCAGAGTTGATCTGGAAATTTTCAGTGGACAGCAGGGAGAATTTTAGCTATAACAAACCAGAGCATTAGATAGTCTCTGGATGGTCTGGGGAAACAAGAGGTTACCATATTGTCCAAGCACAGAGATTAGTGATTCCAGGGATGAATTGCCACCTTACCTTAAATACAACATCTGTTAAAGCTACTGTGCCCATTAAACTCAGATTAATGGTATGAGGCTAGCAGAAAGGAGGGGAGACAAGAGGAGAACTAGGCCTATTGATTTCTTTGCAAGATTGTAAATTGAACAAAATACGAGAGATGAATGGTTCTAAATCGCCCATGTTTACTTACACAGCATCTCTTCACATTCAATAGAGGATTGCTTTGCTTACCTTAACCAATGCAGAAATAAATGTCAAGTGCTAGACATTTTTAATTCCCTCCTTCATACCTAACAGAGGCAAGTCTGATTATTTGCAGTAAGGGCCAATTCCTAAAGCTTCCTTTTTGATAATTTATGAAAGAGAGAAGTATGGTTTTTGTTTACCATTCACCATCTTTGTCTTTTCCTCACCTGAAATTATTCTTTATCCAAAGGTGTTTATTCTCAGACTTCACTCCAATAAAGAAAATTTTATTAGTTGTTTTTATTGAAATCTGCTATTGCCTGATTGGTTTTATGAGTGAACCATCACATTAAGGATATGTTTTAAAATCAATATAATAGGAAAGATATCATTTATATTTTCATTTTGACAAATAAATGATTAGCTATGATACTGAAATTATCACCATTGTTTATGCATATTTAGTGAGGACATGCTTGACACATAATGCTAACATAAACTCATTGGTTTGTATGTAAAATGTAATTTTGTCTTAAATTTGCAGAATCCCAGGCACAAATTCCATTTTGCAGTTATTTCATATTAATTTATACCAGTTCCATGGAACACCCCCAAACATAGCTGCATAAAATGAAGAAAAACAGTGCTCTAAGAAGCAAAACTCCATTTCATTGCCCAAACTAAGACAATGCAGCTTTTCTTTAATTCATTTGAAATAGCGAGATTCAGGTAATTCTTCATGAACAAAAGATTCAACAGTATATAATAAGGAGAGAATCTGAACACTGTTATTATATACTATTTTGCAGAAAAAAATTAGAATGATTAACAAGAAATTGTCTTTGACAGTATGCAGATCTAATGAAATCTCCTTATGTGATAAGACTATCATAGACCTTTAAAATGACCCTGTTAATTTTTGCTTTGTCTGGAACTCTGTCAGATTTTATCTATGACTTTTGGTTCCATTCTTTCCCTAGACACTTATCCAACACACACACATACACCCATAACTTCATTTAAGAGATCCATAAAATTTTATGTGGATTTAACAATAAAGAAATTCACTATCTCATATATACATACCATGTATGTATACCATACCTGCATACCATATCTCAGGTATGTATACATACCAGTCCAGGGACTTAGTCCAGTGACTTAATATCATCAATAACTAGAATTCTTTATACTCTCCACTAGGTTACCATCATTTCAGTGAGGACCTCTGACTTAGAGTCTCTAGGATCCTAGATGGCTATCACAATTCCACACACCATATCATACTGAAAGGAGAGGAGAACATCTCCCTCCATACTTCTTTTTTTAGAGCAAGAGAGGTCTATTCAGAAGTGTTCCAACATTCTCCTCAGACATTAATCAAAATGTTATCAAATACCCATTCCTAGACAAAATATTGGCAATGGAAATGGAATTGCCAGAGCCTAGCCAAGTGTATGATCACAAGAGAATGGCAGTTACCTATAAATATTATATAGACAAAAAAAGGAGCCTGTTAAACTAATATGGAAGTAAAATTTAAGTTATTACAACCTTCTTCCAGGAAAGTACTAATATTCCATTAAAATAAAATTAGGATATAGAATTACAGATCTCTAATCTAACACCTAATCTGGCCAAAGCAATTTCAAAAAAGCCTAGAATATAGTTCTCTGCACATAAAGTTAAATAAAGATATCTCCATGATTATTATCCATTTTAAGTATTACTTATATTCTCTGAAATAATCAGTCAGTTAAAATAAATTTCTCTCTCTCTCTCTCTCACACACACACACAGACACACAAACACAAAAATTATGGTTTCTTGGGAAATATTTTAATATTTTTTAAAAGATTTTATTTCCCTCACTGATGCTGCTCCTCTTCTCAGCAATAAAATAGACTTGGTATTGCAAAAAAACTTTTGGAAAATAGATTTTTAAAAAATCAAGAAAGTGATAGGAAAAAAAAATATGTAAACACATGTTTTTTGTTGTTGTTGTTTGGGTTTCACTTGGCTTCCAAAAATAAATTCTCCACTGAAAACTTAGGAAGCTTCTTCTTCATTTTCTTAAACATATTGTCAAGAATTGTAAAAAATTACTTAAAACCTAACAAGATAACCTGCCAAAGTTCCCTTGAAGAAACTAGCAGAAGAGATAAAAGAGTCCAGGGATGGAAATAATATATTTTATTTCTTATGTACAACTATCATGAGCTGCAACCTATTTCCATCCCTTCCTCCCCAAGTTCTCAGGGACAATAGAAACAGATGAGGAGAGATACCTCTATACTCAGGGCAATGAAATATAAGAAGAAGAATCCTGAGCACAGGAAAACCTAAATTTTTATAGTAGGCAGTAACATGCTGGTCCGGTGCTCCAGAGAGAGGTGTTTTTATTATACTGGACCAAAAGCAAACCTGACATTTGTTTTAGATAAACACACTGTTTTTCCCAAACTGTAAGCAAACCTGTCATTTACCCCAGAAAGAGATACAATCTTTACTTCCATGACTGTTCACTATACACATATCCTTGGAAAAATCTGTTCAGAATAAGTGGAAGTTAATGCCTTGAACACAGGGCATGCAGAAATGTGAGAAACCTATGGAGAACTGTCATTCAATATTTATTTCACATTGGCTGACAAGTGCTAAAAAATATCCACTTGAGAAATTATATCGGTTTTACTTCAGGGACCAAGGATCATGGAAATTAAAAATAATTGAAAAAATAAATTGAGATCTGTATATAAGAACGAGGCTTTATGTTACGTTTCTGTGGTATTAAGCCAGAACTTTAGCAGATTTGCAGTTTTATTTATTTACTTAGAAATATAAAGATTCCCTGATTCTCTAGTAAAGTTCTTATCTTCATAAAGGGTCCTGTGAGCAAGCCAAGATATGCTGGTCTTGCATTCTTGTAGTGACAATAATGTACAATAGAAAATAAGACTCCAAAGCTCTTTTATCATTTATGATGACAGATTGAGAGCAGCTGCAAGCACGAAGCTGACAATTCTGCCTACGATGATGTACAGCACAAACCAAAATGATCCTAAGATGCATTAACTTTATAATAATATACAGTGACCATTACTGATTTGGAATGCAAGATGCTTGTGATAATATATAGTGGAAAGGGATGGTTCAAAACCAAGGGCATCTTACATGTTGGTGTATTAACTTAGGACCACAGATCTTATACTCATATAAAAGAAAATTATGGGCTATTTTACTCATAGAATAATAGGCTTCTATATGTAAATTTCTTGGGGAAACATTTAATTTTAACTTTTTATAAATACATGCAAACATATATTTTACTTGACAAACATATCATACAATCATGATATCCAAAGACCAAAATTAGAGTATAATAAGACAGGAAAAACACATAGTCTGAAAGGCAACCAACATTTTTTTCCTGTTTGTTAACTCAGAGATGTTTGGACATTGTAGAAACAAGGCACATCATAAAGAGTCAAGGCTACTCATAAACCTTAAACCAGCAGATGTAGCAGGAAATTCTCCAGCTCATAAAGTGGAGATACTTTCAAATTGTTCCTCTCATCAGTTATAACTTCTTTGGTGCTTAAACATGTGTTTAAATTAAAATCATATGCTAATTGACTTTTAGATCTTAGAGATAATCTAGTCTAGTTTCTTTATTTTATCAGTGAGACTCAGAGACTAGAGATGGACTAAAAAATATATTTATTGAGTACTACCACATGCCAAGGACTATGCTATGGACTTCATACACATTGTCATATTTAGTCTCCCACGATTCCTGAGAGAACAGTCTTACCACATTCTCATAGGAGGAAGAAATGGATATGTTGTTTCACTGAATATTGATGTCAAAATGAAGCAAGATTTTAATATTAATATTAGAATTAATCACTCGTTTATGAAAATAAGTGATTCTTAAATTGAGATCTTATCATGATGAAAAATAATTTCTCAGAATTGACAAAATATAATTGTAGTTCAAATACAGTAGGTATTTTCTTTTTCTCTTCCATTGTTTAAATTAGTCATCCCATATTAATCTATAATGGTGCCTCTTTAGCTTACCACCTTCTTTATTCTCTTCCTCAAAAGCCATAAATCTTAAGAAGAGCGATCCTAGAACACTGTATCCACTTCCTCACATGCTTTTCTGTTCATTCTTTAACCTAGTATATCCTGATTTCAGCTTCTTTCTTCAAAGGCAGGAAATTCCTAATCATTAAATACATTGATAATCACTTATTTAGTGCTCACCTAATCCTTGAAAGTCTATACATTGCCTGCTTTCTGTAAAGGATACAGTACTATACGTCTCACAATTTATTCCACCCACACATCCATTACATAGGAACTGTTGAGTTGGAAAATTAATCCTAGCTTCAGGAAGAGGCCCTGTTATATCTGAGCCAAGCAAGAAATCACTACCAACCTCCCACCCCACCCCACTTAATCAGAAGTAACCCAAAGCATTCACTAGTCCCTCTTATGGTTCAGGAAATGGCACATGATTTAAGTTGACTCAAACAAACTGAAGTTTAGGGTCTTTTGATGATAGTTATTTCATTTTTTTTGTAGCTAATCTGAAAAAGGCAAAGTATAACCTTGATTGCCATTGACAGAGACCAGACTTAAAGCTAACAATACAGACAGTAGAGTGGAAAGAATGATGGTGGTTTCATCACATAGCTACTGAACAAATCAAGACTTGTTCACTCATTATTTATAGAGATCCATTACAAGAAAGCCAATCCATTTTTTAATTATCTAATACATTTTTAAGGTTGAGTTTTCTGTGACTTGTAGTAAAAAATAAACCTAATTAATAACTTCTGTGATTTATTTAGCTTTTCTCTCTATCTCTGGTAGATTAAAATTTCCACCTCTAATGCCAAGTGCCCCAAAGGTAGCATGCTCTAAACATCGTCCCTATCTTTTCCTTGAGCATACTCTTAAAATAATTCTTTCTTGATAAAGGTTATTATAACCATAAGGATATATATATATTTTTAATTGTGGACAGTTTTGTATTTTTTTTTTAAGATTTTATTTCTGTATTTGACAGAGAGAGATCACAAGTAGTCAGAGAGGCAGGTAGAGAGAGAGGAAGAAGCAGGCTCCCTGCTGAGCAGAGAGCTCGATGCGGGGCTCAATCCCTGCACCCTGGGATCATGACCTGAGCAGAAAGCAGAGGCTTTAACCCACTGAGCCACCCAGGCGCCCCACCATAAGGATATTCTTGATTCCTTCCTCTCCCTTATAACTCAAATCCATTCAGTCATCAAAACTATATTCTTTCTCCATTTTTAATATCCCTTTTATTATGTATCAACTTTTTAAAAATGGAATTTTAACTAAATCTGGACTCTCACTTATGCTCTAATTCCAATGGAAATTCATTAAGGAACAAAGAATTCCATAGGTTAAAAAATAAAGTCATGAAGAGAGTTATAGTGGTGAAATGTAATTCAGGGAGAAAATACAATTTTATACTTAGATGAAATTGGATTCAAGATCTAAATATGAGACTTGAAACCGTAAAACTCCTAAAAGAAAATATAGGCAAAAATTTCCTGGACATTGGCCATAAAAACATTTTTCTAGATAAGTCTCCTGAGGCAAGAAAAACAAAAGCAAAGTTAAACGATTGAAAACACCAAAATAAAATAAAAAGCTTTTGTACAGTGAAGGAAACCATCCACAAAATAACGAGGAAACCTACAGAATTGGAGAAGACATTTTCAAGTGATATATCTAACAAGGGGTTAATATCCAAACTATATAAAGAATTTATAAAACTCAACACCAAATAGTAATAATAATCTAATTAAAAAATAGGCAGAGAACCTGAACAGACATTTTTCCAAAGAAGACATACAGATGGTCAACAGACACATGATAAAATGTTCCGGATCACTAATAAGCAGAAAATGCAAATCAAAACCCCAATAAGATATCACTTTACACCTGTCAGATTCACATAACAAGAAATAAGAAGTATTAGCAAGGATTTGGGGAGAAAGGAAGCCTCATGCACTACTGGTGGGAATGTAAAGTGGTGCAGCCACTGTGGAAAACAGAATGGAAGTTCTTCAAAAAATTAAAAATAGAAATGCCATATGATTCAGTAATTCCACTATTGGGCATTTATCCAAATAAAATGAAAAGACTAATTTAAAAAGATATATGTACTCCAAGGCACCTGTGTGGCTCAGTCATTAAACATCTGCCTTCAGCTCAGGTCATGATCCTGAGGTCCTGGGATTGAGCCCCTCATCGGGCTCCCTGCTCAGTGGAAATCCTGCTTCTGACTCTCCCACTTCCTGTTCTGTTCCCTCTCTTGCTGTTTCTCTCTCTGTCAAATAAATGAATAAAATCTTAAAAAAAAAAAAAAAAAAGGTATGTGCTTATTGCAGCATTACTTACAACAGCCATGATATGGAAGCAACCCATGTCCATTGATAGATGAACAGATATTACATCTCATTATACACATGCACACACACAGTGCAATATTAGCTATAAAAAATAAAATCAGATCTTGCCAAGTACAACAACATGAATACACCTAGACAGCATAATTCTGAGTGAAATAATTCAGACAAAAATAAATACCATAGGACTTCACTCATATGTATAATTTAAGAAAAAATGAGCAATGAAAAAGATACAAAAAAATATAGAGAATAAACATGGTTGCTAGAGGGGAAGTGAATGGGGGATGGGAGAAAAAGAGAAAGGTAATTAAGAGAAAGGTGATCACTGGGTAATGCACAGAATTGTTCAATCATTATATTGCACAATTGAAACTAATATACCATTATATATTAATTATACCTCAACCAAAAAAGACAGTTTTATGAAATTCCAAATTTAGAACTTAAATGATGTTAATATTGTAAGTGAAATTAACACATGCACACATATAATAAGAACTAATGATTATTTAAGTAAATTTAAAAATATATAAATTTATATTTAGTTTATATTTCAGCATGAGAATAATTAAAGAAATTAAATTATGAATCTTGAGATTTTAGAACACATAGACCAGTCTTCAAATGCTATCTCTATAGAAACTGCAGGATCATGGGTTCTTGGAGGTCGGTTTTCTTCATGTGCAAATACTTTATAGTTTGATATATTGTTGAGGATGTATTATATAATAGATGCTTAACAATATATATTTAGTATGCATTCAGTAAACAGTAGTTGTGGCAGAAGTAGTGATAAAAAATACTTAACATATAGAAAATGGAACAAAGTAAAAACTTGGTTTATAGCTTAATGAAAGATGAATCAATAAAGTGAAATCATACTACATAAATTTTCAATAATGCTGTTGTATTCTGTTTCATTCTTGCATTTACCATGGTATTTACATCCCTTTGATTAGAGAAACTCTTGGTGTTTTTACTAAGGTTGTTACCATCATACTTAATTGGTTTTACAACTGCTAAATAATGCCTATTGGGACATCATTTTGTTGATGAGATAAGTTGCAATCTTAATGTGCCCTTAATCACCTTCTTCTTAGAAAGGCTTTCCAGATCCTTTAGCCTTGTTGCTGTGACATCAGATAATTAGTTGGAAAGGAGATGGAGAGATGTATATCGACGCCAATTAGCCCTGGCGGTTGGTGAATTTAGTTTCACAGAATATTTAGAAAGGAGTATTACCTCATTTAAGCAACAAATCTTTCTTAATTCCAGGTATTTCTTTAATGAATTATTAATCGTATAATTACTAAGCTTTGATTTTGTTCCAAAAACTATAAAATATGTGTGTGTATATTTACCTATAAATATACATATATAAAATAGGTTATGTACATATAAACTATGGTTATATATAAAATATATAAAATAGAAATAGTATATTATATATGTTACATATATATGTATATAATATTATAGTAATGTATAGTGTGTGTGTGTGTGTGTGTGTGTGTGTGTGTCTGTATCATTGACTTTGACCTCATGGAGCTTCAGTTAAAGTGGGAAAGAGAGATGTTAAATAAATAAGTGAATATATATCACTACAAATTTTTATAAGTGATAGAAAATAAATCATGCCTTTTTATCAGAAAGTACAATTGGAGAACCTATATTTAGAGAGAGTCTAAGGACACACCTTTTGGAAGAAATACTATTTTAGGCTGAGATATGAAAACAGGGTTGAGAGAACATTCTAGATGAAGAATGAAGCACAGGCAAAGTCCATGCTCTGGAAAAGGTCTTGGTTCATTGGTTGGGTAAGGTTGGAGAAGACCATCAAGTTAGGAGTATGTCAAGGAAAAAGGTTGAAGAAAGGGGCCCAGTAAAGGGTAGGCAAGGATGCTAAATAGTATAGTAGGTGAATTGGGAAGCCATGGAGGATTTTAAGTAGAAAAAGTGATATCATCTAATTATTTAAATTTTAAAAATAACATTCTGGCTGTCCTGTGGAAAAATGATTATAAAATGGCAGGAGTGCAGGTAGGAAACCATTTTTGGAGGCTATTTCAATAAACCAAGCAAGAGATCATGTGGTTTTCTTCTCTTCAGGGTTGACTCATCTTTATATGAATGAATGCTCTTTCTTGGCCCATAGCACCACAGAGAAAATGCAAAACTAATTAGACCCTGGAAAGGCTTCTGAAAATCTCTTGCATGCTCCTCCAACTGTGTCATGAGTAATGAGGAATTTAAGGATATTCTCCTATATCCCTGTCTTTAGTTCAGAGAATTTTCCTTTTGAGAGTGGGAATAAGATAAAGCAATGTGTATCTTGTGGCTCATTCATTAGGCAGAGATATAGATTCTGGGAATAGTTCTATCATTAACCTTCTTTTATTATGTAACCTCAAGTTGTCCATGTAAGTTAGAGTTAAAAATGCAGATCTCCCATTCAGGTCTCCTCCACTTACTGATTTTTTTTTTTTTTTCCAAGAGAGCTAGGCTCTAGTTCTGAATCAGAACTAGAATCAGTCCATGAATCAGAATCCTGTATCAAATCACAAAATCTTTTAGGGATTTCATTTCAGCTTGTAATGTGAAATGCAGAGTTTAGTTTTAAAATAAGAACCTGGTTCAAATCTCAGCATTTGTGTTTATTAGCTGTGTGACCCTGGAATTGTTATTGAACTGCTGTAAGTATGTGTTCCTCATCTGTGATATGAAGATCTAGCTATCAGGATTATTGTATATTGATATATAAAATCCACTCATTACATATTACATATTGGGTGCTCAAATATCAGTAGATATTCATATTGTTTTAAATAAAAATAACATACTTTCTCCCGAACTGAAAGAATGTATGTGAAAGCATTTAAAGTAGAAATATATTAAATTAGCACTTCGTCCATTCATTCATTCAGTCAGTCAGTCAGCCATCATATATTTCATCAGTCATTCATTAGTCAGGTTCACCGTGTATGAAAAAGCCACCACAAGGAAGGGAATATGCTAGATTGTTGGGGGAAAGAACAGTCATAATATAGAATCTGACTTCCAATAGTGCAAAATTCAGCAAGTTTCCAGAAATCAGAATGTTAGGAAATTCAGAGAGAAAAGTGGGTTTTTCCTTTCTGGAGCATTTGGAGGTGGCCACTTAGAAGAAATGGACATTAGAGAAAGAAAGTAATGAACAAATATTCCAGCCAAAGGGAAATGTGTGAAGAAAAGTGGAGGGGCTTGTCACCAGCAGATTCTGTTTAGGAAGGCAATAAATAAGCAAACACAGGAAAAGAATACACTCATTTATTTAGGTTATGTTTGAATTTCCCTAATTCCATCCTTATATTAGCCCTAGAAAGTATGTATTTTTACATAAAATTTATAGATGGGAAAAAATAAGGTTTGGGAGTTCCAGAACTCCTCCAACAACTAACTCAAGTCTCAGTATGTCTAGATCCAGAGTGTTTTCCGAGTTCTTTTCATTATACCATCTTATCTTCTGACTCTTTATTTAACAACCTACTTTATAAGTAACATACTACAGCAGAGAAGCTCTATTCAGGAAACTAAACTGTATTAACTATATCCACATAGAATCCTTCCCTCATTAAGCATTAAACCAATGAAGCACAGGCAAAGTCCATGCTCTGGAAAAGACTTTCCTTCCTTATATGTTGATGCTTCTTGAAACCCATTAGGATGGATATCCAGTAAAAGTGACATGATTTAGGTCACACCATGCAAATGCATGAAAATGTCTCAATAACACTTGTCTGTGCTACTGTAATGTTATGGAGAAATAGTCAGTTATATCAAGTCTGGCCTATTGAAAGACACTCTTTAACCAGTACAGTGCCCTTAACCCTGGGGAGAGGGAGTGGATTTCTCTGAGTCTCCTCTGTCTTACCACTTACTCTAAACAGAGTATAATGGAATGATTCTTTTTTTGCTAATATGGCATGTGAAATCTCGTGGCTCTGTTCCACAGCGTTAGGGAAAGAACTTGGCAATCTAGGGCTTTCAAATCAAAGCTGGTTCTTTGTATTTTGTTGACTTGTTACTCAACTTCAGGAAGATAGTTTAAGATATGATTATGAGTTAAATTATCATTACTATTGTCACCCTATCTATCCTTTCATAAACATAAAAAAAAAAACCATAATTCATCCTCTCTGTAAGGAGTCAAAGGAGCACTAGGGAAAAATGCAGCTCGCTGGAGCCATTTGAACAATGACTGTAAAAATAACATCTGTTCCTTGTTTTCATGCTAAATGTATTTTTTAATTCACTGCAGGGGACACCACTGGCAGCAGTCAGTGTAATTTATCTAAATCTTTAATACTCAGTGTTTTATTCAGGAACAGAAATATATTTGCTTTCTAAAGAGCATCAAGAGTAAATGTTAAGGGATTCTTTTTAATATTGTAGGATTATGAGCAGGTATTGAAGCAATCGATTGTGAATGTGTAACTATCAATCACTGCCATCATTAAATGAAATTGCCTTCTGCCATACAAAAAGGATTTCTGTGTGTGTGGCTGTGAGGGTGTATATGTGTGGATGGGTGTGGTGTATATATAGATAAATGGGTATTGGTTGGTTGTAATATGTAAAAGACATTAAAGATACTGCCAGATATGAAAATAATCATTAAAAACCTTAAATTTAATAAAATAAACATGGAATATTGTTTGAATATGAGAAAGTGATTCATTTCCTATTGAATGCCTTCAACGGAAAGTTGCTCACATTTCAGAACCCAATGTTTAGTGATGGGGGAGGGTTTTCTTTTACAGATATGTTCAAATTTCTCTAGAATTTTGAACTTTTTATAAGTCTCTCCATTATCTCTGTCCAACTATATTTTCTTATGATTTCAGCACAAAATCTCCCATAGGAATCTCCTTTTCTTTCCTGTGACTTGAATAGAGCATTAATCCTGACTTATGCAAGTTCTCTCTTATTCTGAAATATCCTCCCCACTTTTCTGTATGAACCTGATTCCACCCATCTCTGTATTCAGTTCATGAACAGACTGACTCACTCAATTCTTCACTGAAGCAAACAACATATATTAAGCACTCACTATATTCCAGCATGAGAAGGCTTGAGAAATAAGGAGTTTTCTTGGTAGTTTAGCATGATGAGGGAAAAGAACTAGTAAATGCCAAATCATGAATGCATGAGAGAACATGGCATGTTTCGAGAAGGATAGAGTTTAATAGGAAGGAATGGAATAAGGTTTTCAAATTAACGACCTGAGGATTAGAGACCTGTATTCATTATTTTTAATTTGCTATCATATTTTCTTTGTTAATTTGTGTCTTGTGAATCCTTACACATTTAAAAATTCTCATTGTTTCAGTCTTGTTCATAAATATGCCTGTTTAGTCCCATAATATGTAGAAAAATACAGGTGACTAAAAGAAAAAAAAAAGGCAAAAAATTAACCAGAAAAAGCCAGTGTGAACACTTCGTAGCATATAATATTTACCATGCTTGTATATGTATACTTGTGCTGTTTGTTTTACAAACAAGATATTTTGTAAAATTTTTAACTTTTTTAACTTAACAACATATGTATTTTTTTTTTAAGATTTTATTTATTTGACAGAGAGAGATCACAAGTAGGCAGAGAGGCAGGCAGAGAGAGAGGAGGAAGCAGGCTCTCTGCTGAGCAAAGAGCCTGATGTAGGGCTCAATCCCAGGACCCTGAGATCATGACCTGAGCTGAAAGCAGAGGCTTAACCCACTGAACCACCCAGGTGCCCCTGTACATGTTTTTTGTTTTTTGTGTTTTTTTTTTTTTTAAGATTTTATTTATTTATTTGTCAGGGATAGAGGGAGAGAGAGCGAGCGAGCACAGGCAGACAGAGAGGCAGGCAGAGGCAAAGGGAGAAGCAGGCTCCCTGCCGAACAAGGAGCCCAATGTGGGACTCGATTCCAGGACGCTGGGATCATGACCTGAGCCGAAGGCCCACTGAGCCATCCAGGGGCCCCTCATTCTGAGAGTCTTTGAATAAATTTTTAGAAAGCAGTTTCTGAATCAAGAGTACACAAAGAGGATGCCTGGGTGGCTCAGTGGGTTAAAGCCTTTGCTTTCAGCTCAGGTCATGATCCCAGGGTCCTGGGATCGAACCCCACATTGGGCTCTCTGCTCAGCA
The DNA here is from genome assembly GCF_964662115.1 of Mustela nivalis. Classification (NCBI taxonomy): domain Eukaryota; kingdom Metazoa; phylum Chordata; class Mammalia; order Carnivora; family Mustelidae; genus Mustela; species Mustela nivalis. Next base: position 89,313,788 of record NC_139020.1, read on the forward strand.
GGGGGCCTGCTTCCTTACTTCTCTCTCTCTCTACCTGCCTTTCTGCCTACTTGTGATCTGTCTGTCAAATAAATAAGTAGATAAATAAAAATCTTAAAAAAATAAAGTACACAAAGATATAATTGATGTATGACCATTTTTACCAAATTTTCTTTTGAAAATATCTGCTATATCAGCTATATTAAAGAGAAGGAATCAAGGCAAGGATATTTTATTAATTCTGATATTTCAAAAGCCTATTATAAAATTCAGAAAAATAAATGACAATAAAATAAGTAGGCAGAGACGAGAGAAAACCTTACCTCCTCTTCATATTGGTAATATTTCATAGAAGGTCTTCTTTCTCTTGGATCATTACAAGTTAAAAAATAAATAAATTCAATGTCTTCTGAGTCACATTAATTTCACTCCAGTAATGGGAGACTAAAATATGCCAACTGTATGTATACATGATATATAAACTATTTGATATCTCTTACAGGATTTATTTTGCTTTTTGCTTAATCATATTTCATTAAGTTTCATGTTTATTTTATTAATTTTATTATTTTGATTCAGTAAAGATGGATTATTTCCTTGGTGTTTTTTATTTATTAAGACTGCTCTTCAGAGAAAGTTGACATCTTCTTCCTCAATTCACTTATGTATTCACTGATTACACACATGTTAGGCATTACCCTAGGACTTCTAAAAGTTGTCCATTTTTAGGTAGGATGTTTCTCTGGGGGCATTGCTATAGCATTTGCCAACCATTGTTTTCAATATATAATTTCATCTTGAAAATATATTCCCTTATACTGAAATATCCATTTTCCTTTAATTTATATTTTTATATACATAGCTCTTTACCATGGTACACATGTTATCTAGGACAACTGTCACAAGCTTTCAAGGATGATGGTTCTATTTTTAAAGAAAATTGCTTTAAACTAATATTAACTTAAAAATAAATGTTGTAAACATCAATTTGTGCCTAATGTCCTCTATTGAAAGAATAGACACTATATTGTTTATATACACTGTTCACAGAATTTTAATTAATTGATCGATCTTTTTAGAAACTGCTCATCAGACAGCTTTTTAGACTGCCTTGAAGAGTGTCTGCCAAACTTCCTGGAACCATAAAGTCACTACTGGGCCATGTAGTATTATCTTAGAAACTCCTCATTCCTGTCTTCTCACTCATCTGTTTCAGTAGCCATCATTCACTAGTCCTTTTGCTGTTTCCTTCACTGATGCTGTCTCAATGCTGTAAATTATATAGTTCATTTCCTCCTCTCAGATAGGCAATCTGATTTCAAAAATATCTACCTTGAGACACTGCTAAACATAATTTTTGGCATTTTCTTGTAGGCTCAGTGAATAGATATTACATGTTCTCATGTCTGGTCCTAGTTCTCAAGGTACTCTCCAGCCAGACCTATGCTTTGCCTTAGCTCTTATCTTCCAGTCCTTTCTATCCTCCTTAGAGTTTCTTCTTTCTTGGAAAATATATATCAAATCCTTAATGAAGTCTTTATCCAGGAAACTTTGTCTCTACATATACAAGTTCCAAAAGATGTGAACTTGGGCTAGTTTCTGAGCTATAGCTTCTGAAACTATAAAACAAAAATGACACCTACCTCCTATACTTATTGAGTTAAAGGTTATATAGTAGAAGTTCTTATTACATATTATGAACTTTAACAATGTTAATTTCACTCTATACTGATTTACTTAATTTTTTTCAGATAATAAAAATGGCATACAGTGCTATGTTGGTATAAGATGGGTTAATGTTTCTGTGACCACTCTCTGTAACAACTCAACTTCTCTGAGTGAGGAAACCTTCATCACCAAGAAAGCCTGCTAGCTATAATAAGAAAATCTACCACCCATTAGAGAATTTTCCCTTAAGTGAGTTGAGTCATGACTTGCTTCCTGGAATTAATGGTGTATTTTCTGCTCACCAGGACTTCTTTAACAATAGAAAGCTCTATTAATGTTTACACTTCTTGCTGCCTCTAAAAAAAAAATACTGGATTTTCTGTACTTTTATCTGTAGCCCATGGCAAGTACTTTTATTTTTGAGATAAATGACAAAGTCTTTTTGAAAGAAAGCAGAGGAACAACCCAGTAACCACCTCACTCAAACAATGCATTAATAATAAAAAACTCAACTAGGGACTGTGATTTTACTCAACTTAGACTTGGGAGCTGTGATCTCTGGAGTTGTCACACTGATGGAATTGGCATACATCATATTTTAATCATATATATCATATTGATATATATACCTAGAGAGAGAGAGAAATAAAGTCAATTCAGCAGTTGTTCCTTTTTCTGTTTTGAGGCAATGACCAAGACCTAGAGAATTTCCATGGGACTGACAGAAAAAGTCCTGGTTTTCACCAAAAATACCTTTTGGTTTCAGTTATTGCATTATATCTTTATTTGTAGAGGCCTGGATGTGTATTTTCATTTTAAGAAGCCACAAAAGAGAGAAATCAACCTTTAATGTTTGAGGGAAGGGATCAGATGAAGACTTCTATCTCCTAAGTGATATGGGATGACAAGACACAAGTTAAATAAAAAAGCAGACTAGTGTTTATTCTCTCAGCTGTGACACTTAGACTTGTATCTCTGAACCCCTGTAGAGAGAGGTCTGATGTCTGCTGTCTACATGAGTGAGAAATAAGAGAGTATGTGACTTCCTAGGGCTGACTGTGTCCCCTATCCAGAAGGCAACTTGTCTAGCTTATACCAAAAAAAAAAAAAAAAAAAGTGATTCCCATGCCTTCTGACATAAAACAGTCTCAGACATTTTCCCTATCCCTTCCTTTATCTAAGCTTAAACCAAAGTATCTGCAACTGGATGTAGTATTCCTCCATTTCTGTCTCTACCTCTCCACTGGATTTATACTTTTTGATATTGTGAAAGAAAAGGTTTTAGAACACTGATAGGATAAGGATCTATTTCCTCATGCAGTTCAAACTCTATAGTAAGACTAATCAACACTAAAACCTTCCCTTGCCTGTTCCCCATTCCATCACGAAAAATTGTTAGAAATACATCAAAAGGAATAACAAATGTCAGGTAAGATACTTGGTGTGGTTTTGACAACCCCCAGACTGAGTAGACAAGATTAACAAAGCATGAATGCTCAAATTAAGGAACTCCTCTCAACCTAAACCAAGCAATCTCAATGAAAAGTTTTGGTTACATAAACAATAGCCCTAATTTAAGATGAATTCAGACATGTAGGCACCAAAAGAGAGCTGAATGGGCCAGAGAGATGGACAGAGGGTAGAGAATGATGAAGACAGGCCAAAAGAAGCAAGATACAATAGAGAAGCCATATTGGATGAAGAACAGAGAATTAGCTACAGGGACAAAACAGAACCAGAGGAAATCCATGAATATACAATGTCGAGGAATAAATGGTTGATGGCAGAAAAAGGATCTAAGGCAAAGCTTTCGAATTTTTCTTATCAACTGTGTACTAGTGGCGTAAAACCCCAAGTATTGCATCAATCAACCTTAGTTCTGCTGATCTTTCTTCATATTGTCAAAGTTAGAGCTCCAATACAAGGGACTTTTTCTTTTCCAAATATTGTACCTAACAGGAATCAAGAAGAAAGTGAGATGCTAAATATGAGAAACTAATTTCTAGTTCCACATCAGAAAAAAAAAAAAAAAAATCTATAACATTGGGCTTCACTGAGGGACCTGAGCATTATCTGTGCTTTTTCTCTTCATACCAAATCTGGCAAAGTTCTTTAGTCAATGTTAAATATACTTATTTTGGTTGTTTTAGGTTTGTTTTGTTTTGTTTTATTTAATCAACATAATGCCCAGGAGAAAAATGTGACAAACAATAAGGTAAGATAGAATGATGACAATTAAAATGAAAGAGACTTCTTTGTAGTGGAAAATTTAGGAAAATACTGTTCCCTATGTCAAAAAGATACAATTATCAATGAAATAAATAGTTTCTGTAAACTAGAAATTACCAAAATTGCTTCAAGAAAGAGCAGAAAATTTTAATCAGACCCAATAACAAGGAAATAAATTGAGAAAACTGTCAAGGGATTACTTTACAAAACTTGTTCTGTATTCAGATAGTTTTATCTGTAAATACTCTCAAAAACAAGTTACAAATACTGTGTAAGCTTTTTAAGAATATAGGAATAACTCAAAAGCTATCCAATTCTGTCCATATAGAAAACATAATAGATTCTAAGAACTAGCAATGGTGGCATGAAAAAGTAAGTTATAGACAAGATGCTTTTAGGCACAAATGTGAAAATCAAACAAAAGACAAACCATGAGAGAATGCAGACTCTGAGAAACAAACTGAGGGTTTTGAAGGGGAGGGGGGTGAGATGTTAGGTGAGCCTGTTGGTGGGTATTAAAGAGGGTACGTATTGCATGGAGAACTGGGTGTGGTGCGTAAATAATGTGTCTTGGGACACTGAAAAAATAAAATAAAAATTTAAAATAAATAAAATCTTAAAAATAATTTATTTGAATTGTTAAAAAAACAAGAATAAGAAACCATTAGAACGAGTAAATGAACAAGTAGGACAAAACTCTTGTGTTTAATTCAACTGACGCTTCCTCAGTATTTATTTAGAGAAAATTTAACATCTGCTATGTTATATTTTTTCACATGTTAAAGCAGTGTTTTATGATGCACAATTTCAAGATAAAGGACTATTTACAGTCATTGAGTCCAGTTAATGCAACTGCTGCATTGAAGCAAATAAAGAAACATGGAGACATGAAAATAACAAATCAATACCCTCAAGACTTTAAACAGATTTTTGAAACTGTAGAGTGTTCCAAAGAATCTTGTAGATGGCTATTTCATGATTGCATGGAAGAGATGATAGGGAAGTTGACTGTCTATGCATTAGTTGGAGCCATTGATTTATTTGGAAATTATGGCACAAATGGAAGAGAACTAAGTTTGAAAAGCTTCCAGCCTTTCAACAGAAGATAATTGTTCTTGTTTTGCAGATTGGGCAGGTAATTTCTTCTGAAGGTGATACCTTTATTAAACTGGATAAAACCATGGCTGCCATTTTATTCACAAAATATAAAATGAAAACTTGAGTTAGAAAAAAAGAAAAAAGGAAACAAGGATCAATGGTGTATTTTAAAAGTTGTCATTACCATGTATCTTTTATGTGATGAATAAAAGCTTAAATAATGTGTTAAAATATGTAGTAATATAGATTACACATCAAGTAGCTTAATAATGTTATTAATAAGACAATCAGCTGAAAGACATAGGGATTATTTAATTCAATTCAATATTTATTGGTGAGAAAAATAATATATTTTTTTAAGATTTTATTTATTTATTTGACAGACAGAGATCACAAGTAGGCAGAGAGGCAGGCAGAGAGAGACAGAGAAGCAGGCTCCCCGCTGAGCAGAGAGCCCAATGTGGGACTCGATCCCAGGACCCTGGGACCATGACCTGAGTCAAAGGCAGAGGCTTAACCCACTGAGCCACCCAGGTGCCCCGAGAAAAATAATATTTTAATTAGAATTTGAAGAGTACATCTGTAATTATGTAAAGAAAATTTATGACAAAATGTGACTAACAAAATGTGGTATTTAATGTTGACATTTGGGACATATGTGACTTACATAAATAATCTATAGGGCAAAACATGACCACAAAACATGGTATTTAATGCTGATGTTTGGGAGACATGTTGCTTACAAAACAAGATACAAAACAGAAATATAAAATAAAGTTGTTAGGAAATGGTAAAATTATCATTTTCTCATATGAGTGAATACCCTTAAGTTATTATTATTGGAAAATAGCATAATTCTATGCCTAAATTAAAAAAAAAACAACTAAAAATGATGAGGCTTAAAAAAAGAGTATAAAATGGCCAGATGTAGTAGGGACATCTTTCAAACCATTCCATAGAAAATCTTATTCCAGTTCATAAAATGCAATGACAGAGAAATGCCATTAATAATAGCAAAAACAAATCCAACAATTCACTTTGGGGTATATATCTAAAGAAAATGAAAACAAAAATCCAAAGAGATAAATCTACCTCTATGCTCACTGTGCAACTGTTTACCATGGCCAAGATATGGAAGCAACCTAAGGCTCGATCAATAGATGCATGGATAAAGAAGTTTGGAGATGTAATATATATATATATATTACTCATCCATAAAAAAGAATGAAGTCTTGCCATTTTTGACAGCATGGACCTACAGGTTATTATGCTAACAGAAATAGTAAGTCAAACAGAGAAAGACAAATACCATATGATTTTAATTATATCTAATCTAAAACAAACAAACAAAACAAAACAAAAAAAAGTCTGATGGATTCAGAAAATAAACTGTTGGTGACCAGGACTGGGAGAGGTTGGTGGGATGGGCAAAACGGGTGAAGTATATTAGGAGGTACAAATTTCCATGCGTAAAATAAATGTTATGTTGATATAATGTAAAGCACCGTGATGTAGTAAATAACATTATAGTAACTTTGTATGGTGACAGATGGTAACTAGACTTATCATGAGAATCATTTTGAAATATACAAAAATATTGAAAAACTATGATGTATAACTGAAACTAGTAGGATATTGTATGTCAATTATAGTTCAGAAAAAATTAATAGCAAAAACATATAAAATATTTAGGAATAAAAATAAATAGGTATAATCAATTGAAAATCAAATGCCAAACTAGTCTGACATCTAAAAGCATGAGATTAATACTATATTCCTGAAAAGAAATAGTTATTATTATAAACATATCAATTCTAAGAATTTATAAGTGGGTAATTTTATTCAATATAGTTCTGCTGGAGAATCCCAGAAAAGATTTTTTTGGGGATGATAGAAACAAAGAACTTGGGAGATAGATTATAAAATGCAAAGGAAACTATTCTTTTAAAAATATGAAAGAAATTCCTGAAAAATAAGGGGAACAATCAGTTCTTCAAAACACACATTATTTCTGTATGTATATATATGCATATATAGTTCTAATATATAGTATTAGAATATATTATATGAGAATATATTATACTAGAATATATAATAGTATTCTAATAGAGGAATAACAGATTAATGAGAAAAAACAGATACCACCAAAAGTATGGAATAAAAAATAATAAAGGAAACATCACAAATCAATGGATAGGGAAAATATTAAATTAATGATAGTGGGATCACTGGTAGCAAATTAGATTTTTAGAAAATTAGTTTAGATCTCTTACTATACAAGAAATAAATTCCAAGTGAATGATCTAAATATGAATATAGTCAAACCATAAGGTATAAGAAGGAAAGCAAATGTAATAAAACAGAATGAACAAATGTATTAATCAGAAAAATTATTTAAAACAAATAACCACAGCTAATAAATAAAACAATTCAAATATAAAATACAAAGAGATGATGACTATAGTTGTTATAGATAGCTAGACAGGAGAAAGCTGCCTACAAAAGCCTCGCATAAGGTCTCATAAGGTCAGCCACTCAATTTTGCAGATTGTTGACTAAAGATGAAAACAGTATATTAATTTCTTAAACAAATATTCCAAAATATAGAAATGGTTACAATCTGAAGATTGATAAAATACAGAACATGGATTTGCTCTGCCTATGATGGAAGAATTTATACTTAACTAATACTCCTAATGACGACATCAAACGAGCAGTAAAGTCATCTAAAGTTTCAAAAACTTGTTTGAGGGCGCCTGGGTGGCTCAGTGGGTTGAGCCTTCGGCTCGGGTCATGATCTCAGGGTCCTGGGATCGAGTCCCGCATCGGGATCTCTGCTCAGCAGGGAGCCTGCTTCCCTCTCTCTCTCTCTGCCTGCCTCTTCATCTGCTTGTGATGTCTCTCTGTCAAATGGATGAATAAGATCTTAAAAAAAAAAAAAAAAAAAAAAAAAAAAAAAAAACTTGTTTGAATGCACTGGAAATTACCAAAGTAATTATGGCTTAAGACAAAGCTAACTGAAATGATCTCAATTTTCTGCCTGCCTCTTTCCCCTAAGGAGGTTTTAAAATAATTGGAAGAGAGCATGAGGTCAAGAGCCAGGCAATGAATTTCTACTATGATGTAGAGCACACAGCAGAGCTTTAGACAACTCACAGAGCTAGAAAGATAAAAATCGAAATCTGTGTTTCCATTGAAATCTGCAGCCTGGATTTGAGGCAACGGAATCCCAAAGAGACAGTAGTCTCAGAGAAGGAAGCCCAATATTTGGCCTCAGTTTTTCCACAATAGTATAAAAAGGTGGGACGTGCGGGGCGGAAGGAACTGTAATTCGGCAAGACTGACATGCCACACTGATTGGGAGTCAAAGTTATATTTCAGGTCCTAAGCAATGAGGAGATACCTTATAAAACCCTAGGACACTCAATGGGGCACTCTGGAGAATTAAACCTGAGGGGTAGGGAAATCAAAGAAAGAGCAATCATAATGAAGTCTACAACCCAGCATAGAGTAAATTTAGTCCTAGACTGGAATAAGGTATTCTGCTCCTCCATATTCTACCAGAAGACTACTGGGTGAAGTCCTCTCGGTAGGAAGATGATGTCATCCAGAGTGTCTCCAATTTTTCATATATATATATATATATATATATATATATATATATATATATATATCTGTAATTTAAGCCAAAGTTGACAAGTATACCTAGGAATAGAGCTAAAGGAAAAGATAATAGAAAAAAACTATAGATGACAAAGATGTCAAAGTTATCAGTTAGGAACTTTAAATAACTGTAATTAATATAGCACAAAAGAAACTGAGGGTTGCTGGGGGGAGGGGGTTTGGTAGAAGGGGGTGGGATTATGGACATTGGGGAGGGTATGTGCTTGGGTGAGTGCTGTGAAGTGTGTAAACCTGGTGATTCACAGACCTGTACCCCTGGGGATAAAAATATATGTTTATAAAAAATAAAAAATTAATAAAAAAATATATGACAAGATTGAATGTTTTACCAGAAAACTGGAATCAATAGAAAAAAATAAAATGAAAATTGTAGAACCTACAACAAACCATAGTAATTAGGATTAAGTACTGAATAAGCTAGACAAAGCTAAAAGATGTTTTAGTTGAACCTAGAAATTTGTAGAATATATCTAGATTTATGCATGAAGAGAAACATGAATGGGCAGTAGGCAAAAATGTTAAGGTCTGCCTCAAATGAAATTTTAGTCACAGAAGAGGAAGAGACAAAAACAATATGAAAAAAAAATTTTAAAGAGGTAATGGCCCCAAATATCTATAACCAATGAATGATATCAATCTATAGATATAAGAAGTTTGAGAACCCCAAGCAGCATAAAAATAAAGTAACTTAGCTACATCCTACGAAAACCAAGGAGAGAGGGGGGAAAAAAAATCCTTAAAAACAAATCCTTTCAAAACCTTCAAAATAAGGCACCTGCATGGCTCAGATTGTTAAGTGTCTGCCTTTGGCTCGGGTGATGATCTCTGGGTCCTGTGATTCAGCCCCACTTCAGGCTCTGGCTCAATGGGGAGTCTGCTTCTCCCTCTCCCTCTACCTCTTACCCCCACTCGTGCTCACTCTCTCTCTCTTGCTCTCTGAAATCAATAAATAAAATCTTTAAAAAAAAAAAACAACTGTCAAAATAATCAAAGAAACAGGACACATTACAGTCAAGGGGCAGCTACAGGAGTAAAAGCTGACTTTGCAAAACAAGTGATAAAAGCGAGAAGATATAAGATTGATGTCTTTAATGTGCTGGAGAAAGCATTCAAAACAAAACTACTACCTCACATTCTATACCCAGAAAACATACCTTTTAAAAGTGAAAGCAAATTACAGAAATCCCAATGCCAGCATACCTTGGGAAAGTATTTGCCAGCTAGACCTACAATAAAGATACATCACAGTAAAGGGATGTCTTTGAAAAGGAGGAGAATGGTACTAGAAATGCAGTGTAGAATGAAGAGGATAAAAGTGGTAAATATGTGGTAAATAAACTGTTTAATTCTCTAATCGTCTCTTCATAAATATTTCATAAAAGCATAAAACTGTAAATTATCTTTGCAAGAAAAACAGCAAGTAAATGAGCATCACTATACACTGCATGGCAGATCCCCATGAAAGCACACAATTGATACTACTGAAGACAAGACAGAGCTGCCCAGACTACCTGGGAGTGCTCAATAGAAGGAAGTCTTTCCTGAGAAAGAGGTACTTGGCTGACTCTCAACTGACTCAAATAACAGAGAACAGATGAGAAAGACAAGAGAAATTACATAACTGGTAGGTGTTAATTGAGAGACCTTTAAATGAGCAACCATTTAAATTTATAAATTATCTATTATGGAGTCACCCAGTTAGTACATTTTTTCAGCTCTATAAAATTATTCTCTGCTTACTAATTTCATCTTTTAGTTCATTCTTATTAATCTTGTTAAAAAAATATCCAGGGGCTGATGAAATAAGCCATATTGTAATGTGCCGAACTTGTACAAAACATGAATTATATCAACCATGCAAGAATAATCATAATAAAAATTTATTTCATATTAATTATGCATTTTACACTCAGCACCATATACTGTGTATAATTTAGTCCTTTAAAAGACCAAAAATAGTTGAAGCAAAAGAAAAGTTCTAGTGTAAAGAATCAAGAAAAGTTGAATGATACATCTTTCAGAAAGCAATTTGACTTTCTGCTTCCTCTCTCCACGATGCTTGCCAAACAGGCCCAGCAATAACTGGTAAATGAAGCAGTTTTTCTAAATGGATGCTTAAAATTCTTGCCAAATAAAGTAGAATTCTGTTAATTAAAATTTTAATTGTTCTTGAAAGTGATTGAGAAAGACAATACTTAACCTTTCTAAAAGAATATGCCAGCACCATATTTCTCCTTTAGCAGCCCATATACGAATTACTTATTCAATACCTATTGATTAAATGTTTTAATCCTTATGCAGATTCAAATGATAACTGTGCACCCAATCAGTGCTTGCTTGTAGCTTCCCAAAGAGCAGATGTTCCAGCTCATATGTTTATAGGAATTTAGGTACAACCTAAAGGGTCTATTACTCCTTCTGTCACTTTCAAGGAGGACTGAAGGTTATTGTGATTACTGTGTTTGTCTCGACTCACGCTTTTTTATGTCCAGTTCCCTCTGCCTGATGCTGAACAGGCAAAATCTCTCATACTTTGTCTCTTAGTTTAAGATAACATATAACCAGCTCACAATTATTGTTTCCTTTAACAGGGCAATGAGACCCAAACAATTATAACTTTTAAAAAGTTATTAACCCTTCCTACTCTGGTAGACCTCTACTAGGTGTTCACAAAAAAATGACTACAATTGAAATTATAGTCTAGCCAAATGTACATTCTCTTTTCTGTACAGAGCATCCCTAAATCCTCTTATATTTTCTTGTGCCAGAGAATTGGACTGGGCATCTAGAATGTAAGTATAATTTTCTCTTACCACTTACCCTTAATCCAACAACATAAAATTATCAGCAGTGTTGTTGTATTTTTTTCTTCTAATCTAATCTCTACTTATTAAAATACTGTTATTTTAACAAAATTAGATGTAGTAGTAGAAGAAATAATAATACTAAATCACCATATTTATCAAAACCATTGATACAATAAATAGATGTATATATTAAAAAATAATCTCTCTTTATATTCAATGTTAACCTGGTATGTATAATTTTGTACCTTTCTCTGTGCCCATTCAGATATATTCACCCACATATAAGATTCTGTAATTCCTTTTATCAAACAGGGGGTTATAAGGACTAAGCTATCAAAGCTTTCTACATGGATAATTATGTTTATCAAGTCTTTAATATGACATCTGACCCTAATTTAATAAACCCTTCATTCTTGTTACCAAAAAGCCCAAACTCTCTTCACGAATCTTAAATTGTTCACTAGACACCAGAAGGGAAAATACACAATTTCATACTATTATGAAATAATGTATAATGTATAAATAATGTTACTATTTATGTAATGAAAGAATTGAGATATTCTTTCATATATACAGGAGGGCCATCAGTATATCTAAGCAGAGCACTGACATGATCCCTTCTGTGTTCTAGTGAAATACATTTGTTACAGAAGGGAAACACTGAGGTGGCAAGATACTACATCAAGATGGCTACTTTAGGAGGCAAGTGACCACATGCTGAGGGCCAGAATAAGCACAGCATAAACCATAGGAACAGAGTTGGGAGATTTTGTCAGAGAGGGATATATCAAAGGTTTCCAGATTCTCAGTTTCACGTTTACACAGATCAAGTTCAACAAGACAAGTAACACAGAAAGGAGAGCAATTTCGAGGTGGAAATTTGGCTCTACATATGTTGTATCTGAGGTTTCTGTGGGGTAACCTTTAAACACTGGCATGTGAAGAAATGGAAAAATCTCATAATTGTCTCTTCTTCCTTGTCCTTTGACATTTTAGCTTAAATGTTTTCCAATTTTATTTTATATTGTCCGCAATTTTATTTTATTGCGGACAATATAATTTACAATTATACAATATACAATAAAATTTACATTTTCAATTGTTAGACATTTGGACAGTTTCTAAGATTCTGATATTATAAATAAGGATGCAATGAATATCTTGGTGAATATAACTTTTTCTTCCTTAGGTTACTTTCTCAGAATCAATGTTCTCAGAAGTACATGAAGTTTACTTAGTCAAATGATATGATTATTGAAAGCTATTTGTTCAGAATCCTTTTTATTTTTTAATTTTTTATTAAGTTCAATTAGCCAATATATACTACATCATTATTTTTCGATGTAGTGTTCAAGGAGTCATTAGTTGCATGTAACACCCAGTGCTCAACAGATCATGTGCCCTCCTTAATGCCCATCACCCAGTTACCCTCCCCCAGCCCACCCCTGCAACCCTCAGTTTGTTTTCCGGAGTCCAGAGTCTCTCATGGTTTGTCACCCTGACTAAAATGCTTTTTAAAAGCTGTTTTATACTGTGTGCACCCACACATGTGTATACATATCACTGTGCTTTTTTGTTTGTTTTTTACATTATCACCAGAACTGGAATTTTAGTTTCCCCTTTAGGAGCGCTCAAGGCATTATCACCAGTAATTACCTAAGCACACCCCTGGTATGTGTATGCTGAGTATCACAGATTCTTACTGAAACAGCAAAGGCTCTTTAGCCTTTACAGTCTTTTAGCATATGAACTATCGACACTTCATTCTATAGCGTCACTAAATCTGTAAATAATCTTTGCACATACAGATATATGATCCAAGACCCACAGATTTTCAGAAAAAAAATTAGAATAAAACATTGTAAGCATCCTTTTTACTAACCAATTTATAGCTCCTCTCACAAAACGATGAATAAAGAGAAAACAAGTGCAAAACAGCAGTTTACCTACTTCAGCTACTGAGTGCCGTATGTTCTCCTTTTCCTCGTCATGGACTTCCTCAGAGGCAAATTAGCAAAATCACAGATGCCTTCTGGAAAAAGTGATTAGACTATTCAGAGCTCCCTTGTGTTCTCTAAAAGGCATTTTAAAGTTAAGTGAACATTCCACTATGTTATCAGATTTACAATTGATCTCAGTTTGCAGTGTGCAACTTATCCTGACAGACTGCTGGAAAACGGATACTCCTTTCACTGACTGTTTGATTCTGAGGAAAATCCATAAGAAGAAAACACATCAACTGCAGCAAAGCCATTACAATTCCAGTGGTTGGTTTCAAAAGTGGTTTTCAATGTGATACACACTGAAAGTAAGGAAATGGAGTAAGAAACAGTATTTGTCTCATGTCACACTATGATGGAACATTTTTCTATTCCTTCTCATTCTTCTAACTTTGGATTAAATTTCACCTCATCAGAGAGCTCTACCTGACATCCTTAAATGTTTTTCAGGTTCATTCCTCAGTATTCAAGCCAGTTCAATTGTTGATGGGATTAGAAATTTTGTGGTTACTTATTTATTTTTGCTTACTTGCTTTTCTGTGGCTCCTTCACTATATATAAGAGCTGGAACAGGGTATATTTTTTACTCAAAACATTTCCAGGTCCTGGCTAAGTATCTGGTATATAGCAGACATTCAATAAATATCTGGTTAATTAATAAACAAAATAAATAAAACTGTAAGTAAAACTCATAAGCACCAACTGCACAGAATACCATCCAATGGATAGCTTTATTTTTTTGGCTACAGAAATGAAGAATATCTGCTTGTCTAAAAATATTGCAATTTATGGATTCATAAGAGAATTTTTTTAAGGACTGGCATCAACTCTTAAATAGAGAAGAACTTAAGAATCAGAGATAGTAGCCAATCCTGTTTTAAACAACAGCTACAGTTAGAAGTGAAGGCAAACACATTGAACTCACACCATATGGGAAATAATTCTATAGAGAAAGCAGAGCTGATCCTTCCACAGATTTCAACTGTAAAGCTCAGACAGGGTGATGAAGGTGAAAGCACAGCACACAACTATAGATGCCAAAATTAAATATGCAATACATCATCTGTAATCTTTCCTATGTATGGCCATATAACCATTCAATTAGTATAACACTTACTGATAAACTAATAAATCTAATAAATTTACTAATAAATCTCATGCTCTACTCTACTCATTTGGGATACATCAATAACACGAAAATTTCTTCTAAATATATAAGCATGATAATTACAAATAGTGATAAATGCTTTGAAGAAAATGAGGAAATGAAGATAAATAGTACTGATAAAGGAAGAGGGATTTTTAGACATAGGGTGATGAGGAAAGACCTTATTGGAGAGGTATCATTGGATCCAAGACCTGAAAGTTGGAAGCAGCCCTGTCAAATTCAGGTAGAAAAGTATTTCAGGTAGAGAAAAAGAACAAAGGCCAAATCGGAAATAGCTTTGATGTTCTCCAGAAACTGAAAAAACAGTGTGATTAGAGTGTACTGAACAAGAGGAAATGTGGTAGAAGGAAGGTCCGTTAGACAGAGGCCTGTAATCCATGATAAGGAATTTGGACTAATTAGTTCTTCATATTGCTTAACCATTGAATGAACTGGCAGAAGTGGGCTGTGTAACAGGAAGAACAAAGTCAGATTAAAAAAAAATTCTCCATACCCTACATTTGATAGTTATGTTTCCTATGCAGGATCACATATTAACATAGGTACTTAAAAAGAGGGCAATAGAAATGAGAGCTCTTTAATTGTGCTAATAAGAAGATATATAACTTTGCTTCCCTCTTATAATTGTTATGGGTGAGAGAATCTGCATTGGGTGAATGGAGGTCTCTGTCCTCGGATTCCCCATGGGAAGATCTACTCGGGGGTGGTGCTCAAATAAGGATGAGCAGAAGGAAAATATCAAGCACAAAGCTGTTTATTCAAGCAAAAGTACACTCTCAAGACAAGAGAGTAGGCAAATTCTTCAAGGTAGAGTTGGCTCCGAGGGTGTTTTAAAACAGGATATTATTGGGTTTCTCTGAGCTGGAAGGAGATTAGTATTTCTGGTTTTACTGTGGTTTTTGATATCTTCATCCTAAATAAGATCTTAAGAAAAAGATTTTTTTTTAATTATTTTAGAGGGCAAGGAGTGGCAGAGGAGGAAAAAATGAGAGAATCTCAAGCAGAGTCCCCACTGAGGATGTGGGGTTTGATGTGGGGCTTCACTTGGGGTTCAGTGCAAGCAGGGCTCCATCTCATGACCCTGAGACCATGATCTGAGCCAAAAGCAAGAGCTGGATGCCCAACTGACTGAGCCTCCCAGGCAACCCCTAAATAAGATCTTAAACCAAGTGTTGATTCTACACAAGTACAAAAAGAAAGGGGATTTCACCGACCAGATGAGATAAGAAATTAGCAAGTATTACTAAAATGTCATCATACAAATATAGCTTTCTCATGCCTTAATTGACATTTTCAGTTTACAAAACACAGAAAAATATGGTATACCACTAGTTCTTCTAAAGCAGAATAATTTTTATTGATATTATAACTTTGTTAAACTATTAATCTATTTTTATCTCACTTTCAAATTGTGCCACAGTCTTGGATTCCAAATTTTATTGGCCATTGGTCAGAAGTCTGGTAATAATTTTGCATGGAAAATGGGCAAGAGAAAGTAATACAATTCTACCTTTTCCAGGGATACAATATGGGAGATTCATCAGATGAAGTTATAAAGTGACAATTATTTTTGAAGTGCCTTTGAAACGAAGAAAGGGAGAAAAAGATGGAGGGGAGATGAATTGTTTAGTACCAGTTCTATGCCAATGTCTGTACCAAGCTGTAAGGAATAAGGAGGGATCCAATATCTGTCCATCATTTCCAATACTAACATCATTTGATTTTTAAAGTTAGCTCTTGGGACAACTGTTGAATAATGTGCATGATAGCTGAAATGTGTGCTTTTTGTTAATCACAGAAGTTGTTATGGGTTAGTATATGGGTTAGTAGAAGAAGTTTGGATAGAAACTTGGTGTATTTGTCAGCTCTGCCTGCTTTAACAAGGGACCTTGGACTGGATAGCTTAAACAAGAAAAATTTATCTTCTCACTGTTTGCGAGTCTAGAAGTCTAAAATCAAGGTGCCAGCAGGGTTGATTTCTGGTAAACCCTCTCTTCTTCTCTTATAGATGGCCCACCTTTCACTGTCCTCACATGGCATTTCTACTATACATGTGCAATAAGAGAGAAAGTGATCTCTGGTGTCTTATTATTAGAAGAATACCAGTCCTACTGGATTAGGGTCTCATCCTTATGATATCATTTTACCTTAATTACCTTCTTAAAGGCACAAAATAGTCACAATGGGGAATCAGGGCTTCATATATGAATTTGGGTGTGTAGCAAAATTCAATCCATTACACTTTGAAAACTGGGTCCTATCTTTGGCCTTCATACTAAGCTGCTTGGACAGAGACCCTTCTCTTTGCAAGCCCTGTTGTGTTTAATTTCCTCTCTTTGTTTTTTCCATGTGTAAAAAAGAAGTAGAAGTGATGATCTCTATCCATCTACAAAAATAAGAAACCCTGGCTTTGTCCTCTAAGAAAATAAATGTAATGGTTAATATTTCAAATAATAAATGAAGCAAATAACTTCCCCTTCCACAACTGAATAGTAGGATAATTTATAATAATCAGCAATAATAGTGTTTGTTTGATTCTACTAAATTATCTACTAAATTATCATGACCCATAAATTAATACAACTTCAAGTTTGTATTAAGAAACAATCAAGGAGCCTATAATCAATTCCTCTCAATCTGAACAACCTACATCTTAAATAATACAGCATAAAGTAATGCCAGTAATGCATTCAGAGATTGAGTCTATTTAAACATTTCAGCCACAATATTTGTTGACACGATGGTTCATCATAATACATTAATCTAGTAAATGCCTTGGGAGTTTACAAATGCAAACGTGTCAAAATGTTAATTAATTAAAATGAATTAAATTTAGTAAAACTATTATTATCCATGCCTGGCAATTTAGGCAAAGAAAAAATTAGGTCTGTTCACACGGCTGCCTAATGAGTAGAACACTGGATTAATACACAAAATTATAAACATATTGTTGTTACTTGGACATGCCACTTAGAAGTCAGTTGTCCAGGCACAACTAGAAGTTGAGTTTCCTCTATAATCCAGAGTTCACCCAAAAGCACAAATATATATTCTAGCATGAAATAAAGTCGGAACTGAAGGGAGAAATAAGATTCTGAGACTGGAAGGGAGGTACACATAAAATGGATCAGAGAGCAGCCAAAAATTTCTCATCACCCCTTTGTCCACAAATGTAGCAGCTTTCCTCTTGGGATGTTTAAAATATGTTACTTTCAGACTCTGCCAAAGAACATTAGGTACCACGGTTTTGTTTATATATGCTCACGGCTTTGCTGCCTGAACTTACATAGTATATTCCATTCTATAACTTCAGCATAAGGGACAAAATGAATAAGCGCTACATAGACTTAATCTTCACCCTTCTGAAGCTGGTAATTGGTGAAAGTGGCTATAATGAAGAGCCCAAAAGAGGAAAATGCAATTAACCAGAAACTCTGTATAGTGTCTAATTTGATTTTCTTGGCTTGTTAGCTCAGCTGGTTGGAGCGTGGTGTTAATGAAGTCAAGATTGCAAGTTCAATTGCCATATGGACCAGTTAGCTTCACTCAATTCCATGGCTACTGACCAAATGAGTTCTATTGGTCACAAGAGGAACCAGACAAGAGAGGACGGATTAGAGAAAATCCATTTATTACGACTGTCAGAACAAGCTCAAAGCACTACTGCAAGGGCTGGTTCGCCGTATGGACTTCATTTTAATTATTTAAAACTGAGGAAATGTTTATGAAATTCTGAGAAGTGAAAATTGAGACAAAAATTTAGACTATAATTAATGTTCTTTACCAAATCATAACAACTTTGATTGATAACCTTATTAGACTTTAACTGAGTTCACAGGCATCTAAGTTGTAATACAGCTGAGAACATGGATTTTAGCTGAGGTAGATCAAATATATGAGAGAGAAAAGTGAGAGAGAGAAATAGTGTTGAAGGTTTACAGCAGACAACGGACCCACAGTTGCTGCATCATTTACTTAGTCTAAGCAGACCTAGTGTCTAGACTGACCTGTTCCATTTTATGATTGGGCTTAATCCCCCTTAGAACTGGATCCACTTTAAATCATGTGAAGGTAAAGTCTTAGACAAACACTGGCTTAAACCAATTGCAAAGATTGCAAAGGCATCTAGATAATTGCAATTTTTCTTTATCCCTGGGTCTTAAGACCATAGACACATATCCTGTAACTGAGTGCTATATGTAACAAGCAAGAGCAATTCTAGTATAACAGACCAACATATCTGGGATTCAGCTTTATGATGCTCCTGGGGACATATGAAAGCCAGAAGTGGAGTTAAATCAGCTTCTTTGGCAAATGCTCATAGTAAAGGCACAGCTGATAAATCTGAGTATGACCAGAGAACAAGGAGCCTTGTGTGGAGGAGTGGATTCTTTAAGAAACAAAACCAAATACACAGTACAGTCGGAATTCATTATTTCCCTTTTTAACCAACAAATCTGACTCTTGACCTCCTCCCATCCTGCTTTGCTCACAAGGGAAATAAAACATATCCCTGGTCCTTCCATTCTTAAGAAAAACAAGGCCTGTCTGGCAGTTTTGTGGAAACTCCAATATACAACTTGTCTTAGCAAAGCTCTACAGTTTGCCTGAATGTTCTAAGGACTCTCAAATGTTTTTGTAGGAGGCACGGAACAGGCTCAGTACTACTCCCCTCCACCTCCCTCCATTGGCAACAATATCTGATGGAAAATTACAGGAAGATAATTCACTGTTTGACATTATATGAATAAAAACAAGTGGGAAACCATTGATGTCTTTGAATGGTGATTTATTCTAAGGAGTCATTTCCAAACTTTTTCAAACTCTCCTCTTTAAACTTTTTCTATTATAATAGCAGAACAAAAGTCTTTCTAGTGGAAAGTGTGAGAGGGAAGGGCCAGACAATTAACTAGTGGTCCACTCAGTTACAGGAAAATTGCCTGAACAGCATTCTGTTATCTTGTGATAATAGGGCCATTTGTGTGTGTCACATTTTCACTTTCAGCTATGTTCATTTTAATTACTTTCTTGTGAATACCCAATCTTAACTTTTTCCCCTACATGTGCCTTGCTAATCAAAATGCTTGATTGATTAACATTACTAAGAATTACAGGACTTTATTAATACACAAAATTTTAGCAATGAGTTCTACTACAAAAAAATGCAAATACTAAGGCCAGCCATAATGATGTTTTAAGTGTCTTAAGAATGCCAGCTAAGGGGAGGGGGTTTGGGAGAAGGAGGTGGGATTATGGACATTGGGGAGGGTATGTGCTTTGGTGAGTGCTGTGGTGATTCACAGACCTGTACCCCTGGGGATAAAAACATATGTTTATAAAAAAATAAAAAATTAAAAGAATGCCAGCTAAGAGTTGTTGATAACGGGAGGAGTACTGACCACAGTTAGCAGTAGTGCTCTAATGCCCCCTATTGGTTAGTTCCTTGAGAATTAAATTGAAATTAAGTCATTTTGAGCCCAAAGAAAATGATCAATGCTGTTTCACTTCAATCCAGATTAGGTCATAAATTACAAAATACTGATATGCACAGACATGCACGTGCACACACACACACACACACACAATATATCCTCTGGTTTCACTTTTGAGTTAAAACTAAAGGACAAATAAGAGATTAAAAAAAGGTAAATTTTCCACTGGATATAAGAAAATGCCTACACCCATCTATATGCAGCTATTGGTGCTTGTGAACTATACACTAGGGTTTTTTTTTCATTCAATGTTAATATTTTGTTATAGTCAAAGAGTACAGACTTTTAAAACAAGTAGTCCTGAATTTGAATCAAATATCACATTGAACTATATAAACATAAGAAAGTTCCTCTTTTTTAACATTGTGAAAATGATATGGATTATAATTCCTTTTGGACATAATTTTGTTTGTTTGTTTAATATTTTATCAATTTGACAGAAAGAAACACAGCGAGAGAGGGAACACATGCAGGGGGAAAGGATAAGGGAGAAGCAGACTTCCCACAGAGCAGGAAGCCTGATGTGGGGCTCAATCCCAGGACCCTGAGATCATGACCTGAGCCAAAGGCAGATGCTTAATGACTGAGCCACTCAGGTGCCCCATGGACATCACTGTTTTAAGGACCAAAAGAATGATGATTCATGTGAAAATGCCTACTATACATACAGTAAATGGTAAGTAAATATTAGTTTACTTACATTCATTGCTTCTTACAATAACTAATATAAACATTGGCTGTATCTCCATCTTATAGATAGAACAACTGAGGTTCAGAAGGAGAAAACTGCAACTAATAAATAGTAATGCTAGCATTAAAATGCAGAACACTCTCCCTCCAATAGAAATGTTTGCCTTCTTGTGTTATAAACACTGGAAACTTACTCCCAACTCATTGCTATAAAATCAGGTCTATACAAGCTACTTGATCTTGAATTATATCCGACAAATTTAATAAGCAAAATACAAGGATAATAAAAGTTGTGGTCTAATGAAACAAGATGGGATTGGGAGGGAGACAAACCATAAGTGACTCTAAATCTCACAAAACAAACTGAGGGTTGCTGGGGGAAGGGGGTTTGGGAGAAGGGGGTGGGATTATGGACATTGGGGAGGGTATGTGCTTTGGTGAGTGCTGTGAAGTGTGTAAACCTGGTGATTCACAGACCTGTACCCCTGGGGATAAAAATATATGTTTATAAAAAAATAAAAAATTTAAAAAAAAAAGTTGTGGTCTTATTTGTAGAAGTATTCTAGATGATGTTTCAACAAATATTTAATTTGTGGTTAAAAAAACCCCACAGATTATTTTCAAAACAAACAAAAAAAGTGAACAAACAAAACTGAACTACATTTCAATGACATAAAGGATTTGTCTTCTGACAGTATTTACTCTCATGAGTTTATTTTACTATAGCTGTGCATTTTTGCTACCACTTCTCCTTTTAGAAATATCAGTTACCAAGGAGACCTAGTAGGCTTTCATGCCTACTCTATACATGAATGAAAAGTAATTATTAGAGATTTTGCTTATTATATATACATACACAAGCAGATTTAAATATACCTATAGGTACAGAGATTTAATTATCAGGTAACACTGGTAATATTCTCAACATAATTAAACAGTTAAAATGCTGAGTGAAATGAGTCAAGCAGAGTGTCAATTATCACATGGTTTCACTTAATTGTGGAGCATAAGGAATAACACAGAGGACAATGGGAGACGGAGAGGAGGAGTGAGTTGGGGGAAATTAGAGGGGAAGACAAACCATGAGAGACTGTGGACTCTGAGAAACAAACTGAGGATTTTAGAGGGAAGGGGGTGGGAGGCTGGGTGAGCCTGGTGGTGGGTATTATGGAGGGCACGTATTGCATGGAGCACTGGGTGTGGTGGATAAACAATGAATTCTGAAACACTAAAAGAAACAAAATAAAATAAAATTTTAAAGAAATACTTTGATTTGAAAAAAACCCTATAATTCACATTATACCTAAAAATTACCTGTTATCATTGATCTCATATTAGTAATTGGTCAAACTTTCTAAATTATGCAATGAGAAATTCATTTGATTGGGTTTGTCTGCTAGTGCTTTAGGTTGTAAATTATTGATGATTGTTTAAATCATGCCCCAGTATTCTAATTTTTACAACAGAAGAGAAGTCACACTGATGATCAATTAAATGCATACTTATTCCTATTTCAGGATAATGTAAAAGAACATAACTACTATAATATCTGCCCATTCATAGTTATTTCCTAGTTAGATCTTAAATCAAAGTTAATTAAGCTAAGGCATCATTTTTTGATGGTTCTGGAATTTGCACATATGAATTTAATAATGAATAATTGTAAGTCATTTCTTTATCAGCAAAGACATGTGCCATTATAATTGTATTAATATTAGTGGAAAGTGCTGAGCTAAGGTTATACAAGTCAATTAAGGTTATACAAGTCAATTAAACTTTTGTGACCAGAATAAACTAAAACAATTATACACTGGAGCTCCAATGGTATGTTGTGGGACAATGATACATTGACATCATTTTCATAAGTCTATTCACTTATTGATTTATTTATTCAAAAATATTTATTGAATTTCAATTATGTATACCAAAGGATAATTGGGTTCAATTCTAATTAACCGCCTGCTAAATAACTGTTATACAGGAAACTACCTCATGTCTTCAAATCTCCCTTATCTGTAAAACAGGGATAAATATACCAATTTTACAAAATCGTTGTAGGATTCAGAATGCAGAATTAAGTGCAGTTCCTTGCATTTAGCATCTTTGCAATAAATATTATCTTGATCTAATCTTGAGCTTTTTTTTTCAGAAGTGGGCACATCATTCCACTTTCTTCTAAAGGTTTCTTGATCTATAAATCGTTGGACAAGAATATGTGTGAGGTCCTTTTTGGATCTAACCTTCTATTTTCCTGCAAATCCACCATGTCTAAATGTCAGAACTAGACACTGAAATACAATAGTCCCTACTTATCTGTAGGGATACATTCCAAGACCCTTAGTGAATGCCTAAAATCGTGGACAGTATAAACCCTAATATTCTTATATATACTGTTTTTTTTTCCTATACAACATACCTTTGAGAAAGTTTAATTTATAAATTACACAGTAAAAGAAGAGCAATGACAAATAAAGTAAAGCAATTATGACAATATACTGTCATAAAAATTATGTGACTGGGATCTCTCTCCCTCAAAACATCTTGCAGTATACTCACTCTTCCTGTGATGCTGTGACATGATAAAATGCCTACATGATAAGATGAAGTGAGGTGAGTGATGCAAGTAGTGTGATGTACCACTGGGCTACTACTGACCTGATGATGACACCTCAGAAGCAGGGTCATCTGCTTCCAGACCACAACTGACCTCACGCAACTGAAACCACAAAAAGTAAAACTGTACATAATGTGGGGGACTCACATTCTTCTCTGCAGTGCACCTTTTAAAATAAAACTTGTGTCAACATTATTTCAAAATTTGAACTAAGGCACATAGAATGTGGAAACAGACATGGTTTTATAAAAATATCCAAACAAAGCTTGGCTTCAATTGGACTATTCTAATCTACCTGGGAACATTTTCAATATATGTCTCTTAAAACATTTCTTAGCCACACATAAACAATACAAAAGGAAAAAATGTAGATTAAAAGCACAAAATGTACTGCTTCCACCACATAGTTACTCTATAACAAGATTTTGTTGATGCCTAAATTTGGCAAAAAAGAAAAAAAAATCCATAATAAGCATAAATATAAAAATGGGCAGTAACATCATAACACTGAGACTGTTTTATAAACAAAATTTCCAAATAAGCAGTTGTTTCTTCGGTGCTATTATTTTCCTATACTGAAAGTTGTATTTTGTTTCTCTTTCTGATGTACAGGCAATCAGAATGCTAATAAATACAGAGATATGAAAGGAATGAAAAGATTGTTAGACAAATGTTTAAACACTGTAGCAGCCTTAATTCTGAGAACTCTTAGGTAGCCTTCAAGATATGCGGGGTATTCTCAATAGTAATCTGTTTCTTCTCTGTGCCTTTTATAGGTCAAGCTGGCCAAAATTTGTCAAATTTGTATATTTATCAAACTTGATTGTCCTGACAAATTCTCAGAAAATGAGCCCTCCTAAAATCATTTTACTGAAAGTCAGATGGAGCAAACTAAGCTACCTTGAATGTTGGCTCTCTTAGTTGGCCCTATCCTCACAGCATAGTGGCTTTGAAAGGCTGATAGCAAGGATGAGGGAAAGAAGCAAAGAAGACAGAAACAACAGGATTTCTTCTATGAAACCTCAATACTACCCTTTCCTGTAAATTCACCTCTTTGACTCCCTCATGTTTGCCAATGTTCAAAGAAACAAAAACAAAAACAAAATACAGCAAAACCAGCTATCAGAGACAATAAGCAAAAACATCACAGCATGGACATATAATTTCCTTCAACATGTAAGTGGGAAACATGAATCCATGTTCCTCAGAAGGGGTACAGAAAAAAATGAGTTATTCATCTGAGAGATTAGTCCATATTAACATTATCTTACAGGTGTCAACCTAAATAACAGATGTGATTTTGGTGATGATTATGAATCTCCAAAATCCTTCCTGTAAAATTTCTATTTCAAAGAGTAATTGAATGTGACATGCTGACTTCTTCACCTTTTAAAGCTTGAACCTTAAAATAAATTCTACATAGGATCAAATGAGGGTGACATTGAAATGCCCTTATGTATATGCTTGGTGGTGGTGATTAATTGCACACAGGTCTCCTAGAGACTTTAGGAGTCGGTGCCATACTGCACCATTTTGTAACCCTCAGGCATGCCAGATTTAAATTAAAACAAAACAAAACAAAAGACATTTAGGGCTATAGATCTAGATCATCTTTCCAAAACAGGTTTTTTTTTGTTTTTTTAGTTTAAAGATAGCATAATATTTAGCTATAGCAATAGCATCTAAATCACTCTACCTACCAGAATACTGTATAGATAAAAGTAACAAAATAGCTAGAATTTATAGAGTATTTACATAGCCTGGCACTCACCTGTGTAATTTACTTATTTCTTATCCACAAATATCTTACTTAATATTATCACAGAAAAAAAGAAGTAAGAGTATAAAACCATAAAATCTCTTCATCAGTTCCCCAAATTGAATCTTAAGGAATCAGAAGAGTGTGTTTCAGTTGACGTACTTTGTAAACATCAGAGCAAGAATTGAGATCCAGATGTGTTTAACCCTCGTTCTATTACCTCAGAGTGCTACCCAGCTAAATACATGTTTGTTAGTTTGACTCAAAGATGTGGTCAGAGTAGGGTTGAACATTCTTTTATAACAGTATGGAAATACAGTCTCATTGATTTCTTCTCCTTACTTTAAATCTCTCTGGATGAATTAGAATTCAAATTACTTCTATACATGTGATTTTTTAAAATTTTTTATTTTTTATAAACATATATTTTTATCCCCAGGGGTACAGGTCTGTGAATCACCAGGTTTACACACTTCACAGCACTCACCAAAGCACATACCCTCCCCAATGTCCATAATCCCACCCCCTTCTCCCAAACCCCCTCCCCCCAGCAACCCTCAGTTTGTTTTGTGAGATTAAGAGTCACTTATGGTTTGTCTCCCTCCCAATCCCATCTTGTTTCATTGATTCTTCTCATACCCACTTAAGCCCCCATGTTGCATCACCACTTCGTCATAGCAGGGAGATCATATGATAGTTGTCTTTCTCGGCTTGACTTATTTCGCTAAGCATGTTACAAAATTAAAAAGAGAGAGAGAGTGAGTTCAGGCTAGTAAGATTGGTGTTTCCAAACTCTAAAGGAAAATGATTTGTCTCTGAAAACTTTTTCTTTTTCTAGCAGACACGCTTTGGCCATGAAATCTCAAGTCTATATTTAACTACAAAGTTCTTTTGACACACATCAAGTTCAAAGAGAACAATCTGTGTCTGGCACAGCAGATTTGAAAATATCGCAAAATGATATTAAATGATAATGATCAAATTCTGAAAGCATAGTCAACCTAAATAACCAGATGAATTACATCCAGTTGCCTTTTAAAATATGATATGCAGCATGTTTTTCCTACCTGGTCCTCCACCCATCTATGAATTGCATTTAGCTAACTGAAGTAAAATTATAGAAGCATTCATGTCTATCAATTTTATAATTGAAGGGTGATTCCCTTGGCATTTACCATCTATACTGTAACAATCTCCAACTAAAATTAAATGAAATACACTCAAATCAAAGAGGAAAATATTTGTAGGATTTTTAAAACTGGAATAGAGTCCTGGAATGTAAATGATCATGTAATAATAGAAATATGCCAGAATGAGTTAGTTCCTGGCATAACAGCTCAGTTTTCTGAGAGCAAAGCATTTTTTTAAAAAAAATATTGTATTTTTTATTGAGTTTACTTTCTTTCACTTACTTCCATACAGAAAGTCTCCTAAGAAAGGGGGCAGCTTGACTTTCTTCCTAGTTACAGATTCTCAATGAACTCTTATACTGGTAAAAATAAGCTATCATTAAAGTACAGAGACTATTCTGGAACTAGCTATAGGTAGCAACTGCACAACATTGTGATGTACTAAATGCCACTGAATTATTCATTATAAAATAATTATTTTATGAGAAGTTCACCTCAATTTGAAAGGTGCATAAAATAAATATCATATTTCCATTTAAAATAAAGATGTAACTTTATATAGACATTACATATGGTTGAGTTAATATTTTATTAAAGACTTTATTCATTTATTTATTTATTTGTCAGAGAGAGGGAGGAAGCACAAGCAGGGGGAGTGGGAGTGAGAGAAGCAGACTCCCCACTGAGCAGGTAGCCCAACACAGGGTTTGATCCCAGGACCCCCGGATCATGACCTGAGCCAAAGGCAGATGTTTAAATGTCTAAGCCACCCAGGTGCCTCAAGTTACGTATCTTATATACATATATCTCTTATGCATAGAGATTTAGGTTATTCTCCCAACTACCCAATGGCAAGCCTCACACTCTTCATTTTTTCCTTGCTGACAAGCATTTTATGAGGGTTCCACCTCTGAAGTTAAGATACTCCCCACCAGAGTCCAGGGCAGCAGATTGGGGGAATATGTTTGATATAATTCAGTTATGGACATTTTCCTTAGCAAAGATTGGAAAGGCAAGTCTGTTTCTAGGTTTCTAGTGAAAAAAAAAAAAAAAGGCACAAGAGAAGAAATGCCTTTTCTCTTCCCTGCTGGATATTGTAATGTCTGTTTCTGACAATGGGAACTGCTTTAATCATCTTGTACTCGTGAGGAGGACAGCAAAACATGTTTAAGATAGCATGGTTTTATAGACATCATTGTGCCACTCACTAACCCTCAGACTACTTGCGAATGCCACATCCAGACCTATATTATGTGAACTAGGAAATTTTCCTCTATGTCAAAGGTACTTTAAGTTGGATATTTTATTACTTGTAGCTGAAAACATCCCCCTTGAAACAATATGATCACAAAATTTCCCATTTTGTGGGGGAAAATATAGCATGCAAAACATATAATTAAAACATCACATAGTTTTATGTGTATAATATATACAAATATGGACATATATGAAAAATTTCTTACAAGTTACACATAAAGGTCAATCATATTTATCCTAGGAAATAAAAGAAAGTAGGAGGAAAGAAGCATCACTTTTTACTTCAGAGTTCTTCTTTGAATTTGTTTTACAACAAACATATGCCATTTATCTGAATTTAATAACAGACAGAAGTAAGAAGTAAATGTTAAGTACCATTCATAAATAAAAGAAAATTGCATCTTTGTATTTTTTGGAAAAATTATGCTTGTTAGTATTTCTCTTCCTGTGTCAGTCGAGACTTACTTCATGCAATGAAAGTGTCTTGGTTAAAATAACCAACCCAAGAAAGGTAGAATTAGAGCTTACTTTGTGGAATACTGAAACCAGGTATCTTTGCCTTCTTGTCTCTCAGTTTTCCTTGTCTGCCATTTGAGACTGACCCATCTCTGTGGAAAGCACACCTAGAGATTCTGGCCTAGATCAAATCCTCACAACTCTACAACCAAAGAAGTAAAGGCTCCTATCTGAGCAAAGAAGTAAAGGCTCCTATCTGAGTAAAGGCTCCTATCCAGCACTTATCTGAAAACATCTTGTCAGCTTGGGTGATGTGCCCATCCCTTTGACGAATCACTGTGACCGAGGGTAAGTCAACATGATTGTCCTGAATTGAGTTCTGGGCCTCCTTATACCCAGGGTGCATGCTTGGAGCATCTCTGTGAGCAAAAAAGCCACTTCCGTTTGTATCCATGACACATCCTTCGGTCTGTGGATGTGCTCTTGCACTCTTTCCTGTTGTATGAAACTTAAGGACCTTGTCGGCCAGGCAGCAGCATTACAAAGGTAAAGGAAAGGGACGAGTGCAGAGTCTGTGACAATCTCTAGGCTAGGCCTTGCAAAACTAAATGTTGCCATTAAGACATTTTCATTAAATGTACCCACGGGTCACTATATTAGTTTGACAGAGCTACTGTAACAAAATACTGGCTTAAGAAACAAAATTTATTTTCTCACAGTTCCGGAAGGTGTCAGCAGGGTTGGTTTCTCATGAGGACTGTGGGGGAAAGATACATTCCAGGCCTCTCTCTTTGGTTTATAGATAGCTGTCTTCTCCCTGTGTCTCTGTAGTGTCTTACCCCTGTGTCTGTGTCCAAATTTATCTCTCTCTCTCTCTCTCTTTTTTTTTTTTTTTTGAGACCGAGCACCAGCAAGAGCAGGAGGTAGACAGAAAGAGAGAATCCCAGACTCCCAGCTGAGTGCAAAGCCCCATGTAGGGCTCCATCCCTGAGGATCATGACCTGAGCTGAAATCTAGAGTCGGATGCTCAAACTGAATGGGCCACCCAGGTTCCCCCAAATTTCTCGGTCTCATAAGGATACCAGTCATATTAATTTGGGGTACCCTAATGACTTTATTTTAATTTAATTGCCTCTGTAAAGATCCTGTCTCCAAATAAAGTCTCATTCTGAGGTACTAGGAGTTAAAAATTCAACATATGTATCCTTGGGAGTGCACAGTTCAGTCCGTAACAGTAAAGAAGAATTATCTTCCCACACAAGATTGTGCACCAGCATAAAAATGCCTATATCCAAAGTGATATTTGATAAAGATAAATTTGAGAACCAATAAAGCAGAAGGAAAGACATGACTCAATGCCTTGGGCTAGGTACTACGAGGAGTCATTTTCCTCCATTTGTTGGTTAATAATCCTAATAAACCTACTACTTTTAGTACAGATGATAAACTTAAGGTTTTAGGACTTAAAATAATTCTTCATAATCACAAAGATTTGACTTGAGAAAATGTCTCTCACCATAATCTGGAATGTCTTCATGTCTGTCTTCCCAATAACTGAATGTATAATCAGGTGTTTTTAAATTAGTTTCTTCAAATAAATAAATTAATCATTCAATATGAATATACATCAACTAATAATGTCTTAGAAGTCAAAGCAAAATATAGAATTAAAGCAGTTATTCATATAAAACATTTTTATAAACCATTTATGTATACTTTTTTGTGCCTGTCCATAAAAAAAGTATTCCTTTTGTTAAGGCATTCTGCATCATCTTGAGGCTAAATGATCATTATCATCACCATCTCATCATTAACATATTTAATTCAAGATATTATGGTTTGTGAAGTTAAATAACCTATATTTCCTCATTTGAACAATCTAACAACCCCAATGGGAAACTGAAAGAGAAAGGAAATGACTTGGGTAAGGTCACATAAGGGTTCCCAAGCTAGTACTGACTACAAGCCTGATATATTTTAAGACAGAAGGAAGTCTTATAGTTATTGGTTAGTTATTTGTTATTGTCTCTTACAGTCTATTCTAGACTCTTTTATTCTATATTTATATATATATAGGGGTACAGGTACTATATATATATATGTATATACATATATATATAGGATGACAAGTTTTATAGTCTAAAGAGGTGAGAAGCCACTCAAACTACTCAAAAAAAAAAGCAGAATTTGCTTTTAAAAGATATGCATCACCTAACCTTCATTGTAATCACTTTTCCTCTTTAAGTACTAAGTGTATACAAATAGAGTCTTCATGAGTATTAAAATAGTAGGGACATTGGCTATACCTAGACACAACTCAGTAAAGAAATTCTGGGATTTTAAGGGGTTCTTCTGTAGAAATGTTGGGAGAAATGTATGTTCATTCTTAGTTACTTACAACTAGGCAATCAGCTATGTCCAATTTTTAATCATATGGCATTGTCATCCATGATTTCACATTAGTGTCCCTTGTTACACCAAAAAAAAAATATGCTATATATAAAGGTAATGTAATACAGAATTTTACATTGGAAAAAGATGGTGATTTGGGGAAATGATTAATTTCTCATTTTCTTTTTTGAAGTATATATTCCATTTTTAGTTGATAATTCTAGTTACCCAAGGAGCAATTAAAAATACTGATCTGTTAGCACTAGTCTCAGCTTCTTCTGATAAAATAGATACAGATGTTTAGTGGTAATGGGAACTAGAAGGAGTGTTATTAAAATATTTTTCTGTGTCATCCTGACAATGAGGAAGGCTCAGAAGCACTTTTGTAGACATCTATATTCACTGTGGCAAATAATTTTTAGAATCATTGCAGGGATAATTTAGAATCAAAGAAATACTCTGTTCCTGTACACAAAATCACATTTGGTGAGACTGACATTTCTAGGTCTCTGCCAACCATAACATCATAAGAGAGGATTATGCTTAAAACCATCATCAGATTGGATTTTTGAGGCACTTTTCAACTGTGCCATCCCTGACCACTTTTAACAATTATGAATTTAAGAAAGTTAGATTTTTTTTTTAGCATTTCACATTCATTTGCGAAGTGGACAATTGTAATAATGATACTAATAAAACACCTCTGTAAGATTTCTGTAGGCTATAAATCAGTATAAATATAAAATGTCATATAATTTTAATTTCCCTTGTGAATTATCCCATTATTATTCAAAACACAGAATCTATCTCCTCTTTGAAACTTTATGCAGCAACCTGGTCAGAGATAAACTTTCTTACTTATGTGCTCATAGTTCTTTTTTACATCCGGCTATTTGTGTATGTTACTCAGCACCATTAGTCATCTTTGTTTTAAATTAACATATAATATATTATTACCTTCAGAGGTACAGGTCTGTGAGTCCTCAGACTTACACAAATCACAGCATTCACCATAGCACATAACCTCCCAATGTCCATAACCTAACCACCCTATCCCTTCCACCCCAATTCCCAAACAACCTTCAGTTTGTTTCCTGAGATTGAGAGTCTCTTATGGTTTGTTTCCCTCCAGATCCCATCTCCTTTTATTTTTCCCTCCCTTCTCCCATGACCCCCCCCCCCGCCTCTCAAATTCCTCATATCAGAGAGATCATATGATAATTGTCTCTGATTGACTTATTTTGCTTAGCATAATACCCTCTAGCTCCATTCACGTCATTCCAAATGGCAAGATTTCATTTCTTTTGATGGATGCATAGTATTTCACTGCATATATATACCACATCTTCTTTACCCATTCATCTGTTGATACGCATCTAGGTTCTTTCCAAAGTTTGGCTATTGTGGACATTGTTGCTATAAACATTTGGGTGCATGTGCCCCTTTGGGCCCCATTAGGTTTTAAGAAACTTGAGAGTGGTAACTTTTCCTTATCATCTTGGTGATCCTTGCTATCTAGCTCAGTGTCTTATATAAAGTAGATTCTAAAATATATACTAAACTGCACTGATGAACTCAGGCTATGAGTCCCATGACTTGACCACCTCCCTTTTTTTTTTTTTTTTTTTCATTTTATTTGAGAATATTGGCAGGATTTCTTTGTTTCTTTGCCTAGTAGAAGCAATGGTATCTTTGAAACATTATCTACTACAATAGTATCTAACTGAATATTGAAACATTCTTTACTCATTCATTTCCCTATGTCTGACCCTTCTGAATTGTATAGGAATCTAAGAAAAAGCATCTGTGCAAAGTAAATATTCAGAAATTTCTTGAAAGACTGCTTCTACAAACTACTACAGCAATTTGGTAGGTGATATCCTTGAATGAAATTTTATGTTTGTTTATCATATTCAAGAAGTAACCCAAAATTATTAGTTGCTTGTACATTTATTCTTTATTTCTCATATTTTTGAAATGCCCAGATTTATGAATTAGGAGGAATAAAATCCCTTTAAAATTCATTGTTTTAAATTTTTTGTCATTTTTTTTCTCTTACATATGTAGGTTTGTTACTCCTTTTTACCAAAACTTTTCTTTTTCTAACTATTAAAAGAACTGTCATTTTAATCTTGGAGTTCTATTGCATCAGGGATATTCACAAATGTAGGTTTTTTCATCCGACTATTGTTTGTTGGATTTTATTCATTAAATATTTTCTTTTTACCTATATCTATAACATATGATCACACAAAAATTCAAGAGCTACTTTTAATGAACCAAGAAGAATTACAAATAACCTGGAACATGGCAGCAATAAAGTCAAAAGCAAAATTATAATAAATTTAAGTTATAGAGTTTTGACATGGGGCTTGCTCCACTGAATAGTTTAGGTACAATCTAAAAAGTCAAATGAATATTTCACTCACCATCATTATCAGATCAATAATCTATTGCAAGAAATATATTGTATCATAAGGGATATATCTAGTTCTGATTCCCAGTTTGCATGCAAATGATCAAACTGGCACATACAGGAGCTATTACAACAAATGACGTATTGGTCTTAAGAAGAGGATGCTGAACTAAAGAAAGAGAACACTGCAAGTGCATTCAGCAGCAAGACAAGCCAGAAATAAAGAATGAGGAAGACACAGGATCCCAGGACCAAACACCGAACACAGCAGGGAGATAAAAGAGAATCACTAAGAACACCAAAGGAAAACCCAGATGAAAACTTGGCTGCAGACTAGAATAGTGCTAGGTCAGATAGTTTCTGAAATGTCATCAGGAAAAAGAAAAGTTGAAATTGATAGATCATTAGACAGGTTTAGCTTTGTGGGAAAATAGCACAAGAGGAGTGCCAAGCAAAGGAAATAAAAATACAAATTTCTTCAGGAAAGAAAATAAACCCATGGCATGCAGCTTGGCTCAGCAATAAAAACAACAAAGAAAGGTATATCTTTTTGATGATGAGAACCTATCAATATGGAATTAACCTAAAGTGATTTATAGCTATATTTCAAGGATAGAAAGAGGCGATGTATGCTTGGCTGTGAAAAAAAGATAAAAGATAGCTAAATTCTGAATTTTAATTTCTAAATAATAAGGGAAATGTCTAAAACTGAAAAAAAATAAGAAATAGCATAGTCATTTTTAAGAATAATACTGTAAATAAAGAAGAAATAGCTTTAAAAGTTGTAGATGGTTGTCAATGAAAATGGGACTAGGAGGGAACTACAATTTTTTAAGGCAATCTGAATAGGTAACAAATAAATAAATAAAACTTAAATATAAAGAAGCTTATCGAGGTAACCAGACACACCACACATTCAATGATTTCTAGCTGTGGACAATAGCCCTCACAGGGTTTATGGTATATACATTCTAATGCTATCAACACCCCCACTAAACTCACCAATGACATCCTAAACAGGGTTTCCTGTTTTGACCATCACCATTTGTGAATGTAGAGAATGTGTATAAAAGAAAGGATCAAAAATTAGGCATGATAAAAAAATTAATCCTCCAAGATATCACTTTCATATTTTGACACTGGAAGAAAGGCAATTCACCATACCCTCCTCACAAGACAGACATCATTATCCCCATTTTCCAGATGGCTTAGGTGACACTGAAGAGATTAACTGATATGCCTAAAGCCACATACTTGGGAAGAAAGTGGGTCAAGAAGTTCAACTCAGCTCTGGTACCAAGTCCTTGCTTTTGCCTTGAAACATGCAGCTCTCTTCCCATGAGGCAGGAAAACCCTTTTATTGTCACTGGGGCTTCTGATGCTGAGCTACTAATACCATGAATAAAAATCTCACATATTTATAGGGCTTTACAAAGAAACATTCTGTCCTCATCTTAGGAATGTGATAAGGAAGGCAGTATTATCTATGTGCTTCTAAATGAGGAAGCTGAGAGGCTTTACCCAAGTTCTCACTGCTGGTTAGAGATAGAGTCAAAACTGACACAGATGTAATCCAATGCTAGAGCTGCTTGTGATGGGAAAAAATATCACATCCAATAAGAGAAAAGGACCCATAAACCTTGAACCAAACCAAATATAATTTGCCTAGATAAAATAGTTCGGGATTATTATATTCAAAGAGTGCATTTGTCTCAAATTAGGTATTAAGTATTACTATAAGGATTTTGCTTTTGCTTCCCTTACAATAAAAATCAAATTCAAATTCACTAAGGTGAATTAAGTACTACTAATTTCTTAGTCACTTTCACATGCAATATCCAGTTACTCCTTGGAATAATTCTATGGGATCAGCATTATCAAAAGGAGACATGAAGTGTCTTCCCTTTATGACTAAATGACTTTCCCTTTATGTTTCCAATGAACTCATGTCATTGTGGCTGCCATGGTTCATAATCTGAAGGTTCATTAGTCTGTAATGTTATATGATCTACACACAGATTGCAAATGGAAAAAGGATAGTTACAGTATATAGGAAATTCAAGCAACTTAGAGTAGTGGCCCACCAATTTTGTCGAGGCTAAACAGACTACCCACCTCTCCACCAAGACATGTGATATATTGTCAATCACTTGAAGTTTCTAGTGTATCCCTTGTGAAATCTATAATAGAACATATATGATATGCCAGGCACAATTTCAAGAAATTTATGTCTATAAATGTACTTAGTCATTATAACAATCTTATGATAAGAGATGTTAATGTTTTATACACAAGGAAACTGAGTCACAGTAACAGAAAAATTTGGTAATTTGCTCGGGTACTCACAGCTAGTAATGGGAAAACCAGGACTCAGACCCAGGTTTCAGTAACAAAATTTTTAATCACTATCTTATACTAATTTTCTACACAGAGAATGTGATCAGCACATGTCAACAAAACAGTCTTCTGTTTTTCTATTTTCTATTTCTTTTTGGTATTAATTTCCCCTTACTTCAGTTCTTCCATGGTATAGCCAAGGGAATAATCTTTTTAAAACACAGATCTGAACATACATCGTAAAAAGGTAATTTAATGACTCCTCACTAACTCACTCTTGTAAAATATTCTTTTACAACCTATCCCAATTTCCCTCTGCCTCCTCCATCCCTTGGTGTGGTGCTAATCACTGCTCCAGGGTTACAGGAGGGCAAAAGATAATCATGTGTCTAGTGGATTGAGGAACTATTTTGTTCCAATAGTGGGCTCGGACTTACATACCTGAACAGAGCTCTAAAATTTCACTTTGATTGTATCTCAAGGAAAAACATATAGCCCTCTTACTTGCCCTACCAGTGCAGAGGTTTGCTATTTCTATATAATGTAATTCAGGATCCTAATGATTTTTAAACAAATTTAATTCTCAAAATTAACCAGACCTATACAACCAGTTGCAGTTAAGTTTCCTGTTGCAGATTTTCACAAAGGGTGTGTGTTTTTCTGTGTGTGTGTGTGTGTGTTTGAGAGAGAGTCCAATAACTATGGAACAGTGATTACACTGCCAGCACACTGCTAAAGTTTTACTTATTTTGTGCTTTCACTGAAACTCAATGAAGTAGGTATTACTATTATTCCTATTTCGAGGGTAAAAGAAAGTAAAGTTCTGAGTATCTGAGATAACAGAGAAGACAAAAATGATACCTGCTCAATAAGACCTATAAATCAGAGAACAAATTGAAGGTTGCCAGAGGGAAAGGGTGTGAGGAAAAAGGCAAAACAGGTGAAAGGGAATAAATATATAGGATTCCAGTTATGGAATAAGTCACAGGAATAAAGGGTACAGCATAGGGAATATAATCAATGATATGGTCAGAGCATTATATGGTGACAGATGGTAGTTACACTTGTTGTATCCATAGCATAATGGACAAAGAAGTTGAATCACTTATGTTATACACCTGAAACTGAGGTAACATTGTATGTCAACTATACTCAAATAAAAAATTAATTAAAAAAGAGATGCCAAAAGCTTTATAAAACCTTGATAGTCTTTATATTTAAATCATACACAGGTTACTTAGTGCTGACTGGAAAGTGTCAGTGATATGTTGGCAATTAATAGTCTCTCTAGAGCAAACACCTCTATCACAAGACATAAATTTAATAGTGTAATTCTAAGGCAGCAATACAACATCCAAACAAAAGGAATCTGAAGATACTGAGGTAAAATTCATATTTTAGACAAGCTGGAGATCTGCCATTAATAATTGACAGAGCAAGTAATTTTAGTGTTCAAAAATTTAATTTAGAGTACATTTATATTTTCAGATTTGCCTACTCTGTCATATAGTTCCTTAATCTTTTTAAACTATTTCTTTTTATGTGACAGGCATGGGGTTTTTGAAAATAGGTAAGTGATAGAAATTAAAAAGAAGTTAACACTGAAACCACAGAAATACAAAGGATCATAAGATACTACTATGGACAATTATATACCAACAAATTGGAAAACATAGAAGAAAAGAATAAACTCCTAGAAATACAATCTTCTAAGAGAGAATCATGAAGAAATAGAAAATCTGGTTATACTGATTATAAGTAATAAAGTTGAATCAGTAATTTTAAAACTCTTCAAAAACAAAAGTTTAGAGCCAGACAGCATCAGACTCGGTAAATTCTACCAAACATTTAAAAAAGAGTTAGTACCTAGTTTTCTCAAATTATTTCAAAAAATTAAGAAGGAACGCTTTCAAAATACCTTTATAACACCAGCATTACCTTGATACCAAAACCAAATAAAAATACCCCAAGATAAGAAAACTACAGGCAATATCCCTGATGAACACAGATGCAAAAAGATCTCAATAAAATATTAACAAACTGAATTTAAGAATACAGGAAAAGGATCATACATCACAATCAAGTGGAATTTATTCCAGGCATGCAAGGATGAGTCAACATCTACAAATCAATCAATGTGATAGACATAAACAAAATAAAGGAAAACATTCAGATAATCATCTCAATAAATGCAGAAAAAGCATTTGACAAAATCCAACATTAATTGATGGTAAAAACTGTCAACAAAGCAGGAATGGGGGAAAGTACCTCAACATTAGAAAGACCATATATGACAAACCCATAGCTAACATCATCTCAATAATAAAAAGCTAAAAGCTTTTCCTCTAAGATCAGGGAAAAAAACAAAGATGTTCATTTTTGCCACTTTTATTCAACATGATATTGGAAGTCCTAGTCACAGAAATTAGGCCAGAAAAAGAAATAAAAGATATCCAAACTGGAAGGAAGAGTTTAAACTTCTATTTGCAGATGACATGATGCCATATACAGAAAACCCTAAAGGCTCGATCAAAGGCAACTAGAACTAATAAATGAATTCAGTAAAGTTGAGGGATAGAAAATTAGCAACAGAGGTTGGCTGCATTTTCGACACTAATGACAAGCTATCAGAAAGAGAAATTAAGAAAATAATCCCATTTACAATTGCATCAAAAAGTTCGAAATACTTGGGAATAAATTTAACAAAGGAGTGAAAGGCCTATACTCTGAAAACTATAAGACACTAATGAAAAATTAAAAATGACACAAATAGGGGCGCCTGGGTGGCTCAGTGGGTTAAGCCGCTGCCTTCGGCTCAGGTCATGATCTCAGAGTCCTGGGATCAAGTCCCATATCGGGCTCTCTGCTCAGCAGGGAGCCTGCTTCCCTCTCTCTCTCTCTCTGCCTGCCTCTCTGCCTACCTGTGATATCTCTCTGTCAAATAAATAAAAATCTTAAAAAATAAAATAAAATAAAATAAAAATGACACAAATAAATGGTGCTGTGCTCATGGACTGGAAGAATTTATATTGTCAAAATGGTCATAATACTTAAAGCAATCTGCAGACTCAATTCTATCCCCACCAGAACACCAACGTCATTTTTCACAAAACTAGAACAAATAATACTAAAATTTGTATGAAACAAAAGCCCCCAAATTGCCAGAGAATTCCCAAAAAGAACAAAGCCTTGAGTATAACACTCCCTGATTTCAAACTGTACTACAAGACTACGGTAATCAAAACATTATGGTACTGTCATGAAATCAACACAGAGATCAATGGAACAGGATAGGTAGCCCAGAAACCCATCCATACATGGTTAATTAATCTGTGACAAAGGAGACAAGAATAGACAATGGAGAAAAAACAAGTCTCTTCAAGAAGTGGTACTGAAAACTGGAAAGCCACAAGCAAAAGAATGAAACTAGACCACTGTCTTACACCATATACAAAAACAAATTCAAAATGTGTTAAAGACTTAAACCTAAAACTTGAAACCATAAAACTCCTAAAAGAAAATATAGGCAGCATGTTCTCTGACATCAGTTTTAGGAATATTTTTTAGACCAGTCTCCTCAGGCAAGAGCAACAAAAATTAAAATAAATGAATAGGATCACATCAAACTAAAAGCTTTTGAATAGCAAAGGAACCCATCAACAAAATGAAAAGGCAACCTACTGAATGGAAGAAGATATTTGCATATCTTACATCCAAAAAGGAGCTAATATCAAAAATATGTAAAGAACCCATATAACTTAATATCAAACCAACAACCTGATTAAAAAGTGGGCAGAGGACATTTCTCCAAAGACATTTCTCCAAAGAAGTCAACAGACACATGAAGATACTCAACATCACCAATCATCAGAAAATGCAATCGAAACCACAATGAGATATTACCATACATACATCTGTAAGACTTGCTATAAATCAAAAAGACAAAAAAAAAAAAAAAAAAAAGCAAGTGTTGGCCAGGATATGGATAAAAGGGAACATTCATACCCTGCTGGTGAGAGTGTAACACAGCCACTATGAATTAAAAAATTCCTCAAAAAATTAAAAATAGAAATACTACATGATCCAACACTCCACTTCCTAGTATTTATCCAAAGAAAACAAAGACACAAATAGACACCCTAAGTGTCTTAATGTGAAAACACACACACACACACACACACACACACACAGAGGCACACAGGAATACTACTCAGCCATAAAAAGATGAAATCTTGCCATTTGTGACAACATGGATGGACCTAGGGGATACTGTCTTAATAAGTGTCTTAATGTGAAAACACACACACACACACACACACACACAGAGGCACACAGGAATACTACTCAGCCATAAAAAGATGAAATCTTGCCATTTGTGACAACATGGATGGACCTAGGGGATACTGTCTTAATAAGTGTCTTAATGTGAAAACACACACACACACACACACACACACAGAGGCACACAGGAATACTACTCAGCCATAAAAATGATGAAATCTTGCCATTTGTGACAACATGGATGGACCTAGGGGATACTATACCAAATAAGATAAGTCAAACTAAGACAGACAAATATAGGATTTCACTTATATGTGGAAATCTAAAAAACAAATGAACAAACAAAACAGAGCAGAAACAGACTCTTACATATGGAAAACAAACTTTTGGTTACCAGATGGGGAGCGGTTGGGGGTAGATGAAAGAGGTAAAGGGGATTAAGAGGTATAAACTTCCAGCTATAAAATAAATAAGTCATGGGGCTATAATGTACAACACAGGGAACAGAGTCAATAATAACATAATAACTTTTTATGGTGACAGATGGTAACTAGACTTATCATGGGAATCATTTTGTAATGTATAAAAATATTGAATCACTGTAATGTACATTTGAAAATAGGATATTGTATGTCATTTACACTTCAATAGAAAAGGTGACGTGTAAGAGAAAGCACTCTCCTATCTGTTACTTAAACCAGTATGTTCTAAAGTGCCTCTCATTCTCTTTGATGCTATGCTGCAGCATGTCTCATAGAACAACCTTTTTAAAACCTTTCCATTTCTTTGGTCAGAGATTAGACCATTTGATGTCATATATAGACAATAAAACCCTTTTTATCTCAGTGGTATTTCATTATACTTGGTGACTGAGAAACAAAACGGGCTTAAAGTCAAGCCAAGACACATCTTTAAGATTGCTATGATAATGCTAATATGCCCTTTAAAATTGAGGCTGGCTGGGAAATTGGAAGGGTGACAAGTGGAACCAACATGCCTCAAACTGGCATGACACCAGACATTGGCATGGCCTAAGTGACAGCTGCAGCATCTGGAGCGAGCTTGATAAGAAAATCCTGTTATAATACTGAGCTGGTTTTCCTTAAATTACATCTTCTATGATTTCATAGGTGCCATAATTTATTTTAGAACAAAATTTATTTCTTTTGAAACTGAAATACTCTTGTCCTTAAGCAAATGTGAAGGAAGTGGCATTTGGCTGTCCTTTGGCAGAAGGAAAACCCATGTATATTTAATCGGACCCTTTACCTGAGGGATTTTCATTATGAGAACGGAGTGTGAGACCATAACTTTGGATAGCAACCTAAGTGCTGTCAGAGCTCCCAGAGCAAAGAGTTCAACAAAAGAGCTGCTGTCTGTGACAGTTGTTACAACACATTGAGCAGTCCTGGGAAGCCGGCTGAGAAAGTAGAACCAAGTATCAGTTTCACTCCCAACTGAACATCCTGAAAGTCAACCGGCAAACCAGGAGCTTCGGCATTAAGGAGTATGATAAGGAGGCCCCCACAGGCCCACAGGCCCTGCTTCACTGCGGAGGGACATATTCTATGCCAAGACCACTCTCTCATCATCTCAGCTGACAGCTTCAGGCTGTGGGTCTCCACTGAAGGAGACGGCCCTTTCTTAGCAAAATGCCTCTCCTCCTGGGGACCCAAAAGACAAATGGTCTCCCTTCCCTTTTTCATTTTTTTCAGATGTGCTTATTAAACAACCACAGGCACTGTGACTCTATGATTTGGACTTCTGGTATTGAAAATTAATAGTGAAATGACTGTCCCTCAGCTCAAAGACCAGTAAAAGAAGCATCTATATAAACAGACAGCTGCAATACTGCATCAATGGAAGAATGTACCAAGAATTACCGCCATTGTGGCCCTCATTGTTTTCCCACCATGTGGAAATGCAACTCTCAGTTTTGAATATTTCTCATTTTTTTCCTACTTTCAGGGAGACTCTTCTTTAGGAATGCATGAGCGGCTGACCCACAACCCTTTTAAATTTTGACTTATCTTTTGTAAACATTATTACTTGATCTGTCACTTTTATAAAATAATCCAAACTCAAAAATTAAAAGATGTATAATCTAAAAGAAAAAGAAAATTAAAATAGAACTGAAAAAAAATTCTAGTAAGTGATGTGACATATTTTACTTTTCTTAAGAATCACAAAGCTAAGTCATAAATGAGAAGGTATAGTATTTGGAATATGTAAATTTATTATGTTAGCTTTCTTAAATCTTTTTGGAATTAAGGTGGAGTATGCAGAAGTATAAATGACTACAGGTTTAAGATATGATCTTTGCACTCACAGAAAGATAATAAACAGGTTGAAGAATGAAATCAAATAGAAAGCTAAAAATAAATCTGATCAAAGGCAACAACGAACTATCAGACACTGGTAGCAGTTCATCCCAAAATGAGGATGGACAATAATCTCTAAAATGTATAATAATATTTATATAATATA
This sequence comes from Mustela nivalis, assembly GCF_964662115.1. NCBI lineage: Eukaryota > Metazoa > Chordata > Mammalia > Carnivora > Mustelidae > Mustela > Mustela nivalis. The sequence continues at coordinate 89,355,731 of NC_139020.1, forward strand.
TTTATAATATTATATATAATATATAATATAATATTATATTTTATGTATAAATATTATATGCATATAATATATTTATAATATTATAATATCATATGAATATTATAATATTTATAATATTATATGATATTTATATCATTGGCATATTATTTTTCAGAGAATCCTACATGGAAACAGTTGGTGCCACATGGGTGATTTATCATAAAGTCTCAGTGAGGATCCCAGAAAATGCTAGCCTAGGATGTGAGTGCTACCTTTTTTGCCCATTCTCCACTCCCCTATCTTGCAAACCCAATGCCAAGGTTTATATACTTCTCATCCTTGTGCTATATGTCCCCCATTTCAAGAAAGCTTAATGATGTTTGCTCAATTAGCTAGTTGGCCCGAAAATATAGTACAGCAATTAGAATGAAGTCAGGAGGTACAATGACTCCACAAGCTGCTGCCTCCCTCACGACCTAAAAGAGGCCCTTCTGTATTTTAGTTACTATATTCACAAAAGGAAAGGGGGCATTTTCTAGATACTTTGCTCAAAGGCCTCATGTTTAAACCTATTTCACTGACGAGTGACTAGCAATATTCCCCTACAAAGTATTTATCACCCTACCACAGGAATTTATTCATGTTAGTACATCTTGAGTGTATGGCAATTAGACATTTTTCTTTTTACTAGCACTTTCTGTTCCTACCCTGTGGTTTTGAAAAAAGAGAGAGCCAGATATAAAGAGAGAACAGAGAGGCTTCTTGTCACACCAATTCTCATAAATTCCTGACTGTAAATCTGGCTTCTGACTTTAATTAAGGTGCCTTATAGTTCTCACATTTTGTCAGTTAGCATGGACATCCTAGTTCCCTGCCGCTAGGGGGTCATAATGTGTCCCAGAGCTTACATTAAAATGCACAATGAGAAAATGAAATTCCTGGCACCTGAAGTTTCCCTTTACTCTCCCTATTTTCATCTTTTTCCTTTGTTATTTTTATTTTACTTTTATTATAGAATCATCCTGTTACACCACCAATGGGACCACTACATTGTGGCAACAAAGGAAGTATCTGTCAGATAATGCACACTGGCTAAGAATGAACAAAACATCAGCTGAGTTGGGGTTATTATCCAGATCCTTTACCATGACCTAGTCTTATCCATTCTTTTGTCCTGAGCCAATTACACTCTGCCTGAGCTTATGACCAACTTCCTCCCTTGACCAAGCTCAATGCATATTGCATGACTCCAACCAATTTTAGCTGCTTATGTCCCCAGGCAGATTCACATATTATTTGTTCCTTTGGATGAATGGTCATTCAGCAACCATTACCGAGTGTATTAGCAGTGCCTCAGGACAAGAATCACATCCAGAAATAAGTATGGACATCCCACACACTGCCAGCTGTTTATTCACTATATGATTACAAGACTATGTGCTCTAATCTACCATGCCAATCCTAAAATAGTTTAGTCATCTTAATGAAAGAGGAAAAAAACTCACTGGAAATATATATGCATACACACACAGAGAGAGAGAGAGAGAGAGAGAGAAAGAGAGAGATACATATATAGATAGATACAGGTACAGATAAGTGTGTGGGTATGTAATAGTTTTTTGCCAATTTTCTCCCCAACAGATTCAAACTCTCTTCTGTTATCAAGTATTTATGACCTTAATAGAGTTCAAGGATCCCAAGACCCAGGAAAAGAATTTGATTGATCTAGGCTAATCATGGTCACTTCATTTACTTTAATTGTGAGTAGTTGAGTCATGGGCATTTGAGCCAATTCTGGCCAATGGACACTGAAAAAAATGCTGTGGGACTTTCTAGAAGGGTTTAACTGGTTAAGAAAATGAAATGTATAGAAGGAAAATCTTCTCATATATAAGTTTTCAGGTTGGTATATGATTCCTGGAAGTGCTATAGCTACCATGTAACCATGACGGGAAGTTTACTGAATAAGTCAGAAGGTAACCATGAATAGTGCAAGCACATGCATCCTTAATAAGGTCCTTGGACTGCTGAATTAACCAACCATGGATATTATTTACCTGTGCTTTTCTTATCACGCAGGAACATAAATGGCCTAATTTTTGTAAGTAATGAAAAGTGGGTAACATGCCATTTTTACTTGAATTTTCTAGTACTTGTAGCTGGAAACATTCTAGCAGACACAACCCATATTTCCAACTACAATCCTTTTCTTCTTGTATTATGAAAATTTCGAAGTTCAACCATTCTAAGCATAATGGGTGTAAGAATGAGCAGTCACCTACTTCTTTAAATTCATTAACCAAACATTATGCCTATGTCTCCTTTCCTGTTATGACAGCTAAACATTAAAAAAAAAAAAAAAAACTTGTGTGCGATAGCATTTTATGAAAACTAGAGCAAGTCACTAAGAAAGATGACAAACCTGGGGCAGAAAAAAATTGCCCAAAATAAATCATCCAATATAAGAATGTCTGAAGCATTCTCTAAGGAAGGAAGCCCTAGAAAGCTCAGAGAAGCCAGGAACAAAGAGGAATAGTGAGGTGGAATTTGAGAATTCCACAGTAGGTAGAACACAGTGGGTGCTCTACTACTGAGGCAGGGAATGGGTTGAGTGACTATATTATTTGTGCTTCCCCATGAAAAATAAAATTGCAGAGATCCTTGTTCAGAAACTGTTAAGTATTTCAAGGCAGAGAGCAGAGAACTAGAGAACTAAAACAAGCTTGGAATCCTAAAAGGATCCTTAGAAAGCGTGGGGCTCTGAGCAACTTTATGGGTACCATATCCATAAAGCCACTCTGGAAGCTGTACACAAAAGAGGTATGATTATGGTCAGTGTATATAGAGGGACTGAGATGGGTAATGAGGTTACAAAGTAGGACTGAGCCCCAGAAAACATTTCTTAGTTTGTTTCCAGTCCAGAGCTAGGAATGTAGAGTACTGGTAGTATACTTTTATAGTTGACCCTATCATAGACTCTCATATTTCAGATGAAAATCATAATATGAAATGTTATTTAAATGACAGAGAAATAGTTGATATACAACATTAATAAAGGTAGCTGGAAATAAAATTGTATGTGTGTATGTATGTATGTATACATTTATAGGTTGTGCATATAAATAGATTCAAATGAAGTATACCAAAATATATTAATAGTATGTGTATTAGTTAACTAAGATATCATAAGAAAGCATCATAAACTGAGTGGCTTAAAGATACACATTTATTGTCTCACAGTTCTAGAAGCTGGAAGTCTGAAATCAGGATGTTAGCAAAGTTGATTTCTTCTAAGGGCTGTGGGAGAAGGATCTGTTCAGAGCATCTGTCCTTGGCTTCTAATATGCCTAAGTTTATGTAGCATTTTATTTGTATGTCTCCAAATTTTCTGCTTATGACACTAGTCATTTTGGATTAAGGACCTGTTCTAATGACCTCATTCTACTTTGCTTACTTCTCTAAAGATCCTATTCCTAAAGATACTGGAGGTTAGAACATTGATGTATAAATTTGAGGGTTGAGGGGACACGACCCATATACTACATTAACCATATGATGGACTATATTTTTTTCTTTATATATTATCATAGCTTTCAAAGACTGTTCAATCAATTTAAAAATGACGGAAAATATTACAAAAATATGGATTTTGACAATGATCTAAATAACAAGACAAAGAAAATACTAATAATAGGATACTGGCTGATTGTAACAGAAGAGTCTTGGTGAGGAATATGGGGAAATAACATATAGTGTGTAAGAAAAGGCTGTATCATGTTGAGTGAATCATTTTGTAGCACCAACATAGGTAGTTCATTTGAGTAACATCTTTCTATTTAAAAAATTTTATATCCTTAAGAATAATGATCCCAACTCTCAATCTTTTTTTCCTTCCCACACAACTTCTCTCACTATGCTGATCCAGGATTCTAGCTCTACAATTAAAATTATACCATATATCTGTGTACCCATTCCAACTTCCAGAATCCCGAACCAAGTGCATCTAACAAATTCTAAGGAACATCCTCAAATTCTGATTAGATTGAAACTGGTAGGATAAATACCCACTCTGAAATATATTTACTCTTTACTATGTTTTAAAAGTCCAACAAGCCTATATTCTCACAGAATTTAATCACTGTAGAGCTGTGATTCATAGTTACTTTATAGGGTTATTATAATAATAACTATTAGTTATCATTTTTCCATTTTTCATATATTCTATCAAATATTTTTATTAAGAACTCATAGTGTACATAATACAATAGAGGATATATTTGGTCATAATTTCTTTAGTGGAACAACTTGTTATTATATTCAAGGCTGTGACTCAATTGTTAGGAGAACTAATTAAGCTTTGTTCTATTCCATTTGTACAGACTCAATCCTAAAACCCCCACTTGACCATGTGCTATCTGAAAGAAACAAACAAAATGGTCCAAAAACAGAAGATACTCAATCAGTTAATCAATATAATCCCTAGGAAGAATCAAACACACACACACACACAGAGAGAGAGAGAGAGAGAGAGAGAAACCAAACATACAAAGTTTCAACAAATACTAAGATCACTAAAAAACATTTTGGATGCATTTCAAAGGAAGTTACAGGAACATATCACCCATCAAAATCAAAACACTTAGCTGTCACTGAAATTTCACAAGACAAATTGGAGCTGCCAAAATCTTCTAGAAATTCTATACACTTCAAGGATGAATATAGTCTTTGTACTGCTTCTTAGCTTAACAACAACAAAAATATAGATGGAAACTATAAACATAAACTTAGACGCTTCTAAGGGCTTAATTGCTCAACATTATGATTTTAGCTGACATTAACAACAGTTTACTTTAAATTGGTATTCACAATATAAAGTAGCAATTATAATTGGAGATATCATCTATTAAATCATACCCTGACAATGTCAAGTTTGTTTGTTTGCCATTATGGAAGATAGAGTTTGTTACTTTTATTTTTTAACAAGAGAAGAGCAAATATATATTCTCTATCACAATGTGACAGTACAGAAGTTGACATGCCTTCTATACAGGGTTTTAATTTTTTTTCAGGGTTTTAATATTTTTAAAATCAGGAAATGCTACTGTCTTCAGAGTCTGAAGTTAAAGGACATTTTCATGTTGAATCAGTGTCATTTACTTTTCAATGGACATGTGAGTGACTACTCTGTGTAAAGCACTGTTAAAAATTTTCCATGAGTTAAAAATATACAGCCCCATCTCCATTCTTCAATACAATCATAATCTAATAGAGGCAATAATACATAGGAAAATTATGTTCCCAGACAATATAATTGCTTTGTAATTGATGCAAATAAATAACTATGAAGATTTAAGTGATGGAAAACACATTTCTGTGCAGTGTAATTGTGAAACCCTTCAAACAGAAACTTCTGGGTCTTAAAGTATGAGAAATATTTCCCTAAAAGGCCATGAATAAGAAGAAATCCCCCAAATTTCATCCAATTCACGAAGTGAGAAAAGTACAAGAAGTATTTGAGAAACAGCCAGAATTATAGCTGGATTGGAAGGAGGGCCAAAATCATAAAACAGGAAAAGGAGAGAGAAGGCCAAAGATCAAGAGATGGCCAAAACAAAAGAAGACAAAAATGCAGATCTTACAATTATCTTTCATTCTATTATTTGGCATTTCGCTTCTTGGTTTTCAAGTGGGACTGGGCTTACTTACAGGAAATACTGTCAACAATCACGCCATAATTTTGAAAAACAGGGAATGCCAGGCACATATACTAGACTTCTCCACATGGCATGTTCCTCAGCAACAAACAAATTTCTGAAAATTCAGAAATTATGATTCTTTTCAAGTCTGATGAAAATACTTCATAAAGAACCCTGTGTATTATTGATCACCTTGGTAAAAGTGAGTTTAATGGTCTTTTTTTTTTTTGAAATGGGAGTTCTGAATCAGAAATAAGAGGTAGTAACTGAAATAGAATAAATTAAAACTGTTCCCTTTTATTAGTTCAAGTTTTTAAGAAAAGTTCTTATGTCTACTCTTCTGAACTCAGAATTCTGATTTTCAGCAGACTAATCAATAATGCTGTCTCTCTCTTTCCTCTCTCTCTCTCTCTCTCTCTCTCTCACACACACACACACACACACACACACAATCTCTGTTACCATTAATTTTAGCCTTAAAATCCATCAGAATCCTAAAGGAGAACATAGGCAGTAATCTCTTCGATATCAGCCACAGCAACTTCTTTCAAAATATGTCTCCAAAAGCAAAGGAAACAAAAGCCAAAATAAACTTCTGGGACTTCATCAAAATCAAAAGCTTCTGCACAGCAAAGGAAACAGTCAACAAAACAAAGAGGCAACCCACAGAATGGGAGAAGATATTTGCAAATGACAGTACAGACAAAAGGTTGATATCCAGGATCTATAAAGAACTCCTCAAACTCAACACACACAAAACAGATAATCATATCAAAAAATGGGCAGAAGATATGAACAGACACTTCTCCAATGGAGACATGCAAATGGCTATCAGATACATGAAAAAATGTTCATCATCACTAACCATCAGGGAGATTCAAATTAAAACCACATTGAGATATCACCTTACACCAGTTAGAATGGCCAAAATTAGCAAGACAGGAAACAACATGTGTTGGAGGGGATGTGGAGAAAGGGGAACCCTCTTACATTGGTGGGAATGCAAGTTGGTGCAGCCACTTTGGAGAACAGTGTGGAGATTCCTCAAGAAATTAAAAATAGAACTTCCCTATGACCCTGCAATTGCACTACTGGGTATTTACCCCAAAGATAGAGATGTAGTGAAAAGAAGGGCCATCTGTACCCCAATGTTTATAGCAGCAATGACCACGGTTGCCAAACTGTGGAAAGAACCAAGATGCCCTTCAACAGACGAATGGATAAGGAATATGTGGTCCATATACACTATGGAATAGTATGCCTCCATCAGAAAGGATGAATACCCAACTTTTGTAGCAACATGGACGGGACTGGAGGAGATTATGCTGAATGAAATAAGTCAAGCAGAGAGAGTCAATTATCATAAGGTTTCACTTATTTGTGGAGCATAACAAATAGCATGGTGGACATGGGGAGTTAGGAGAAGGGAGTTGAGGGAAACTGGAAGGGGAGGTGAACCATGAGAAACTATGGACTCTGAAAAACAATCTGAGGGGTTTTAAGTGGTAGGGGGTGGGAGGTTGGGGAACCAGGTGGTGGGTATTAGAGAGGGCACGGATTGCATGGAGCACTGGGTGTGGTACAAAAACAATGAATACTGTTATGCTGAAAATAAATAAAAAATAAATTTAAAAAAATAAAATATTAAAAAATATTGAGCAGGATTTGGTAAATTCAACACAAACGAAAAGGAAGTTCTAAGTTTCAGTGAAAGACCAAAATTTTCCATACTTACTTACTGCATTACATTTAAATCAGTAATACAAAGATGCTCTGTCTTAATGCTAACAGTGAATGCAGTATTTTCAAAGAACAACAGAAAAAAATTGGTAATTGATTAAGCACTGTTTTTTTTAAACATTTCAATTCATTCTTATTTCACACCTATCTTATATTCCTGTTAGATATATTTCCTACCAGATATCTTATATTCCTAATACTATAATGCTATCTCTCTCATACCAAATTAGTCACTTAAAAATAGCTCCATGACCTTGGAAAATCATGGAAGTTTCCTAAGCCTCCATTTTCCTATTTAAAAAAAAGTACTACTATTTAAATGAACCATTCCATGTATCATGCCAAGATTTTGAATTTCTACATTTTACCTTCCTTCTATGAACAAGAAGGAGGAATCTCAATTGCTCCTCTGAGTACCAGATTGTGCCATTTATAAATATGATAATTAAAGTAATGATCAGAGACTAGATTTGCAAGTGCATATTTTGGTGTGAATACATTACTCAATCCTCCCCTTCTGGCTTGGGAGAATGCACCAGCATGCTCACGCCAGCCGCTGAGGTTAGAAAGCCTTCTGCCTATAAGGATCCTAGATTTTCACTTCACAATGGCTTTATCAGCTTCTGCAGCTGCTGGATAATGCAAGCTCCTAAGAGGCTCTAAGAGACACTTAGACACCTGTCAAACCAGGTGCAGTGGGACAGCAATTGCCCAAGAAATATCTAGACTGGTATAGAGCCAACTCGTTCTCCACCTTAAAAAAAAAAAAAAAAAAAAAAGGCTAGTGTGATCACATTTAGGTAACAGTCCCCTTTCCCATCCAGACATTTTTACAGGCACTTAAAAGACAGAAACGTGTGTTTTTTAAAAACCTGAAGCGAGGGCTAGCTCAGAATCCAGAAATGGCGCTTACTCAGTCTGTTCTGAAATGTTACCTAGTTGTTAATCATTAATGAGACGCTAAATTTATGAAACCTTGAAGTGAAACAGAACACTAAGATTTTGGCATCAAGTTTAATTTGTATCAACTTTCTGGGAAAAAAAAAAAAAAGCTCAGTAAGTTGGACTACAGGCTGCTGGGACTACCCCAGGGCATCAGTGTTGTTCTGTAAAATCACACTATATCATCAGCATACATGTGCACAGGGGAGAAAACACATTAGACTGTAAGATAATCGTCAAGCAGAGAAAATAAAATACGCCCTCAGGCGTCCCATTTGTAATTCCCTTGAATCTATGATCACACAGCTTTCTTTCCTGTACAATTCCTCAAGTTAATGCAAACCACTTTATGCAGTCACTACAAGGCCCCAAATCCCTCCAGTTTTCTAGGGGTAATTTATGGCCAGCTCAAGAAAAAGCCTTAGAGAGGTCAATAAAAATTGCTCCAATCACAGTCTTCATCTATTGCATTAGAGATACTGTGGGTGCCAAATCCTAGGTGATCGGTTTGCTATGAAGCCTGACAAGAAGAACCAGCAAACACTTTGGCTGCAGGTAGTTTGAAATGTGTACATATACATTGTTTTTTGCTTTGTTTTGTTTTTTTGTTGTTGGCTTTTTATTTTTTTCAGAAACAGAACCAAAACAGGACTTTGCTAAATCAAGTGTCTTAATTCCTTTTCTGTAGGTGTGAATTATACTGGCACATGTCCTGAGATGAATGAGGAAAGACTTCAGAACAGAGGTACTTACCTCAGCTGTTAAAGGAGTTACCAAATAAAGGAAGTGGGCTTTTCACTGAGATTGTGTCTTAATTTAATGTTCATCAGGAAATAATTCCAAACCTTCCAATGCATAAATTAATTTCTCTCCACAAAAAATGCACATTAATTTCTCCTGTGTGCATCTGTGGACATGAAGGCACAGTACCCACCACCATTAACAAAATGCATCACCAAAAGGTAAAAGAAATCACAATAATGGTCTGGTGTTTGTCATCAGAGTGTCACTGCTTTAAATGTTTACAGTTAATTATTTTAAATTTTTTTAATATATATTTCCTATTACCTAAATATATATTTCCATTCTCCAAAAAAATCTTTCTAGATGTTTCCAGAGATGAATTCCCTATTTACATATATATTAAACAGAAGAGTGGCCTCCAGCTTTCTCAGTCTTCTGATTATAAACACAGTGTACATCAGTCAGGGTTCTCCAGAGAAAGAGAACCAGTAGGATATACAGAGACATATAAGAGAAGATTTATGGGAATTGGCTCATAATGATTATGGAGCTTGAGATACACCATCTGCAAGCTGAAGAACCAGAAAAGCTGAGGTTTACTTCAATCTGAGTCATGACCCATGAACTGGGAGCTTTGATATCCCAGGGCAGGAGGATCTGAATATCCCAGCTCAAGAAGACAGAGTGAGAATTCACCCATGATGAACTGTTTTACTAGTCCTATCTACCATAAAAAGACAATATAAGAAAATAACTGTATGCATTTTGAGCGGAGACAAGTAATATGATTGTCTATAAAGGTAGAAAATCATGGATTCATTCATTCATTCATTCATTCAGGTCTGCAAATAATAAGCAAGCACAGCAAAGTCCCAGAACACAAGGTGAATACTTAAAATGTCAATTGTTTTCCTATATTCTAGTAATCAACAACTGAAGTTTGAAAGTGAAAAAACAATGCTATTTACAACAATACTGTCCCTCCTAAACAATATACTTAGGTATAAATCTTTCTTTAAAATGCAGTATTCATATGTTAACAAATTATGAAAAAATTGATGTAAGTAATTTTTTAAATATTTAAATAAACGGAAATAATCTGTGTTTACAAATTGGAAGAGTTAATGTTAGCATTACAAATTCCAAGGGGCCTGGGTGGCTCAGTTGGTTAATTGTCTGTCTTCACCTCAGGTCGTGATCCCAGGGTCCTGGGATAAAGCCCCACATCAAGTTCTCTGCTCAGTGGGGAGCTTTGCTTCTCCCCCTCTGTCTGTCTGCCACTCTGCACATTCTCTCTCTCTCTCTCTCTCTCTCTCTCTCTGTTGTCAAATAAATAAATAAAACATTTTTTAAAATTGTGAGTTCTTACCATTTGATCTATATAGATTCAATGCAATCCAAATCAAAATTACATTAGGATATTCTATAGATATCAACAAATTTATTCTAAAATGTATATGTAAATGCAAAAGACCTAGAACGGCCAACACAATATGAAAGAAGGAGAAAAAAGTTGGAGAATTCATACCTGATTTCAGGCCTTACTACATATAAAGTCATGGTAATCAAAAGAGGATGATATTAGTGAGTGTACAAACATATAGATCAATGAAAAAAAAAGTGGAAAACCTCCAAACGGACTCACACAAACATTGTCACTGATTTTTGACAAAATAATAAAAATAATTCAATGGATAAAGAGATTTTTTTTTCAACAAATGGTACTGGAAAAAACAATTGCACATCTAATTACTAAGAAATGAACATAGACAGACATCTTACACATTTCATAAAAATTAATTAGTAGTAGATCATATATCTAAGTGTGGAACACAAATTAAAAAATGAGTGAAGCATCTAAACAGCATCCCACAAAGAAGGTATACAGATATTAAAGAAGGATATTAAAAGATGCTCAACACCATTTGTCTTTACAAAATCTAAAACTAAAATGATATAGCCTATATACCTATTACAGTGGCTAAAATACAAAGAAACAAAAAAAGCAAAAACACCCGATGATACTAATTGCTGCTGGGGAAATACAGCAACATGAGCTCTCATTTGCTGCTGTTGGGAATGCTAAATGGTACAGCTACTTTGGAAAATAATCTGATGATATAATCAGATAGCAGTCATACTATTAGATATTTACCCAACTGATTTGAATACCAATGTCCATACCGGAATCTAAATGTGAAACTTCATGGCAGTTTTATTAATAATTGTCCAAAACTAGAAGCAATCCTAAAGTCTTCCAATAAAAGACTGCATAAACATGAAACTGTAATGGTGAATACATAATACTAGGTATTTGTCAAAACCCATGAACCCTTACAACATGAAAAGTGAATCTTAATGTATATGCATTTTTAAAATCATTTCAAAGATTAGGGGGATCCCACGATAGAATACAGAAATTGAAAACAACAACCTGATGGTATTAAAAATTTATAACACAACTTTACTGAGCATGGTGAGGCATAAGATACTGACATAATTAATTTAGGAAATGAATAGTCTGAAAGACTAAAAGCAAAAGAAATGTACATAAGCTACACTGCTTATAAAATCTAGTTGATAAAATTATCTCTCATGAGGGCATAAGTTAACAAATCAGATACTGCTATACTTTTATACTAGAATCAAATAAAGTAAATAGTTTCTTAACCTTAGGGTAGGAATTTACAGTTAAGCAAGAGGTAGAGGCTATAATGATGTAAACAATAATGGATTAGAATTGAACACATCACTATCAAATCATGTTTGCCCTAATATAAATATAGAAATACTTATATATATTGTGTTAGTATAGACATATATATTTCTTCAATCTGTTAGCTGACAGAACCTAGAAGTAATTACAACCCAGAAAAACAAGTAACCTAATGGCCAGACCTTTGTTTAAAATATAATTTTTAATAAGAAAAACTAGGTTTCCTTGGGGAAATGGATAATTCTAGGACTTGGAAGAAAATACTAAAGATAAGTCTGAAGTATCTTGTAGTACCAGAAATAAGTGCTTAAAAGAGTTCCACAATGAGAAAGAAGGCACAAGATGGTGGAGGAGTAGGGAACTGTATTTCAACTGGTCTCCTGAATTTAGCTGGATATCTACCAAGCCAGTCTGAACACCCAAGAAAACAGCTTGATACATAGGATTATATATGTCTGATCTCTGCAAGGGCAGAGGATCTTCAGTCAAGAGGTACAAAGGATGGAATTATGATTGCATGAACAGATATCAGGGGATAAACAGAGGGGGGAGGGGTCCACCAGAAGCTACCACTGGAAAGTAAAATAATACACCAGTGCAAAAGCATCCTGCAGCTGGGGACCAAGGATAGCTTGTGGAGCAGTGTTGGTGGGATGGGAAGCACCTGGTAAGACCTCCAACAGGATCCAGGAGTTTAAGGGGCAAATGCTGGGACCAGGGCAGCCGCTTGTGTGGACCTGTGCCTGTGGACCTGGGGAGCTAACTGTCACTGATGTTCACACCCCCCAGACCAGGATTGCCTGTGGTTTTGGAGGCACAGGGGACAGAGTTTAGTGGGGTCCACCATTGAGAGGATCACTGGGGGTATGCACTGCTATGGAAGGCTGTGATTTGCATGGTTCTTGCAGAGGAGGAGACTGTGTTCTGGAGAGTTTAGAGGGGAGAAGAATGTGGTTTCTCTCCTCTGGGGTGGATGTCTGCATGCAGACATTTTCCTCTGACTCGACCATCCAAAAAGCCACCAGAGAAGAAAAAAAAAACAAAAACAAAAAAAAACAGTTTGCACAGAGCCCAGCCTCTTGATGGGGGACCAGGGCAATTCCACCCAAGCAGGATTAACTGAAAAACAACGTGGCAGGCCCCTCCCACAGAAGACACACTGGAAGGAAAAGACCATGACAACCTGAGGGTCCCCATAAAACTGTAAAATCCCAGCACTAAGGGAAAATAGCATACTAAACTTCTGGTGTTGCCTCATAGTCTGCATATTTCTTATATACAACTTTTTTATATGTTCTCATGTGTCTTCTGTTTTGTCTTTTTACCTGTTTAACATTTCAACTAGATGTGTAATACCTGATCCCTAGTAAATTTTTAACTTCTGCTCTTTCACACATATACTTTATTTCTTTTTCATTTATGTATATATAGATAGATATAGATATAAGCTTCAGTGTAGTCCTTTTTTCCCTATACAATACTACCTTTATTTATATATACACCAGTTTTAATTTCCCTGTAACTCTGGGAAGTAGTGTTCTCTAACAAAGAGAACAAAATACACCCAAGAAAAATTGAAACACTCTACCTCACCCACATTAAAAGATTATAGCTCCCCCATCCCTCTGTTTTGTTTTGTTTTGTTTTTAACTTGATAAATCTTATTCTTTGGTTTCCTTTTGGCTGGGTTTCCTTGGTTGTGGCTTCTAATCACTCATAATTTTTTTCAGGGTGCATCTTGTCTGAATTGAGGTTGATATTTTCAACTTTATACATTCCCTCAACCACCTCTCAACAGAATTACTAGGAGGAGGAACTCCAAACAATAAGAAAAGAGCCAGAAACAATGGCCACTCCCACAGACCTAATGGATATGGATATAAGCAAGATGTCAGAAGAAGACTACAAGGTAACAGCTATGAAGACAATAGCTATGCTGGAGAATACCATTAATGGTAACATAGATTCTCTAAGGGCAGAATGAGAACTAATCAGGCTGAACTTTAAAATGTTATCAATAAGATGCACTATAAATAGATACTCTAACAGCTAGGGTAAACAAGGCAGAAGAACGAATTAGTGACCTGGAAGACAAAATAATAGAAAAGAAGGACTAGGAGGAGACCTGGAAAAAACAACTTAAAATCCATAAAAACTGAATTAGAGAAAAAATGATGCCATGAAATATTTCAATGACACAATTACTGGGATCCCTGAGAGGGTGGAGAGAGAGAGGACTAGAAGATACATTTGAGCAAATCTTAGCAAGAACTTCTCCAAGAAGCAAGCATGCATGTCCTAGAGGCAGAGAGGACCCCTCCCAAGATTAGAGAGAACAGACCAATAACCCAGCATGTAATAGTAAAACTCACAAATCTTACAGCCAAGGAAAGTATCTCAAGGGCAGTTAGGGGGAAGATATTCCTTATATATAGAGGAAGGAACATCAGAATAATGTTAGACCTGTGCACAGAGACCTGGCAAGCCAGAAGAAAGAGAAGGAAAACTTCCAAACTCATTCTATGAAGCCAGAATTACTCTAATCCCCAAACCAGGCAAAGACCCCCATCAAAAAGGAGAATTTCAGACCAAGATCCCTGAGGAATATGGATGTCAAAATTCTCAACAAGATCCTAGTTAATAAGATACATCAGTACATTAAAAGGATTATCCATCATGACCAGGTGCAATTTATCCCTGAGATGCAAGGGTGTTTCAACATTCACAAATTAATCAATGTGATAGAACACATTAATAAGAGGAGAGAGAAGAACCATATGGTGCTCTCAATTGATGCAGAAAAGGCATTTGACAAAATACAGCATCCTTTCCTGTTTAAAACTCTTTAGAGTGTAGAGATAGAGGGAACATTTCTCAATTCCATAAAAACCATCTATGAAAAGCCCACAGCAAATATTCTCAATGGGGAAAAGCTGAGAGCCTTTCCCTTAAGATCAGAAACATGTTAAGGATGCCACTCTTGCCACTATTGCTCAGCATAGTACTAGAAGTCCTAGCAACAGCAAACAGAGAACAAAAAGAAATAAAATGTATTCAAATTGGCAAAGAAGATGTCAAACTCTGCGTCTTCACAGATGACATGATACTTTATATGGAAAACCCAAGATTCCACCCCCAATTACTAGAACTCATAGAACAATTCCAGTAATGTGGCAGGATGCAAAATCAATGCAGAGAAGTCAGTTGCTTTCCTAATACACTAACAATGTAACTGTAGAAAAAGAAATTGGGGTATCAATTTTATTTACAATAGCACCAAAAAACCATAAGATTCCTCGGAATAAACCTAACCAAAGAGGTGATGGAGCTATACTATAGAAACTATAGAACATTTATAAAAGAAATTGAAAAAGACACAAAAACATGGAAAAACATTCCATGCTCATGGATCAGAAGAATAAGCATTGTTAAAATGTTTATGCTATGCAGGGCAATCTATATGTTCAACAACATCCCAGTCAAAATACTAATAGCATTTTTCAATGTGCTGGAACAAATAATCCTAAAATTTGTAGGGAAAAAAGACCTGAATCACCAAGGAAATGTCGAAAGATAAAAACAAAGCCGTGGACATCACGTTGCCTGATTTCAAGCTATATTACAAAGCTGTGATCACCAAGACAGCATGGTACTGACACAAAGACAGACCATAGATCAGATGGAACAGAATAGAGAGCCCAGATATGGACTCTCAACTCTATGGTTAACTAATCTTCGACAAAAAAAAAAAAAAAAAAAAAAAAAAAAAAATAACTAATCTTCGACAAAGCAGGAAAAAATATCCAATGGACAAAAGACAGTCTCTTCAATAAATGGTGTTGGGCGTTAGACAGCTGTATACAAAGAATGAAACTCAACCACTTTCTTACACCATACACAAAAATAAACTCTAAATGGATGAAATACTGCAATGTGCAACAGGAATACATCAAAATCCTAAAGGAGAACATCAGTCATAGCAATTTCTTTCAAGACATGTCTGCAAAGGCAAGAGGGATAAAAAGTGAAAATGAACTTTTGGGACTTCATCAAGATGCTTCTGCACAGCAAAGGAAACAGTCAACAAAACAAAGAGGCAACCCAGGGAATAGGAGAAGATATTTGCAAATGACACTACATACAAAAGGCTGATATCCAAAATCTATAAAGAACTCCTCAAACTCAATACCCAGAAAACAAATAATCAAGTCAAAAATGGGCAGAAGACCTGAAAAGACACTTCTCCAAAGAAGACATATGAATGGCCAATAAACACAAGAAAAAATGTTCATCATCATTAGTCATCGGGGAAATTCAAATCAAAACCACATTGAGATATCACCTTAGACCAATTAGAAAGGCAAAAATTGACAAGGCAAGAAACTACAAATGTTGAAAGAGGATGTGGAGAAAGGGGAACCCTCTTACACCGTTAGTAGAAATGCAAGGTGGTATAGCCACTTTGGAAAACAGTGTCGAGGTTCCACCAAAAACTAAAAATAGAGCTACCCTATAACCCAGCAATTGCACTACTGGATATTTACCCCAAAGATAAAGAGGTAGTGAAAAGAAGGGCCATGTGCACCCCAATGTTTATAGCAAGAATGTTCATAATAGCCAAAATGTAGAAAGAGTTGAAATGCCCTTCAACAGAAAAATGGATAAAGATGAGGTCCATATATACAATGGAATACTACTCAGCCATCAGAAAATTTGCATCAACAAGGACAGAACTGGAAGATATTATGCTAAGTGAAATTAGTCAAGCAGGGAAAGTCAATTATCATATGTTTCACTTATTTGTGGAATATAGGAAATAGCATGGAGGATATTAGGAAAAAGAAGGAGAAATCAGAGGGGGAGAAAAACTCTGAGAGACTATGGACTCTGGGAAACAAACTGAATATTTTAGAGGGAAGCGGGGTTGGAGGGTGGTTAGCACAGTGATAGATATTAAGGAGGACATATATTGCATGGAGCATTGGGTGTTATATGTAAACAATGAACCATGGAAAACCACATCAGTAACTAATGGTGTACTGTATGGTGACTCTCATAATGTTAAAAAAAAATGAATAGCCTATATTACAGGTAACTGTTATTGCAGTGTACAGAGTTAACTGTGTATAGATTATGATATCAATTCAATAAAATGTAATATGGCAACCAAAAATTTGAAAATAAAAATAAATAAATAAAAGAGTCCATAATGTTGGGGTTATGTCAATGGGATAAAGGACTCAACTAAAAGAATTCCCAAGAATTTAAGCAACAAAATAAAGTAGTATTGGATTATTACCTCAAATATAAAATAAATATCCATGAACCCATACTGACATAAATGACTAAATAAATAAATGGGTGAGAATATGACAGTCTCTGAAGTAGAATAATTTCAGTATCAAGACATTCAATGATTGAATTAAAAGGACAGTGCCATGGACTGAATGTTTGTGTTCCCTCCAAAATATGAATGTTGAAATCCTAACCCCCAAGATAGAGTTTTTCAAAAGCAGTCAGGTCCTAAGGGTGGATTCTTTTTTTTTTTTTTTAATTTTTTATTTTTTATAAACATATATTTTTATCCCCAGTGGTACAGGTCTGTGAATCACCAGGTTAACACACTTCACAGCACTCACCAAAGCACATACCCTCCCCAATGCCCATAATCCCACCCCCTTCTCCCAGATCCCCTCCCCCCAGCAACCCTCCTTATGAATGGGAATAGTGAACTCAGAGAACTCTCTCCCTGTTTCCACCATGTGAAGATACAATGAGAAGATGGTACAATCTGCAACATATTTGAACAGGCCTTTCTCCAAAGAAGATATATAAACAGCGAATAAGCATATAAAAGAATGTAAAACATCATTAATTTTAGGGAAAAACAAAACAAATCAAACCATGTCAAGGTACTACATCATACCTAGCAGGATGCTTAAAATTAAAAAGACAAAAACAAGTGTTGGCCAAGATGTGGAAAAACTGAACCCTTATACATCACTGGGGTACTATAAAATGGTATGGCTACTTTGAAAAACAACTTAGCAGTTTTTCTCAAAAACGTTATATGTACAGTTTCCAGTTGTTACATGACTCAGCAATTATACTACTAAGGATATACTTGATAAGATTTAAAAGGATAGGTATCCACAGAATTGAGTATTATGAGTTTTATCTTTGGATCAAGTCTAATTAACAAAAATCTATATACTTTTTTTAATGTGGTATCTTTACCCGTTATGAATGCCTCCACTAAAATATAACCATATCCCTTATAGTCAACAGAGAAGGAAAATTCAAAACTAAATTCTAACTACATAAAGGCTTAATTTACATAACACAATTTCAATACATACAACTCTTATACAACATACGTTAATTGCTTTGAGTAGCTTCACAAATAATCCTAGAAAATAATTAAGGCATTGACTTTGTGGAACATTACTCTAGTAACTATATCCAGTTATTTTTATTCTAATGTTTATAATATAAAAAACAAAATAGCTATAAATTATATAATTCACAATTATATCAATAATCTTTGGTTTAGTCTTTAAAATATAATACACTTCACGCTAGGAAAAGGTTAAATCAACTTTTGGCCTGATAATTAGACCATCTTGAAAGTAGATTTGTCATGAATATTGGCATGATTTATAACTTACGTGGAAGAGGGAAACCATTGTTTTGGTTTAAATGTTCTTTTTCTCCACTTCCATCAAGATTGAAATAAAGATGTTATTTATAAATCAACAAGAAAAGTAGAATAAATGCATATTTGAACTCTATCAAATTTCAGCATATGCTTTCAACTAACTGCAAGTTGGACATCAATACAAGCATCTAATTTTACATATTCAAAATATAACTCATTATCTGTATTATAAAATAAACTTAAGTCGTCACTATTTTGAAAGTATCAAATTGGTTTTACCAATTATTCATATAAATCACAGAATTCTTCTACTTTATCCTGAAATGTCTCTTAATCAGTTTCAGTTATCCAGGCAAAAGACCAGGGTTAGTAACTATGGAGGTGAGGTAAAATCATAGAAGCCTGCACAGGATATGTAGGTAGGAATATTTCTGACATGGAGATATAAGGGAATACAATATTTATATGCCATGAAAGTATGAATATGTACAGGTTTTTTAATATCTGATTGGTTTTGATCAGTGAAGCAAGATGACAGAGGAGTAAGAGACTGAAATATCATTAGGTCCCAGGAGTTCAGCTAGATAGTTACCAAACCATTCTGAACACCTAAAAATTCAATAGAAGATAGAAGAGAAGAGCAACAATTCTAGGAACAGAAAAGCAAGCATTTTCTGGAAGGTAGGATGTGCAGAGAACTGAATCCGAAGTGACAGGAAGATAGACCATGGGGGAGGGACTGGCTCCAGGCAAGCTCTGGAGCAGCAGAGCACAAAATCAAAACTCTTAGAAGTCTGCTACACTGAAGAAGGTCGCCTCAGAGGCTAAGCATGGGTGGAGTCCTCACGGGAACAGTGTGGTCTCAGAATCTGCAGGGTCACAGAAAGACCAGGGGAGTCTGAGTGTGGTAGAGCTTCCAGATATCAGAGCCGGGAAGCCAGCTACAGAGAGGGAGACAAGGGGTGTGCTCTCAGCTCAGGGTTACCTTAAACTGTGATCCAGGGCAAAGTCAGTCCACTGTTCTTTGATCAGGGACCCCACAAGTGGCAGACCTGGAGAGACACCCACCTTCTTCCTCTGGGAGGAGCAGCATGGGAGTGCATGGCAGGAATCTGCTGGGTTTGGAGACTCCAAATGGGACTGTGCGCCAGAAATAGAAATGCTTGGTCAAAGGCTGGATGAGCAGAGAGCGTGGCCAGAGACTATGGAAACAGGAGAGATTGACTGCTTTTCTCTGAGGGTGTGCTGAGAGTGGGGCCCTGAGCTCTTGGCTCCTCTAGGCCGGGTATTGGGAGGCCACTATTTTCATTCCCGTCCTCCAGATCTCTATGGAAAGTGTTGAGGGAATAAAAGCTACTGAGAGTGAACCCAAGCAGATTACTTAGCCTGGCCTCTGTCTAGGAAGGTACAATACTGCATCAGGAAAAGATATTTGGGAACCATTGCAACAGGCCCCTCCCCCAGAAGATCAGTAAGAACATCCAGCCAAGACCAAGTTAACCAAACAATGAGAGCCGTGGAACTCCAGAGCTAGGGGAAAGCAACACATAAAATTCATGGCTTTTTCCCCATGATCCTTGAGTTTTTCAAAGTTAACTTTTTTTTTTTAAAGATTTTATTTATTCATTTGACACAGAGAGATCACAAGTAGGCAGAGAGGCAGGCAGAGAGAGAGAGAGGAGGAAGCAGGCTCCCCGCGGAGCAGAGAACCTGATGCGGGACTCGATCCCAGGACCCTGAGATCATGACCTGAGCCGAAGGCAGCGGCTTAACCCACTGAGCCACCCAGGCGCCCCAAAGTTAACTTTTTTTAATTTTATTTTTTTCTTCCTTTTTTTTAACTTTTCCTCTTTTCTCTTTTAATGTTTTTAACTACTTTATCTTACCAATAACTTATTAAAAATTATTTTTAAATTTTCATTGCTATAATCATATTTTATCCCTTCATTATATTTAACCTTATTTTTGGTAAACATATAGAGTTTTTTTTTTTTCTTAAAATTTTGGGATACAATTGGTTCTAATAGATCAAAATGTACCCTAAATCTAGTGAATGGCTTTTTTCTAGTGTCCAGCCTGATCACATTCTCTCCTCCTTTTTTTTTCCAACCTACTTAACAATTCCTTGTTTAAAATCTATTAATTTTCAACTTTACAGTCCTATTCTATCCCTTCATCATGTTTATCCTTATTTATGTATGTATATTTTTATTTCTTTAAAATGTTTGGAGGTAGTTTCTTCTAAGAGACCACAATACACCCCAAAATCAAGTGGGTGACTCTGTTCTACTCACCACTCTAGTATTTATGTATGTATGCATATCTATATTATATATATATGATATATATATATTATTTTTATTTTTATTTTTTAATCTTTCCCCCTTTTTTCTCCCCCCAGTTTTTGGTCCCTTCTGATTTGGTTAGCACATATTTTTCTGGATTCTTTGCCACCTTTTTTGTATTTTGTTCTATGATTCATCTGTTTGTATCTGGATAAAATGACAAGGTGGAAAAACTTACCAGAAAGAAAGAAAGAAAGAAAGAAAGAAAGAAAGAAAGAAAGAAAGAAAAAAGAAAGGAAGGAAGAAGGAAAGAAAGAACCAGAGGCAGTACCAATGGCTAGGGACCAAATCAATATGGATATTAGTAATATGTCAGAACTAGAGTTCAGAATGATGATTATCAAGGTGTTATCTGGGCTCAAAAAGCATTGCAGACATCAGAGAATCCCTTTCTGGAGAAAAAAAAAAATCTCTTTCATGAGAAATAAAGGATCTAAAACCTAACCAAGTTGAAAGCAAAAAAGCTCTTAATGAGGTGCGATGAAAAATGGAGACTCTTACTGCTAGGATAAATGAGGCAGAAGAGAGAATTAGTGATATAGAAAACCAAACAATGGATAATAAAGAAGCTGAGCAAAAGAGAGACAAACAACTAGTGGGCCACAAGGGGAGAATTCGAGAGATAAGTGATACCATAAGAAAAAACAATATTAGAATAATGGAATCCCAGAAGAAGAAGAAAGAGACAGAGGGGCAGAAGGTATACTGGAGCAAATTATAGTAGGGAATTTCCCTAATATGGCAAAGGAAACAAGCATCAAAATCCAGGAGGCATAATACTCCATAGTGTATATGGAGCACATCTTCCTTATCCATTCGTCCGTTGGATGGACAGTTTGGTGACCGTGGCCATTGCTGCTATAAACATTGGGATACAGATGGGATGGCCCTTCTTTTCACTACATCTGTATCTTTGGGGTAAATACCCAGTAGTGCAATTTCTTGAGGAATCTCCACACTGTTCTCCAAAGAGGCTGCACCAACTTGCATTCCCACCAACAGTGTAAGAGGGTTCCCCTTTCTCCACATCCCCTCCAAAACATGTTGATTTCTGAGGTTGGGGTACCAGGTGGTGGGTATTATAGAGGGCACGGATTGCATGGAGCACTGGGTGTGGTGAAAAAATCATGAATACTGTTGTGCTGAAAATAAATAAATTAATTAAAAAAAAAAGGCACATCAGTTTAGCCAAGGGCATAGCTAAATTCTCATGACCCTGTAGTTCAAGAAATCCAAACATTAATGGAAAAATTAGGTACCATTTGAAGTACATTAAATTCTTATCTGAGAACTGTTTAACACATAAATACGATTATCACTATCCAAACCGTGAATCAAAATTATTACTTACACTTTTAATAGTTCTTCATGTGGGGGAAAAGATGATGCCTATTAAAAAAAGTTAAATGTTATTTCAAAATAGTTATTTCTGCAAGACTACAAAAAAGCTCTTCTCAGATATAAATTAACAAAGGTAAAAACACTATATATTCTGTATACCTGTGACCAAGTAATTTTAATAAAAATATGTATAAATTTGGAAAAAAATAATAATTCAGGAGACACACAGAAACCACATCAACATCAATAAAAATAGGTCCACACCCCGTCATCTAACAGTAAAACTTACAACTCTTAGTGACAAAGAGAAAGTTCTGAAAGCAGCTCATAAAAAGAGATCTGTAACATACAATGGTAAAAATATTAGACTGGCAGCAGACTTATCCACAGAGACATGGCAGCCCAGAAAGGACGGGCATGATGTATTCAGAGCACTAAATGAGAAAAGTATGCAATCAAGAATATTATATCCAGCTAGGCTGTCACTGAAAATAGGTGAGATAAAAAGCTTCCAGGACAAATAAAAACTAAAAGAATTTACAAACACCAAACCAGCCCTATAGGAAATATTCAAAGGGGTCCTCTAAGCAAAGAAGAGAGTCTAAAAGTAACAGTCCAGAAAGGAACAGAGACAATATACTGTAATAGTCACCTTACAGGCAATACAATGGCACTAAATTCATATCTTTCAATAGTTTTCCTGAATATAAATAGGCTAAATGCCCCCAATCAAAAGATACAGGGTATCAGAATGGATAAAACAAACAAACAAAACATCATCAATATGCTGTACAGGAGAAACTAATTTTAGACCCAAAGATACCTCCAGATTTAAAGTGAGGGGGTAGAAAACAATTTACCATCCTAATGGACATCAAAAGAAATCTGGGATAGGAATCCTTATATCAAACAAATTAGATTTTAAGCCAAAAGCTGTAATAAGAGATGAGCAAGGACATTATATCAAACTTAGAGGGTCTGTCCAACAAGAAGATGTAACAATTTTAAATATCTATGCCCTTAACATGGGGGCAGCCAATTATATAAACCAATTAATAACAAAATCAAAGAAGCAGATTGAAAATACAATAATAGTAGGGGACTTTAACATCCCCCTCACTGAAATGGACAGATAATCCAAGCAAAAGATCAGTGAGGGGATGCCTGGGTGGCTCAGTGGGTTAAAGCCTCTGCCTTCAGCTGAGGTTGTGGTCCCAGGGTCCTAGGATCGAGCCCCACACTGGGCTCTCTGCTCAGCAGAGAGCAATTTTTTTTTAATTGCCTATTGATTACTATTTATTTGAATGTCATAAGGAGATGAGGTGAGGCACAAGATACCAGGGTTGCCTTTGGGTCCCATTCACATCCCTAAGACCAGGGAAACTATTCAGTAGTTGAGACTGAGTTAGTGGTATTTGCTGGAAGAGTTGATCCTCTGTGTGGTCATTGGGATCTCGTCCTTCTAAGCTCCCTCATTTCTCTTATGTCTGCCCAAAATCTTGTGAATTGCCCTTCTGAAGGGATCCATTGAAAGATGCAAGAGCAGTTCCCTGTGTAGTGGGAATACTACAGAAGTTGTCACTTAAAGTCATCCTGATGCTCTGGGAACAAGCTGAAGACAGAGAAGAGTGGTGGTGACAGAAAGTATGTCGAGAATAGCTGTACATCACTTCATGTAGTGCAGGGGGAAGTCAGCATATTCATAAAAGTGCATTCAGTCTGAAAGCCAATAACTTAAGTCATTCAAACTCCGTCTTGTTGGACCATAAAGGCTCTAGCAGTATTTCTTATAAAGAGCTTCTTGGATGCTTTCAGTGAGATGTCTTCTACCTCCACGTTCTAATCTTGGCTTTTCACGGTCAAGCCTGATGCTGTCCCGGTCTAAACAAGGGCCTCTTCCATACAGAAAAGATGCAGGAGCTTGGCTAGGGAGCATCCACGACTCTGCACAGAGAAGCATTTTCCCAAGGGTGGCTCACTTCCTTGGAGGAGGAAGGGAGCCTGCTTCCTCCTCTCTCACTCTCTGCCTGCCTCTCTGACTATTTGTGATCTGTCAAATAAATAAATAAATAAAATCTTTACAAAAAAAAAAAAAGATCAGTGAGGAAATAAAGGCTTTAAATGACACACTAGACCAGATGGATATCACAGATACATTTAGAACATTCCATCCCAAAGCATCAGAATACACATTCTTCTCTAGTGCACATGGAACATTCTCCAGAATAGGTCACATCCTGGGTCGCAAATCAGGTCTCAACCAGTAACAAAAGATTGGGATCATTCCCTGCATATTTTCAGACCACAATGCTCTGAAACTAGAACTCAATCATAAGAGAAAAGTTGGATAGAACTCAAATACATGGAGGCTAAAGAATGAATGGGTCAATCAGGAAATTAAAAAATAATTGAAAAAATTCATGGAAATAATTAAAGATGAAAACATAGCTGTCCAAAATCTTTGGGACATAGCAAAGGCAGTCCTGAGAGGAAAGTATATAGCAATACAAATCTTTCTCAAGAAACAAGAAAGGTCTCAATTATATAACTTAACCCTATACCTAAAGGAGCTGGAGAAAAAACAACAAAGAAAGTGTAAACCCAGCAGGAGAAGAGAAATAATAAAGATCACAGCAGAAATCAATGAAATAGAAACCAAAAGAACAATAGAACAAATCAATGAAACTAGGAGCTGGTTCTTCAGGAGAATTAATAAGATTGATAAGCCCCCAGCCAAACTTACCAAAAAGAAAAGAGAAATGACCCAAATTAATAAAATCATGAATAAAAGAGGAGAGATGACAATCAACTCCAAAGAAATACAAACTATTATAAGAACAAATTATGAGCAACCATATGCCAGCAAATTTGACAATGTGGAAAAAATGTATGCATCCTTAGAGACATATAAACTACCACAACTGAACCAGGAAGAAATAGAAAACCTGAACAGACCCATAACCAGTAAAGAGATTGAAGCAGTCACCAAAAATTTCCCAACAAACAAGAGCCCAGGGCCAACTGGCTTCCCAGGGGAATTCTACCAAACATTTAAAGCAGAATTAATACCTGTTCTCCTGAAACTGTTCCAAAAAATAGAAATGGAATGAAAACTTTTTATGAGGCCACCATTATGAGGCCACCATTACCTTGATCCCCAAACCAGACAAAGACCCCATCAAAAAGGAGAATTGCAGATGAATATCCTTGATGAACACAGATGCGATGTGAAAATCCTCACCAAAATACTAGCCAATAGGATCCAACAGTACATTAAAAGGATTATTCACCATGACCAAGTGGGATTTATTCCTGGAATACAAGCCTGGTTCAACATCTGCAAATCAATCAATGTGATATAATACATTAATAAAAGAAAGAACAAGAACCATATGGATACTCTCAGTAGATGCTGAAAGTATAGCATCCTTTCTTCACAGTGTAGGGATAGAGGGTTCATAACTCAATATCACCAAAGCCATATATGAAAAACCCACAGCAAAATCATTCTCAAAGGAGAAAAACTGAGAGCATTTCCCCTAAAGTCAGGAACATGGCAGAGATGTCCACTAATGCCACTGCTATTCAACATAGTACTAGAAGTCCTAGCCTCAGCAATCAGACAACAAAAGAAATAAAAGGCATCCAAATTGGCTAAGAAGAAGCTAAACTCTCACTCTTTGCAGATGATATGATACTGTATGTGGAAAACTCAAGACCACCCCAAAACTGATAGAACACATATAGGAATTCAGAAAAGTGTCAGGATATAAAATCGATGCACAGAAATAAGTTGCATTTCTCTACACCAACAGCAAGACAGAAGAAAGAGAAATTAAGGAGCCAATCCCATTTACAATTGCACCCAAAACCATAGATAGGAATAAACTAAACCAAAGAGGCAAAGAATCTTATAAAGTACTCATGAAAGAAACTAAGGAAGACACAAAGAAATGGAAAAATGTTCCATGCTTATGGATTGGAAGAACAAATATTGTGAAAATGTCTATGCTACCTAAAACAACCTATACACTTAATGCAATCCCTATCAAAATACCATCAATTTGGGGCACCTGGGTGGCTCATAGGGTTAAAGCCTGTGCCTTCAGCACAGGTCATGATCTCAGGGTCCTGGATCGAGCCCCACATTGGGCTCTCTGCTCAGCAGGGAGCCTGCTTCCCCCGCCCCTCTGCCTGCCTCTCTGTCTACTTGTGATCTCTCTCTGTCAAATAAATAAATAAAACCTTTAAAAAAAAATACCATCAATTTTTTTCAAAGAAATGGAACAAATAATCCTAAAATTTATATGGAACCCAAAAGACCTTAAATAGCCAGAGGAATATTGAAAAAGAAAACCATTGTTGGTGGCATCACAACTCCAGACTTCAAGCTCTATTATAAAGCTGTCATCATCAAGACAGTATGGTACTGGCACAAAAACAGACACATAG
Source organism: Mustela nivalis (assembly GCF_964662115.1). Classification (NCBI taxonomy): domain Eukaryota; kingdom Metazoa; phylum Chordata; class Mammalia; order Carnivora; family Mustelidae; genus Mustela; species Mustela nivalis. The sequence goes on from NC_139020.1 coordinate 89,382,344, forward strand.
ATTAAGGGAACAGAATAGAGAACCCAAAAATAGACCTTCAACCCTATGGCCAACTAATCTTCGATGAAGCAGGAAAGAATGTCCAATGGAAAAAAGGCAGTCTCTTCAACAAATGATGTTAGGAAAATTGGATAGCCACATGCAGAAGAAACTGGACCATTTCCTTAAACCACACAGAAAAATGGACTCAAAATGGATGAAAGACCTCAGTGGGAGACAGGAACCCATTAAAGTCCTTGAGGAGAACACAGGCAGCAACCTCTTTGACCTCAGCCACAGCAACTTCTTCCTAGAAACATTGCCAAAGGCAAGGGAAGCAAAGGCAAGAATGAACTATTGGGACTTCATTAAGATCAAAAGCTTTTTCACACCAAAGGAAACAGTCAACAAAATCAAAAGACCACTGATAGAATGGGAGAAGATATTTGCAAATGACATATCAGATAAAGGACTAGTATACAAAATCTATAAAGAACTTATCAAACTCAACACCCAAAGAACAAATAATCCAATCAAGAAATGGGCAGAGGACATGAATTGACATCTCTGCAAAGAAGACATCCAAATGGCCAACAGACACATGAAAAAAAAAAATCAAAACCACAATGAGATACCACCTCACACCAGTCAGAATGGCTAAAATTAACAAGTCAGGATAGGATAGATGTTGGCAAGGGTGTGGAGGAAGGGGAACCCTCCTACACTGTTGGTTAGAATGCAAGCTGATACAGCCACTCTGGAAAACAGTATGGAGCCTCCTCAAGAATTCAAAAATAGAGCTACTCCTCGACCCAGTAATCACACTACTGAGTATTTACCCTAAAGATACAAATGCTGTGATCTGAAGGGTTTATAACAGCAATGTGCACAATCGCCAAACTATGGAAAGAATTTAGATGTCCATCAACAGATGAATAGATAAAGATGATGTGGTATATGTATACAATGGAATACTATGCAGCCATCAAAAGAAATGAAATCTTGCCATCTGCAACGATGTGGATGGAACTAGAGGGTATTAAGTTGAGCGAAATAAGTCAGAGAAAGACAATTATCACATGATCTCTCTGATATGAGGAATTTGAGAGGCAGGGTGGGAGGTTGTGGAGGGTAGGGAAGGAAAAAATGAAACAAGATGGGACTGGGAGACAATCCATAAGAAAATCTTAATCTCACAAAAGAAACAGAGTTAATGGCTGGTTGCGGGGTGTGACAGGGTGCTGGGTGATGGACATTGGGGAGGGCATGTGCTATGGTGAGTGCTAGAAATGTGTAAGCCTGATGATTCACAGACCTGTACCCCTGGGGCAAATAATACATTATATGCTAACAAAAATAAAAAATTTAAAAAAGAAGGAAAAAATGCTTATCAGTATTTTGATTTGTAGTTTTAAAAAAGAATCTGATTGTCTTTATTTTCTTTATTAAGCCAACAAGTTTGAATAGTCTTCCCCACATCCCCTAATTTTTATTCTAAAAGTTTTGTCTTGGCAGACACAGCCCCTGATGTGATCTATTTTGCCAGTAAACATTTGTTTTAAAGATCAGACATGAGCTTCAGTCATAATTTCCCCTCCTATATAAGTAAAAAGAAATCTATTTTTTTATGTTCTAAGTCCATTGTGTTTGCTTTCTAGAATTTTATTCAAAATATACTAAAAATAGTATATCATCTTTAATTCCCTCATTTCAATTGTCCTTTTATTTTACAGATACTTTTATAATCTCTACAGGGAATTTAATTATGCTGGACACCAAGAATACTTTCAGTATACCCCTGCACCCATAATCTTTTTTGGACAAACAACTTACCCACAATTTTATTAATGATAACCCTCCTCTTACTGTTCCAAGCTTCTAGAAGTTGCCTGTATATAAGAAAAAAATGGAGAAATAGTCATTTTTATGCTACAGGAAATATAATGTCTGACAGAAAATTATACAGGTAATTACTTCATCCAATTTTATTAACAGGAAGGTAAATATTACAATATCAAAATATTTTTCTTCACTAAAGGAGCTTAGAGAACTAAAAATGGGATGTTATTTTTTAAATTATAGACTCTATAATATTTTCAAAGTAAATATCCAATGAATTGAACAACTAAACTCAGAGACGTATGCTCAAGAAAATGATAAATGAAACCAGGTACTATATACAGAGCACTTACCATGCCAAAGCACTGTATAAGATATCACTGAGATATAGACTTGATCCATCATTAAGACAACATGGAATACGATAAGAGTTGAACAAAATACTTAACCATTCAGAACAAATGTAGCAAAGATGTCATTTGAAATATACAGATAAATACTGCTGTAAGAAATTATAGAGGAGAATTATCACCTCAAACTAAGGTCATCAAGGAGAATGTCAGGAATTTGAATTTGATCTAAATTTTGTGCACAACTAGATTTACACAGAAACCAAAAGAAACAAGAAAATAGAAATTTAAGAAAAACTATTGCTATATACAAGTATTTATCAATGAACAACATAATAGAAAAGATGTAGAGATGAAATAAGATGATAAAAATATTTAGATATGAAAATAACTTTATATAATTTTAAAAACCCAACATCACTTTTCCAGGAGAATGGGAAAGCAAAAATTGACAGAAGAAAAATTTTAAAAGATGAAATGCTTTGACTTATTAATATTTTCACAATTCCCAGCTAAGTCTCCAACTTATTTCTTCTTTTTCATGCAACACTTACAGATTCATTAGAACTGTGTTGCCTATGAGAAGTAGAGGCTACAGATGCAGAAAAAAAAAAAAAAAGTAGGATACCACTCCAAACAATCACTGAATCAATTGTTTCCCAGCTATTATTTTCCCTCCCTTTCTCTCAGAAACTAAATTTTGCACAGTTGCATTAGTAATTCTATCAGTTAAACAAGAAATCAACAATCTGACTCTTATTCACACTTCACTATAAATAAAATTGATTTTATAGTTTCACACATCTATATACTTCAAAGCTAGACTGTCCTTTGGATATCTGTCTTGAAATTTTTTGAATAGCCTTCCTTTCCAGGAAAAAAAAGAAAAAGAAAAAAATTGCTTTCTCAAGTTTCTAGTAATTGGTATTCTGAATCACAGGATGCCAGAATTTTCAAACTAAATATGGAAATACACATCTATACACTAGTATTGACTTCTGTTGTAGTTCCATAGTGAAGAAAATTTGTTTAAATTATCTCAAAAGGACAATACCTTGAACATCTGAATCTAACTTTTTTTTCTCCAATTTATTTTTTTTTCAAACAAATTATGCTATTTTATTTTAACAAAATAACATCTCAGGGGTGTCTGGGTGGCTCAGTCAGTTAAGCATCTGACTTCACTCAGGTCATGATCTCAGAGTCTTAGGAGGAACCCCACTTCAGGCTTCCCACTAAGCAGGGAGTTTGTCCCTTTCCCCTCTCCCCACTTGTGCTTGCTCTATCAAATAAGTTTTTTTTTAATCTTAAAAAAAAAATAACATTTCAACACACCCATACATATTTAAGGATTCCCTAACATGTTTAGAGAAAGAAAAAAACAGAAATTGACTCTTGAACATGTTTTGCTTTCTGTTATTACTAAGAAGGAAATTATCAGCTCAAATTAATGTCCAATTAATGTCCTATTACCTAGAACAGAATCTTGTATATATTTGGACAGTGAACTGAGCCCGAGATTCAATTAAAAAATCAGTTTATCACGTTACCTGATTTCAAGCTTTATTACAAAGCTGTGATCACCAAGACAGCATGGTACTAGCATAAAAGCAGACACATAGACCAGTGGAACAGAGTAGAGAGCCAAGATATGGACCCTCAACTCTATGGTCAATTAATCTTCGATAAAACAGGAAAAAAATATACAGTGGAAGAAAGACAGTCTCTTCAATAAACGGTGCTGGGAAAACTGGACAGCTATAAGTAAAAGAATGAAACTCAACCATTCTCTTACACCATACACAAAGATAAACTCAAAATGGATAAAAGATCACAACGTGAGACAGGAATCCATCAGAATCCTAGAGGAGAACATAGGCAGTAATCTCTTCGATATCAGCCACAGCAACTCCTTTCAAGATATGTCTCCAAAGGCAAAGGAAACAAAAGCGAAAATAAACTTTTGGGACTTCATCAAAATCAAAAGCTTCTGCACAGAAAAGGAAACAGTCAAAAAAACAAAGAGGCAACCCACGGAATGGGAGAAGATATTTGTAAATGACAGTACAGACAAAAGGTTGATATCCAGGATCTATAATGAACTCCTCAAACTCAACACACACAAAACAGGCAATCATATCAAAAAATGGGCAGAAGATATGAACAGACACGTCTCCAATCAAGACATACAAATGGCTATCAGACACATGAAAAAATGTTCATCATCATTAGCCCTCAGGGAGAGTCAAATTAAAACCACATTGAGATATCACCTTACACCAGTTAGAATGGCCAAAATTAACAGAACAGGAAAAAACATGTGTTGGAGAGGATGTGGAGAAAGTGGAACCCTCTTACACTGTTGGTGGGAATGCAAGTTGGTGCAGCCTCTTTGGAGAACAGTGTGGAGATTCCTCAAGAAATTAAAAATAGAACTTCCCTATGACCCTGCAATTGCACTACTGGGTATTGACCCCAAAGATACAGATGTTGTGAAAAGAAGGGCCATCTGTACCCCAATGTTTATAGCAGCAATGACCACGGTTGCCAAACTATGGAAAGAACCAAGATGCCCTTCAACGGACGAATGGATAAGGAAGATGTGGTCCATATACACTATGGAGGATTATGCCTCCATCAGAAAGGATGAATACCCAACTTTTGTAGCAACATGGATGGGACTGGAAGAGATTATGCTGAGTGAAATAAATCAAGCAGAGAGAGTCAACTATCATATGGCCTCACTTATTTGTGGAGCATAACTAATAGCATGGAGGACAGGGGGTGTTAGAGAGGAGAATGGAGTTGGGAGAAATTGGAAGGGGAGGTGAACCATGAGAGACTATGGACTCCAAAAAACAATCTGAGAGGTTTGAAGTGGCGGGGGGGTGGGAGGTTGGGGTACCGGGTGGTGGGTATTATGAAGGGCACAGATTGCATGGAGCACTGGGTGTGGTGAAAAAATAATGAATACTGTTTTTCTGAAAATAAATTAATTAATTTATTAAAAAATATCAGTTTAGTTATGTCAAACTGATAACATGAAATCAGTCTATATTTTACATTAAATTTAATCTGTCTATATTTTACATTAAATTTAAAATACATAATCAGACTGATCGATCTTAATGAATGCCTCAGTTCTAGTAACTAACATTTGGACAATTTTTTTTTTGTTTAATTTTATTTTTATAAACAATCTTCGACATGTCTTCTTCGAAATTTTCAACTTGTCCTGCCTGCCATTTTGTATCCATGTGATATATTCATCTAAATTAATCTCACTAAAGAAAGTTTCCATTTCATATAGACCTTATTCTTCTCTACCACCAAAATCACAGAGTTTAAAATGCCTCAGGGACATTTTTTTAAAATCCAGAAATACTCAGCATATTTATTTGACTGACCCCTAAGTTATTGTATATTTTCACATAAAAAGCAAAGTTCAACCTACTTGGGCCATTCTGAAAGCAGTCAGAGTACTTGGACTGAGTAGTCTAACAACCACATATTTTCCATTCTGGTTCAAATAAGAAGAGTTAAGCTTCTATGGGTGTGTTTAATAGAATTCAATAAATACTTTAAAGTGTACTTGTGCCCACAGGTGGTATGGTAAATGTCAGATGTCTTAAAATGAAAACTAGAGAGAACTCTAAATTTAAATGACACCAGTGAAATTTGAGTATTAAGAAGTGATGATTCCTTAAAGTTTTGAAACAAAAGCATAAGAAACATTTACTGATAATTATCTAAATAATTTTATCTGGATAGAGAATGAATTTCATGGATAAGAAATATAAACAAGGCAAAACTATGGGGATGGAAACAGACAAGTGATCATCAGGGACTGGGAGCGGAAAGAGGGGTTGACTACAAAGGACATGAGGCAATTTGGAAGTAATGGAACTGTTTTGAAGTATGCTGTGAAGCAAAATATGAAGTTCTATGTATTTTTTTCAAAGCCCATAGAAGCATACCCCACAAATTGTAAATTTTCATTTTTATAAATGAAATTTATAAAATTTATAAAAATTTATAAAAATTTTCATTTTTATAAATGAAAAAACAGAAATACTGATGAGAGTTTCCTAAAGTAGAAAATATGATGTTCTTTGTCAGTATCAGATACTACCACAGGGTGTCAAATTGGTAATTCTATTTTTTGTGCTTTGTCCATATTTTTACTCATTGTCTCAGGATATAACACCTTAATTTCCAGTGAAGATAGAAAGGCCTCAATATGCATGTGAGTCTGACAAAACAACAACAACAAATATAAATCAACTCTCTTTAATCACTTTTTATGCACTATATTAAACTTTCTGAATATAATACAGCAAATAAGACATTGTAATAAATAAGCAATATAATACGTGTTTATTTTGTTTTATAAAATGCCAAAGGTTAGCTCATCTTCATAATAAAATGTGATTAAATTTTTTATAAAAACAAAAATTTTTTTCCCATCTCATGTATTTTTGGTTGGAGTATAAAATGCCACAACCATATTGGAAAATATATGTAAAGTCCTTTAAAAGAGTTAAACAAATACTCCCCTATGATCCAGGAATTTCAGCCCTAAAAGTTATCCAAGAAAATACAATTATATCTATAATAAGACCTGTATGCTAATATTTATAGTATTTTTATTTTTAATAAAGAGTAGTCTCAAGGCACACTGATAGGTATGTGAATAAGCAAACAGGAGACTGTTCCTGCAACAGAATATCACCCAAGAATTTTTAAAAGGTACTGATACATGCTTCTAATATGACAAATTCTAAAACCATTGAGCTGAGTGAATCTAGATGCAAAAGAACACATATTGTATGATTCTACTTATATGAAATTCTAGAAAATGCAAACTAATCTACAGCAACAGAAAGCACAGAAACAGTTGTCTAAGGACTGGTGAAGAATAGGGAAGATGGTCTTAAAGTTGGAAGAAGTATGTTTGGAGAAAGTAATGGAAACGGTCTAAATATCGACTTGAGTAATGGCTAAAAACTATGAATATTTGTCAAAACTCATTGAATAGCATATCTAAAATGGGCTCATCTTGTACATAAATTTAAAATTTTAAATTAGATTTTGCAACTAGATCTTAGATTCTAAGTACCATTTTCCAATAAAAAGAGTCAGAGCTCATAAGGAATGGGTTGATTTTAGGTCCTAGAACATTTTATAGGACCAGAAAATCAGAAAATTCTAAAATGAAAGAAAGGAAGGAATAAAGAAGCATAGAACTCATCTGAAAGAACTCTGAAAGAACTCACCACAATGATCAAAGTTTCAACTTAAACAACAAAATAAGACTTTTTTTTTTTTTAAGGAATGAGCCCATACTGATATACACAAATAACAGACAAATAAAGGGAAGACAAGTGGCAACCCTTCCCTACAGAAGAATTCCAGTTAGTAAATATAGAAAAAATGAGGGAAATAGATATCCAAAAATATAGCAAAGAATAATTATCACAAACTATAAACACTGATAAATCCTAAAATGAGTAGTCAAGAGTTTAGCCAGTAAAAGGGTATTTGTAGGGTTCCAAAATATCTCTCCTAATATATTTAGTAATTCCAAAGAGAAAATTAAGAAGTTTATGGCATAGACTCTTGGTAGGCACCACTTTAGTCAAAAATGAAATGTAACATCACAAGCATGAAGATATTCTGACATCATATGCCTTCTGGCATAATATAATGAGACAAGCACCTTACCTCCATAATATCCTAATAATATAAATTCAGTATAACTATAAGAAAACATCAAACAACCCAAATTGAGAAACATTCTATAAAATAACTTACAAGTATTTTTCAAAAGTATCAAGGTCATGAAAGACAGAAAAAACTGAGGAACTATCATGAATTGGAAAAGACTGATGAGATATGGCAATTAAATTCAGTGTGAGATCCTGAACTGATCCTGATACAGAAAATGTTCATCATCACTAGCCATCAGAGAAATTCAAATCAAAACCACATTGAGATACTACCTTACACTACCCAGAACGGCAAAAATTATCAAGACAAGAAACAACAAATGTTGGAGAGGATGTGGAGAAAGGGGAGCCCTTTTAACACTGTTGGTGGGAAAGCAAGTTGGTGCAGACACTTTGGAAAACAGTGTCTAGTTTCCTCAAAAAAATTAAAAATAGAGCTACCCTATGACCTGGCAACTGCACTGCTGGTTATTTACCCCAAAAAAACATGTGTAGTGAAAAGAAGGGCCATATGTACCCCAATGTTCATAGCAGCAGTGTCCGTAAGAGTCAAACTATAAACAGAGCCTACATGCCCTTCAACAGACAAATGGATAAAGAAGATGTGGTCCATATATATACAATGAAATATTACTCAGCCATCAGAAAGGATGAATATCCAACTTTTGTATCAACATGGATGGGACTGGAAGAGATTATGCTGAGTGAAATAAGTCAAGGAGAGTCAATTATCATATGGTTTCACTTACTTGTGAAACATAAGGAACAACATGGAGGACATTAGGAGAAGGAAAGGAAAAGTGAAAGAGGGAAAATTGAAGGGAGAGATAAACCATGAAAGACTGTGGACTCTAAGAAACAAACTGAGGGTTTTATATGGGAGGGAGGGGGATGGGGGGATGGGTGAACATTAAGGAGGGCAGGTATTGCATAGAGCACTCGGTTTTATACATGAACAATGAATCTTGGAACACTACATCAAAAACTAATGATGTACTGTATGATGACTAATATAACATAATTTTAAAAAAAGAAAAAGGAAAAGGGACATTAGTAGAAAGATGAGTAAAATCTGAATAACTTCTATGTTTTAGTTAATAATAGTATGCCAGGGTTAATTTCCTAGTTTTGACAAATTTTCTATGGTTATAATAAGATGTTAACATGTGGTCAAGCTGGGTGAAAGTATATGAGAATTCTCTGTGTTATTTTTGCAACTTTTCTGAAAGACTAAAATTACCTCAACATATTTATTGTTAAAAAGTTTCAAATATTACTGATGATATTACATGTTTCCAAAAATACATAGAAAATTAGATCCTTAGCAAGTATTCAGTGAATTGGCTTTTCATGTTTGAATAAATTAATCAATTAAAATTATATACTGAATTCTTACTCCATGCTACAGAGAGAGCAAATTTCCCATGGAAAGGAAATAAAACATCCCAATTTAAAATGATATTCTACCAAGAAATCATAAAGATCAGAGCAGAAATCAATGAAATAGAAACCAAAAAAAGAATAGAACAAATCAACGAAACTAGGAGCTGGTTCTTTGAAAGAATTAATAAAATTGATAAACACCTGGCCCAACTTATCAAAAAGAAAAGAGAAAGGACCCAAATAAATATAATCATGAATGAAAGAGGAGAGATCACAACTAACACCAAAGAAAACTCTGCGCCAATAAATTTGACAATCTGGAAGAAATGGATGCATTCCTAGAATATATAAACTACCACAACTGAACCAGGAAGAAATAGAAAGCCTGAACAGACCCATAACCAGTAAGGAGATTGAAACAGTCATTAAAAATCTGAAATCAAACAAAAGCCCAGGGCCAGACGGCTTCCTGGGGGAATTCTACCAAACATTTAAAGAAGAACTAATTCCTATTCTCCTGAAACTGTTCCAAAGAATAGAAATGGAAGGAAAACTTCCAAACTCATTTTATGAGGCCAGCATCACCTTGATCCCAAAACCAGACAAGGATCCCATCAAAAAAGAGAGCTATAGACCAATATCCTTGATGAACACAGATGTGAAAATACTCAACAAAATATTAGCCAATAGGATTCAACAGTACATTAAAGGGATTATTCACCATGACCAAGTGGGATTTATTCCAGGGCTGCAAGGTTGGTTCAACATCCGTAAATCAGTCAATGTGATATACAACACATCAATAAAAGAAAGAACAACATCAATAGATGCTGAAAAAGCATTTGACAAAGTACAGCATCCCTTCCTGATTAAAACTCTTCAAAGTGTAGGGATAGAGGGCACATACCTCAATATCATCAAAGCCATCTATGAAAAACCCACCGCAAATATCATTCTCAATGGAGAAAAACTGAAAGCTTTTCCGCTAAGGTCAGGAACACGGCAGGGATGTCCATTATCACCACTGCTATTCAACATAGTACTAGAGGTCCTAGCTTCAGCAATCAGACAACAAAAGGAAATTAAAGGCATCCAAATCGGCAAAGAAGAAGTCAAATTATCACTCTTCGCAGATGATATGATACTATATGTGGAAAACCCAAAAGACTCCACTCCAAAACTGCTAGAACTTATACAGGAATTCAGTAAAGTGTCAGGATATAAAATCAATGCACAGAAATCAGTTGCATTTCTCTACAACAACAGCAAGACAGAAGAAAGAGAAATTAAGGAGTCAATCCCATTTACAATTGCACCCAAAACCATAAGATACCTAGGAATAAATCTAACCAAAGAGACACAGAATCTATACTCAGAAAATTACAAAGTACTCATGAAAGAAATTGAGGAAGACACAAAGAAATGGAAAAATGTTCCATGCTCCTGGATTGGAAGAATAAATATTGTGAAAATGTCTGTGCTACCTAAAGCAATCTACACATTTAATGCAATTCCTATCAAAGTACCATCCATCTTTTTCAAAGAAATGGAACAAATAATTCTAATATTTATATGGAACCAGAAAAGACCTTGAATAGCCAAAGGGATATTGAAAAAGAAAGCCAACGTTGGTGGCATCACAATTCCGGACTTCAAGCTCTATTACAAAGCTGTCATCATCAAGACAGCATGGTACTGGCACAAAAACAGACACATAGATCAATGGAACAGAATAGAGAGACCAGAAATAGACCGTCAACTCTACAGTCAACTAATCTTCGACAAAGCAGGAAAGAATGTCCAATGGAAAAAAGACAGCCTCTTCAATAAATGGTGCTGGGAAAATTGGACAGCCACATGCAGAAAAATGAAATTGGACCATTTCCTTACACCACACACAAAAATAGACTCAAAATGGATGAAGGACCTCAATGTGAGCAAGGAATCCATCAAAATCCTTGAGGAGAACACAGACATCAACCTCTTCGACCTCTGCCGCAGCAACATCTTCCTAGGAACAACGCAAAAGGCAAGGGAAGCAAGGGCAAAAATGAACTATTGGGATTTCATCAAGTTCAAAAGCTTTTGCACAGCAAAGGAAACAGCTAACAAAATCAAAAGACAACTGACAGAATGGGAGAAGATATTTGCAAACGACATATCAGATAAAGGGCTAGTGTCCAGAATCTATAAAGAGCTTAGCAAACTCAACACCCAAAGAACAAATAATCCAATCAAGAAATGGGCAGAGGACATGAACAGACATTTCTGCAAAGAAGACATCCAGATGGCCAACAGACACATGAAAAAGTGCTCCATATCACTTGGCATCAGGGAAATACAAATCAAAACCACAATGAGATATCACCTCACACCAGTCAGAATGGCTAAAATCAACAAGTCAGGAAATGACAGATGCTGGCGAGGATGCGGAGAAAGGGGAACTCTCCTACACTGTTGTTGGGAATGCAAGCTGGTGCAGCCACTCTGGAAAACAGCATGGAGGTCCCTCAAAATGTTGAAAATAGAACTGCCCTATGACCCAGCAATTGCACTATTGGGTATTTACCCTAAAGATACAAACGTAGTGATCCAAAGGGGGCACGTGCACCCAAATATTTATAGCAGCAATGTCCACAATAGCCAAACTATGGAAAGAACCTAGATGTCCATCAACAGATGAATGGATCAAGAAGATGTGGTATATATACACAATGGAATACTATGCAGCCATCAAAAGAAATGAAATCTTGCCATTTGCGACAACATGGATGGAACTAGATCGTATCATGCTTAGTGAAATAAGTCAAGCAGAGAAAGACAACTATCATATGATCTCCCTGATATGAGGAAGTGGTGATGCAACATGGGGGCTTAAGTGGGTACGAGAAGAATAAATGAAACAAGATGGGATTGGGAGGGAGACAAACCATAAGTGACTCTTAATCTCACAAAACAAACTGAGGGTTGCTGGGGGGAGGAAGTTTGGGAGAAGGGGATGGGATTATGGACATTGGGGAGGGTATGTGCTTTGGTGTGTGCTGTGAAGTGAGTAAACCTGGTGATTCACAGACCTTACCCCTGGGGATAAAAATATATGTTTATAAAAAATTAAAAAATTTAAAAAAAATTAATAAACATAAAAAAAAATTATTGTTTTACTCCATATAAATATCTGGCCACATACATGGTAATAATACACAATCATTGTTTTCACCAATTTATATTACTTGAGAGTTTTCACTTGCTAGGAATTCATCTAGAAATACCTTGATATTGTACCTTGCCTTAGTTAGAAAACATCAAGTCAATGACAATAAAAATAACTACCACTGCAGAAGAAAAAAGTAGGACAAAACTTGTATATTATTAGCTTTTCTTTAATCAATAAATTTAAAAGCACACAGAAATTTGATTGCTTCTTTTAAGTGGTTTTTTGGTTGTTTTTTAAATTTTGTCTAAGTGTATATCCTGTATGAAGTAAATAGGTGGGTTTTATTTTCCAACCCAATCTGTCAGTTTCTGCCTTTCAACAGAGGATTTCAGAACATTTGTATTTAATGATATAATTAATAAATTTCCTTCAAATAATAAACATTTTATAATTTCTCTATTGTTCCTTCTTTTTGCATTTTCCTTATAACTACTTTTTGAATGTCAAGTTCCTTGCCAATGAAGCATAGAGAAAATGAAGAGCCTTTTTCCATCAAGTGCATCAGATACTGTGAAGTCCCACATTAAACAGCCTAGAACTTCACCCCTTAATTTATCTGAGAACAAAGCATCCTCTTTTCAGTGTCCTATTACATTGCTTGTTCTATTATTAAACAAAAGAAATAACAGCGGATATTAATTTATGTATCCCAGGAAAGGTTGAGTTTGTTTGTGGCTTTGAGCAAAGGAAAATAAAGAGCAGCTTATATAATATTGTTATCTACTTACATTATCTCTGAAGTTTCAATCCACAACATGGAAGCCAGATGTCAAGGGATTTGGCAATTCTGCCACTCTGGGCAGTGGGCAAAAACTTGGAACTACTGATCTCTCTCCATCCAGCCACTTCTGGGTTTAGTGCCTTATGTGCTGTGAATGACCTCACAAAAACCCTATTTTAGGAACTCCGTTCTGAAATTTCAAAGACTGTCAAACTTCTTTGAAATTATAATTTTTGTTTGTGTGTTTTAGCAGTCAAATTTGGTTGGGAAAAAAAAAAAAATCCCAGTTCCCTGTGAAGATAAAGTCCTTTCAACATCTAGCTTTTCTGAGTTGGTAAAGGAAGAAGATTCTTACTTCATTATTTCTCCATTTCATGCTTTAGTACCAAAGACTCTACCAGTATTCCTGAAAGAAATGTATCCACTGCTTCAAAAGGATTCAACTTTATCAGAAGCAGGGCCTACACAAAATCATCTTTTTAGGTTTTGTCTAGAAGTTGTAATATGAAGTTTTTCCTCACCACACAGAACTGTATCATTTAACTTTGATCAGAAACGTTAATGTGAAGAGAGAAAGGAGAGTCTGCTCAAAACAACAGACAGGAACTGATTCAAAGACTCATTTTCTTAATAGTTATTTTACAAGATCTTCATTGCAAGGTAAATCATTGAATCAGATCTCATTAGAGACATTGAAAAATCATGAGGTTTTTGGCACATTGCTCCATTGTGTTAGTTAGATACTAGAAGTAGACAATTATGTGAACTTCCCCAAGCTTAAAATAAAGTTTCTGTCTAGCTGATACACAGAATGATAAAGCTGTGTCTATTTATCCCCAAGTAGAAATCTATTGAACTTGTAAATACTGAAGAAATTTTGTATCTGTCCAGATAAAATTAAACTTGAAATGCGGATTTTTGACCATTTACTTATTGCTCTAGATAAGACACCTCAGTGAGAGAAGACTTTCCAAACATGAGGTCACTGGCTTACAAAGAAAATTGTTCAACAGAAAGTCAGGGCTACGAGTTGAAGTCCAATGTTTTTTAACACAAGCCTTTCTTCATCTAGTAAAATTAGCAATGTGACATTTGGGAATGATTTGTTTTCCTCTGTGTGTAAAATTTTGCATTGATAGCTGTTATGATCGAAATGCAAAGCTAAAATTGTATGATTTCAAAAAATATTACCTAACCGATTGGTCAATACTTTTCACCTGTATTTCACTATCCCCTATCCACAAGTGTCTCAGTCCTCCCTTGCACCTTTGAGGAATGTGAGCTTCCTACTCTTACCTAATAATTAATTTGCAGTGATAATACAAGCTAAGTACTGCAAGCCCTGATTTATTTACTCTGAAATGTAAAGTAGCCAGTGGGAGAAACAATAGAACTATAGTAATCTGGAAATTCTCAAATCTACTAATTTGGATTTGCATATTTCCATAATTAAAAAAAGAAAGAAAGAAAGAAAACCTCTCTCTTTTGACTTAGATATGCCCCAGCAGTAAAAACCTCTTTCTCTTCATTTATTATTTCCTTAGAATGGTACATCTTTCTTGCCACCCATCTTCCCCATATTGTCTCATGCTGTGAAAGGCCACGTAAACAAATGATATTTGTAAATCTATATCCTTGTCACCATAAGGTTAAAGAAATGAAGCAGTCTTCTGCTTAACACCTGCATCATCCCTAATAATAGTAACCTTAAAGCTACTGGATTTTCTTCCCTAAAACTCTTAGATTTTTTCTTCCAAGTGTATAACAGCATATTTCTTCAAAAAATATTCAAGTTAAAAAGTTATCTAAATTAAAGATAAATAAAAAGTATGCTTTGAGAAATGGAACAAATAATGCTAAAATTTATATGGAACCAGAAAAGACCTCGAATAGTCAAAGGGATATTGAAAAAGAAAGCCAACGTTGGTGGCATCACAATTCCGGACTTCAAGCTCTATTACAAAGCTGTCATCATCAAGACAGCATGGTACTGGCACAAAAACAGACACATAGATCAATGGAACAGAATAGAGAGCCCAGAAATAGACCCTCAAATCTATGGTCAACTCATCTTCGACAAAGCAGGAAAGAATGTCCAATGGAAAAAAGACAGCCTCTTCAATAAATGGTGCTGGGAAAATTGGACAGCCACATGCAGAAAAATGAAATTGGACCATTTCCTTACACCACACACAAAAATAGACTCAAAATGGATGAAGGACCTCAATGTGCGAAAGGAATCCATCAAAATCCTTGAGGAGAACACAGGCAGCAACCTCTTCGACCTCTGCCGCAGCAACATCTTCCTAGGAACAACGCAAAAGGCAAGGGAAGCAAGGGCAAAAATGAACTATTGGGATTTCATCAAGATCAAAAGCTTTTGCACAGCAAAGGAAACAGTTAACAAAATCAAAAGACAACTGACAGAATGGGAGAAGATATTTGCAAACGACATATCAGATAAAGGACTAGTGACCAGAATCTATAAAGAACTTAGCAAACTCAACACCCAAAGAACAAATAATCCAATCAAGAGGTTTGGGAGAAGGGGGTGGTATTATGGACATTGGGGAGGGTATGTGTTTTGGTGAGTGCTGTGAAGTGTGTAAACCTGGTGATTCACAGACCTGTACCCCTGGGGATAAAAATATATGTTTATAAAAAATAAAAAATTATATTAAAAAATAAATAAATAAATAAATAAAAATGGGCAGAGGACATGAACAGACATTTCTGCAAAGAAGACATCCAGATGGCCAACAGACACATGAAAAAGTGCTCCATATCACTCGGCATCAGGGAAATACAAATCAAAACCACAATGAGATATCACCTCACACCAGTCAGAATGGCTAAAATAAACAAGTCAGGAAATGACAGATGCTGGCGAGGATGTGGAGAAAGGGGAATTCTCCTACACTGTTGGTGGGAATGCAAGCTGGTGCAGCCACTCTGGAAAACAGCATGGAGGTTCCTCAAAATGTTGAAAATAGAACTGCCCTATGACCCAGCAATTGCACTATTGGGTATTTACCCTAAAGATACAAATGTAGTGATCCAAAGGGGCACATGCACCCGAATGTTTATAGCAGCAATGTCCACAATAGCCAAACTATGGAAAGAACCTAGATGTCCATCAACAGATGAATGGATCAAGAAGATGTGGTATATATACACAATGGAATACTATACAGCCATCAAAAGAAATGAAATCTTGCCATTTGCGACAACATGGATGGAACTAGAGCGTATCATGCTTAGCGAAATAAGTCAAGCGGAGAAAGACAACTATCATATGATCTCCCTGATATGAGGAAGTGGTGATGCAACATGTAGGCTTAAGTGGGTAGGAGAAGAATAAATGAAACAAGATGGGATTGGGAGGGAGACAAACCATAAGTGACTCTTAATCTCACAAAACAAACTGAGGGTTGCTGGGGGGAGGGGGGTTGGGAGAAGGGGGTGGGATTATGGACATTGGGGAGGGTATGTGCTTTGGTGAGTGCTGTGAAGTGTGTAAACCTGGTGATTCACAGACCTTACCCCTGGGGATAAAAATATATGTTTATGAAAAATAAAAAATTAAAAAAAAAAGTATGCTTTGAGACAGACATTTTATCTAAAAGGCATCAATTAGTGTTAAACTGAGCTATTCATTTCTTCACTGTTTTACACGTTTTAGTCTGTTATTTTGTGCAGTCCATCTACTTTTTTGGGACGTATTATATGAACCTTACATGCAATGTATTATGCTGCTCAGCTATACTCCTCATTTCACCAACCCCAAATTTCAAATACTTTTTGTGCTAAATAAAAGCATCTTTATTACAGTCATTTACTTCTGAGCAGAATTAAAGTTTAGGTTTGGGCTTATTTTCACAGCTTGAATATCATTTTATTTAAGAAATTACAGTTGCATTTTGCTTGAAAAATGGAGAAAAAAATTAATCCTTTATAAAGATTGTTTTTACATCCTACCTATATAAAATATTTTATAGTTTTTAAGAAAACTTTCTATCAAATTTTTTAACTTTACATTTACCGTGACAGGTATGTTACTGTTTTTTAAGTGTATCATTTTATTTGAAATAAGTATCTTATTCCTCTTAGAAAATGTTGACCTGCTGTCATAGTGTATATTTCAAAAATAATTTCATGTGCACTATTTCATTTGATATTGATAAAAACTTTCAACGGAATGGACCAACCCTTCACTGGCCAACCTTCCAGCTGCCTCCCCCAATTAACCAATTTTATAATTGATGACATAAAATCATCAAGAATAATGGGCTCTTTTATAGCTATGTAGTAACTAAAAGAGGATTTAAGACTAATGTTTATCCCTCTAGAACAGAATGTTCACTTCCCCACACCTCTTTTTTTATTATGTGAGAGAAGGGAAGAAATGTGATTCATTATTCATCAATTGTCCCAGCATATTAAATATCTCTCCCGAGTAAATAATTTAATTATTTTTGATATTTACTTAAAATCTTCCAATATTACAAGTGCAGAGACTAGAGGAGTCATCAGATCCATCTTACAATTTTATGTAACTCCTAAAGTATTTCATACATGAAACAAAATCAAAACCATCTACTTTCTTCTTATTCTCCCTAAAGATAAAAACTGTTTTGCATATAAATTATCAAAATTCTATCAAAATCTTTATTTCCCCAGTCTACATATTTGAGTCAGTTGAGATGTTTCAGCCAGAAACATGCCATCATCTAGACAATTTATCATCTGATTTAAAGCATGTTACTGATTCTTAAACTGTACAAAACCATTGGAGACCAACCCAGATCATTCCAAAAAGGTTTCTAAATTTCCGTTATCAAGTTGTATTCACATTTTGCTTTTTTGATATTTAACAATACTTTGCGTCAATAGGCAGTTCATTTTCAGAGGTCATTTGGTTCTTTAAGTGTTAGAGAAGAATCATTGTTTTATTGGTTTGCTTAGTTTTGGAGGTGGGATGGATAGTCGGAAGACCTTTACCTTTCTTTGTTACATTCTCTCAGAAAGGCCCACCAGAGGTTAGCAAATTTTTTCTGTAAAGGTCAGTAATAAATATTTTAGGCTTTGAAGGTGGGAAGGGAAAATAAAAAATATCACATAGTTACCTGTGTGACCATTTAAATGTAACCATTTACAAATGCAAACACCATTCTTAGCTGTCAGGTAAAAAAGTCCACTGGGGAGCTCTCTCTTTGCAGGCTGCCAGTGTGATTGTTTCAACCAACCCACAAGATTCAAACACAGGAATTCAGACTACTAGTACATAAACTAAGGTCTTCTAAAACATCTCTAATCCAGCACTGGCAGTAATAACAAATAGGTCTGAATCAGAGGGGCTGTGTGCACAACCCCTGACAGGTCTGGGTGTAGAAAAAGTACCCATACCATTCTCCAGAGCACCCTCTGCTCCTAAACATTCCCACCAAAGAAATCACCTCTGGTCTCTTCAATATAGGCTATACAGGGGGTTATGGTGATTCTGGATCAACATTGTTATCTTTTGTTGAATTATCTTTTACTAAATTCCAGGAAGATCCATGATATTTGGGACTTTGTGTCCCCTTCTTAAAGACAGAGGGTAAGAATATCTTCATTTGCAAGAGGATGGTTCCATCTTGAAAGGCAGGACTTGAGGGTTATCACTACAGTGATACTAAAATTTGGCTATCTATAGGAGGATACATATGAATGCTCAGTAAGCAGTATTTGACCATACTATTCACTAACCCATCATCTCTCAGCCCTAAATCAACCAATCTAGATTACGATTTGCTGGGCTGGGAATGGGACTCTGACAATCATACTTCTCTTTAGACTGCTAGCCTTCAGTCAGGTTCCAACAGTAAAGGGCACCAGAGGGAAATGAAGTCAATAGCAACACTTGACTTCATCCTCCAGCTTCTTGCAGGCTCAGATCAGCCTAATTGGATATCCTCCAACAGAGCAGCAGGGGTAGCGTCCTTCCTCAGAAGGTCTGAATTCCAGCTTCTTCGGGCCCTTCCCCCAAGACTCCAGGTTTTGAGCAATCCAATAGGTTCTCCGGGATGACAACTGCTCCCTGCTCTTCTTACCCCAAATTTCCCTCTTGACTCTTTCAGAACCTCTATACCTATGTTCCTATAGTTCTATCAAAGTCCTTTGTTAAAATGTCCAGTGTACTTTTAATTTTCCTATCAGAATCCTAGCTAACGTAAAGGAGAGGATAGATTTCAAATTCAGGTTAAAACTGATTTTTTAAATTAATCTTTTTATTGTTTTGACAAATTGTTAAATTGAGATTGGAAAGAGATTATTAATGGAAAAGATCAAAATAGGAGATTTTTTGGAAGAGCAGAAGGCAAAGACTAATAATCATAATTTCAAAAACAGGAGCTACACTATTGAGTGTCTATAGTAGCCAATATTGTACGAAGAGCTTATGTTTACTAAATCCTCATGAAAGCACTGCAAGGCAGAATCATTATCTCCACATCACAGGTGAGGAAACAGGATCAGAAAGTTAAATGACTTGCACAAAATCACAAAGCAAGAAAGTGGCAGGGTCAATACTGAAGTCCTGTTCTATCTGATTCTAAATTATGTCATTCTACCTCCCAAGGAAGGAACCAGTCTGAAAGGCTGTGAGTGTTCCTAGTAAATGAAGTCACATAGCTAAGTAGGGATGAAAGAACAGAAGATATTGATTAAAGGCTCACTTATTTGGCAGTAAATATATGTACAATAAGTTTGGAGAAAGCAAAAAATGTACCGCTTGCATTGTAAGAATAAAAGTCTGAAAATGCAAGGAACACACTTGAGATCGAAGGCACATGCCCCTATTGGAGACACTTATTTGAGTCAATTTAAAGAAGTAATTTTGATTTTAATACTGACTACCTGAGGCAAATTTGCTTTAAATTCATGTTGTTACAAAAGACTATAGAGTAGAAAAAAAGTAATTTTTAGGGGATTCTCTCCAATTATTTAGATGCCAGATTCTCTGAAGTTGGTCAAAAAAAGTTTGATTAATCACGTGAGGGATATAATTCCAAATCCGAGATCAAGGACTTGGAACGGAAGGGCAGAATTTGGGCATTAGTTGTGTTGGCAATAGTAGAACAGCCAGTTTGGACATAGGTCGAGAACAATAATGGCTGTGGAAAAGCTATTGCAGGACCCCTGGAAAGAAATGGATTAGGCATTTTCCGTAACAGCATTGAATGGCAGCATTTGTGACATTTAAACATTTGGCTATTCCACTGGCTGGTGTGAATTACAAGATATGATACATATAAATTATTTTAGAGTCTAGATAGTCTATTCTACTGCCATACACCCTACATTCTGGGCATATTTGTCCTCTCCCCTAAGAATTCAATGCACCATGGGCTTACCTTTGAACACTCTGAACAGAATGCTGTAACCAAACCCTCCATCTGACAAACTTTTACTCATCTTCAATGTCAAATCAGATTTTATCTATTCAATAAAACTGTCTTAGGTGCTGTCAGGAAAAGTTCATTGTTTCTCTGTGATTCCCTAGTGCTTTGTCAAAATCCCCTTAATTATATGTACAATGTTGTACCTACTTAATTCCTATTTTCCCTTCAACTCTCCAGCTATGAATAGGAAATTTGTCCTCTTCATTTTCTAAACCCATCTAAAATGGTGTCTTATAAAAGATAGTTACAAAATGAGCTAGAATTCTTGCCTCACCAATAAATATTTATTGAACAAAAGAATGAGTTAATAAATTAATCAAATACAAAAATGTCAGTTGGTTATCTATTACAAAGAACAAACTATTCTGTCAATTAAATTTAAAGTCAAAGACACAGGGAGATGAAAAATCACAAAAACCCAGAAATAATGACTCTAAATGCCATAGTTTTATAATTTTAAAATATAAGCAATTAAAGCAGTGCCATACATTAATGATTTCTAGTAAATTAAGCAACTTGGGTATTCAACCATGCTGTTTAATTACCTGTGTCCTTAAGTGTTACCAATTATGTCTCCCCTTTATATGAAAAAATATGGCTATAAGTCAGTAGAGCATCACTCCTTCTGGACAAGGAAAGTGAGTAGTTAATTAGTGAAGGAGATCAAACTGCTTCCTTTGGGATGGGAAAAGTGGCATTCAGCAATACCTGGAGCATGGACTGAGAAATAAGTAATTTTAGGTAAGAGGTTCTTGAGCTAGTGACTTCTACCAATTAACACCAAAAATTTAGGGTAACATATATTTTGGCAGGACATGGACAATGCAAGAAACTGAAAAATCCTCAACTAGATAGAATTTAGTTGTAGGACTGCTGCGACAACCGAATTTCCTTTCTCCCAACTTTTCAACAATACTATAATTATGATCAAATAGGAATACAGGTGTTCTGGTTACTCCAGGTGACTAACGAATCTACACCATGGACTTAGTTCACTGATGCTTACTCAGTTAATCCTACTTCAATTTTGAGTTCTTTGGTCCTCTTCACCTGTCTTGCAAGATTTTCTCTCTTTCTTAAAGTTCCAAATGCACAGTTGATCACAGAAAGGAGGCATAAAAAATAACCTTTTTGTTAAAGCTTATAAGTTTTATACTACCAATCCTTTCTTCCTTGTCATCCTCCTGTATCTGAAATCTTTTGGTTTCTGACTTGGCAGTTGAGACAAACACACTCTTTTCATGATAATGATGTATGAATGAAGAAATAAATATCCCTGAAAGCTAGTTATTTCCTGATGCTCAACTAGAACTTTGAGATTCTCAGATAGAATTCAACTTTCTGCCCCTCATCCTTGACAAATGATTCATCTGGCCATGGAGCTTTTGTTGAGCATCTAAAAAGTTGAAGAGAAAGTCCTTTCCAGAAAGGACCACCATGGTACCACATGAGCAGGCATAAAGCAGCAAAAGCACCAAATACGGGCTGAGAACAAGAAAGTTGTAGAATTATATAACCTCTCAAAGAATGTTTGTTTCATCATCTCAAAATAAGCATATTTAGGTAAACTTTATAGGATGTGTTGTGAGAGTTAAATATGATAATTTCTGTAAAACATTTGGTTTGGCAGGGATTGCAATTTATGATAGCATTCCATTATCGCCTGGGCAAACTACATTCCCCAGACTTCTACGGAGGAAGCTGTGGCCACATGCCTATGTTCTGGCCAAAAAATGTAACCAGACATATTATGTATGATTTATGGAAAATATCCTTCCAAGGGCTACACTCATTTTTTCTTTTTCAATTCCTGTTGGCTTGAATGTACTAATCATACAGCTGAAGCAGACATCTTAATCATGAGGTAGATCATGAAAGATAGGTGAGCAGCAATATAGACGGTTCTCTGCGATGTTTTACTCCCTACTTCTGGACTCCTTCTATTTGCAAGTCATAAAAACTATCTTTATTTTGTATACTCATTTTTTGTTTCTTTGTTCCTATACATTCAGCACAACCTAAAACTTAAAACTTATACAACTTCTTACAACTTCTATAATGTCAGGATGATTTTAAAAGAACAGAAATAGAAGAAAAGGGGACCAGATAAGAGACTCTTACCTAAATGAAAAAATACTGCAGAGACTAGATAGGCAAGTCACTGGTCTTTAAAGGGGTCAAGATGATGATTTGGAATGATATATTACTGAGACTTTGCACAGAGTGGCCGGGAACATACATGGTAATATTAATCGGAATAGGGAATCCACAGCAATAAAGCTATTATGGAAGAAAAGAATAGGTTGGATTTTAGACATACTGAGTTGGGTATGCTGGCATAATATCTTGATGAAAATGTGAAGAAAAAAAAGAAGAAAGGAAGAAAAAAAGAAAAGAAAAGATTTGAAGCAAATATCACAGTCATATTTCTGCCTGGTATAAACTTAGATTGTACTCAAATTATTGTAATTATTAATTCATTCAGAAGTTTTTCTTAAGCATCTGTTTTGTACCAGACACCATTTGTGGCCTTTGCAATACACCAGGATTTTTGTCCTCCAGAAGGCTCACTGTCATAAAAAGCACATTTAATTTTCTTCTAGGGCATGAAGAAGGTAAATTCATTTTACAGAATCCATCATTGTTATGGTAATACAGTAATTGCACTGATATCTTACCATTATCCAATATCTTAACCAAAACTTTACTTTTAAATGTAATTTCATTTTTATTGTGTGATACCATGAAGGAGCCAGTTGCTTAACCTTGAAATTTTCAAAATAAAGAGTAATAGAAAGTTTCAGGACGGGAACTAAAGGAAACAGTCTTACACATTCCACTGATTTTAAACAATAATTTCCTGAGTAAAATCTGGAGCAGCACTTTGAAATTGTAGACATTAATAAAGCCTATTCCTTCCCCTTGCTAGCAATTTGGAGAGTGTACCTGTATTATTGCAAGCATAAATTCAGCTACAGAACCATGTAAACAGCTCTGTTAATATTTATTACCCCCTTTCTTTGTTTCATGAGGTTTCAGCAAAGGTCTTTATTTTGGTCTGGGAAAAAATACTTAAATCCATTTAATTTTGAGATTTCTGAAAAGTAAGTGATTATTCTTCAGTACAATGTATATGTTTATGTTGATTTTATTGACTAATGTTAGTTTTATTAATCACTTCCAACAATTTTTATATTCCTTAACTATTTTAGTTACACAGAACTCTTCAAATTTAGAATCGTTGCTGCAATTGTGTAACAGAAATATTAAGCTATACTTTAGGACTAGCTTCTGACTAGATAAATGGTTTTGAACCAAGTCATAAACTTCAGATGACTGAGCAGCTCAGTTCACTAAAATATTTATGTCTCGCTTTAAATATTCCATAAAAATACCAACTTTGGTTCCCTGAACTCTTCTAACATTTTAAAGGCTTACATACCAGTTGCTTTGAGAGGCTTTCAGTAAACTTTTTTATAACTACCTAAGGGGCTTATTTTACACACAAACCATAGGTCACATATCCACATGTATTGACATAACACTGCCAAAGCACTACTAAGTTGCCTATTGTGGATTTAAATAATTAGGAGGAAAGCATTAGTTTAAACTTTAAGATCAGTAAGCTAGGGCGACTGGGTGGTTCAGACTGTTAAGCATCTGCCTTTGGCTCAGGTCATGATCCCAGGGTCCTGGGATTGAGACCCACACTGGGGTCCCAGCTCAGCAGGAAGACTGCTTCTCCCGCTTCCACTCCCCCTGCTTGTGTTCCCTCTCTCGCTGTGTCTCTATCAAATAAAATATTTTTAAAAATTATGCCATATTCACTGAGTCTAATTGGCTGCCAATTTCATCATTTTATTGAAGGATATCACGCAAGCTTGAGTGTAAGTATTAATTTTAAATCACAATACCTGCCATTTATGGGGCAAACATATGCTTTTCAAAGTGCTTTATCCTTTTCAACCCTACAACATCGTGTGAGGCAACATTTAAAGAAAGCAAACAGTCATGGATATTACTAAAAAGTTCACTTTTTTAAAATGTAAAAGTCCTACTTACCATATTTTACATTACTTATGGAAATAGGTGTGTGGGACCTGCTATTTTGTTTTTAAAATATGTTTTCTTGTGTATATTATTTATGTTATAATGTTTAGCTACGCCTACCTGATATGCCCATTCAGCAGTTAGTGGCTGCGAAACACATATATAAAATATGCATAGGTAATATTAATTTAAAAAAAAAACTTCAAGAAACAGGATCACAAGTTACAATTAATTCATGTATATATGTGTGTAAGATTGATTTGTTTTTTAATAATTTACTGAATTTGAGGAGGCTTGGTTAGGATAAACTAGATTCCTCACTTTATGAATCCCAAAACAGATCAGCAGCCTGAGTCAGGCCTAGGTCAAGGTGGCAGATACCAGGGACAGCATGAGATGAAGGGCTTAGACACTGGTCCAAGTCCCAGCTTTGCTCAAGGTCATTCAGCTACTAACTGGCACTCTTTCCATAGTTAAGAGTATCAATTTCCATCTTCGAAAATATATCCCTGCTGGTATCACTGGGAAAAAAAAGGACTCAGATATGATGATTTATATCAAAGCACTCCATATTTCAAGCACATGAAAAAATGTAAGTTATTAATACTACTGTGCTGTTGTTGTCACATTTTTATGGATCACTGAAGAGTAATCATATGCCATATGCTCCAGAAAGGACATTCAAGCTCATCTCTACTCATTACCTTGTGAACTTAATTTCCTCATCCATGACATCTGATTCTATTTATCTTTTATCCACACATTGCTAGTATCTCCTTACAGTAGTACTTGCCTGGAAGATGGTGAGTTGATTCTGATGGCTCAAATAGTGATTCTAACCCAAAACTTCAGTTCTCAGAATCTGGCCTGAGCTGAACCCTGCAATACATTCTCTAGCAGCCCATTAAAGAAATAACAAGTACACTTAAAAACAGAGATGGAATTGACAACCCAGTGGTGATTCCCCATCTCCACTTGTTTTTTTACTACCTCCCTCTTCTATGACTGGTAGAAGCTACACTTCTACTGCCACACTTTATTTATTTATTTATTTTTTTAAATTTACTTGACAGACAAGAGATCACAAGTAGGCAGGGAGGCAGGCTCCCTGCTGAGCAGAGAGCCCAATAAGGGGCTCAGTCCCAGGGGGCCCCAGACCCCGGGATCATGATTGGAGCCAAAGGCAGAGGCTTTAACCCTCTGAACCACCCAGGCACCCCCTATTGCCAGACTTTTTAACGTAGGTGCTTGAGTTAAAACTTGAAGACATTCATAAATTCTGAAGACATTCCACTCATTATTTGTCTCACTACTTCTGTTTGTTTTTTTTTTTAAAGATTTTATTTATTCATTTGACGGAGAGAGAGTTCACAAATAGTCAGAGAGGCAGGCAGAGAGAGAGGGGGAAGCAGACTCCCTGCTGAGCAGAGAACCTGATGCGGGGCTGGATCTCAGGAACCTGACTGAGATTATGACCTGAGCCGAAGGCAGAGGCTTTAACCCACTGAGCCACCCAGGTGCACCTGTTTTTATTTTTTTAAAGATTTTTATTTATTCATGCCCAAAAGAGATAGCGAGAGAGGAAACACAAGCAGGGGGTAGCTAGAGAGGGAGAAGCAACCTCCCCACCAAGCTGGGAGTTGGATTCCAGGACACTGGGTTCATGACCTGAGCCAAAGGCAGCTGCTTAACGACTGAGTCACCTAGGCACCCCACTGCTTCTGTTTTAAAAAAAAAAAAATAATTACTATTCCAGGGAATTAACCAACAGTTTTAAAGGACATTTGAATACCTTTATATTATATTTATTAGGAATGTGGCTTTGCCCAACTTTCTTTTTCCTTATTTTTGTGGTTGATAAAATATCAGAATTTGAGGTCCCACTCAAACTTTGAGATCTTATGTTTTTCAAGATGCCCTTTTCAGGCTCCCTCTGAAGGATGGGTTCATCAGTTAATTTTTTAAGAAGTTGATAAACATTGATATAACCAATCAAATAATATTTTCAGTTACATCTTATTGTTCTCTAACAGTGTATCTTTTTTAATGTCATTTTTCTCTTCCTCAATTTTTTTCCTACTCTTTTTCCAAATCAAGAATCTTTTCAAATTCATTCCAGTGCCTCTATTATTATCATTTTCCTTAGGCCTCGTATTCAAGATGGCAATAACTATTTAAAAAGTAATTGAAATGTACAGTACATAAACATTTTTCCTTATTAGTACTAAAATAATTTGGGAATGCTGACAGGTAATGAAAGGCTGATCTGCAAATTATCAGACATTTCTATGATCACATTCTTTACATAAGCATACCGTTTGCTATAAATCTATTTCAAGAGAGCTAAAAACTACTCATTCAGTCTTTTTATAACACAGTTATGGAACACTTGTGGGTTTTACAGAGCTGTACTTCATTGGAAAAAATAATAAAATATGATCTTGGCCACTGAAGAATGCACAATACACAAATACACTCACTCATGTTGACTACAGTAACTATGACTTTTTGTCCACTACTTCTTCACAAAGAGCCTGATGCATAGTAAATACTCAGCAAGTACTTTGAATCCCTAAACTCACAAATGGTGTAACCAAAAGAGCCGGTTACATCATGTGGATATTCCACAAAGAAAGAAAAAGAAGATGGTTATGTGATTGGAACCAAGAAATACTACATGGAGAAGATGAGACACAGAGTATTTGTGGCAAAAATGCATTTCTAGTGGAAATTACTTCAAATGTTGGAAGATGGCAAAGTGTTTCTATGGCTATTTATGTCAGCCAATGAAGGTTTACCTAGACCCCTACCCCAACAAAATTCTGAAAATCTTCTCTTATACCCATTCACCCTCACTTCTCACCTACTGGACTTCCCACTGACCTGTCTGGAATTCACAGTCGAATCCCTTCGATCCCTAACAGCTTCCCCATATATTCCCTTCACATTGTTGCTGTAACTTAACTGGATTTCTCATGAACATATTGTTACCTGAAACCTCCTCAAGTGATCCCTGATTTTCTTCTCTCACCACGCATACCACGGAGCTTAGAGGCAAGACAAAAACCAACCTTGTTCCACATGCTACTTCTAGATCTTCTTCGATGATTAAAAAAGAAAAGAAAAATCCTTTAATCTAATGTCTTTATATCATTAGATTACAACCTCTCCTTGTTTCAATCAGCTACAGACAACTTGGGTGTCTATGGTGTCTAAAAATATATGAAGATTTTTGGCCGCAATGTCACAGTTGCTTTATTTGGAAAAGTTCTCAAAATCAGTGATCCTAATATTCACACTGATTATATATCCAGTATGTTGGGTTTTGAGATCACTAAATGTCTTCTAATAAAATAGTTCTTTACTTTTTCTTATCTCCTCACTCTCATTATTATACCCTATTTTATCTTAAGAACAAAGTTAATACCTTCATAGTCTCAATTGCTACTATTCTATGTACTCACTGTCTAATCCTTCCCAGTGTTTTTTCTGATTGATTCTCATATTTTTGACCTCTAGATGACAAAATGCCCACCTAGAGCTTGTTCTCATATATATTACCTGTCTCTGTTTGCTGACTCTTCAGGTCATTTCATCCAATCTCAATTTTTTAATAGTGGCCCAAATGCTACAATCATATATTCAAAGTCTTGACACTTTCACATGAACATCTGATATTTCAGTATCAACATGTCCACAAGATTCCTGATTTGTTTTTTCATTTAGACCTTCCCCCCTTCCAATGTTTCCTATCCAAATCAACTGAATCTTCCCAGTTGCTTAGCCACAAACAGTGCAGTTATACTTGATTCTCTTGAAATTTTAATTCAGATATTAAACTTCATGTTCAAACTATATTGCTTATTTACATATTTATATATATTATATATAAACAATTATATCTAAATAGTAGTTATATAAATTTATCTATCTATACATATATATATTCCAAAAACTGTTCCTCTGTTGCTATTGTCTGATCTAAGACATCTTTCACCTAGACTATTCAAATAGCTCCTAGGTGGTATCTCTGTTCCTGCCTTCATTGCTCTGCTCTGTAAATTAGTATCCAGAATGATCCTTTCAAAACTTAAACCAGATCCTGTTATTAATCTGCTTTGAAAGAAATCTAATTTTTCCCCTATTTCACTCAGAATAAAAACCAAATTCCTTACAAAAACCTATAGGACCCTGAATTTTTCTGCCTTTCCTTTTATTTATATGACTTTGTCAACTAATAGACCCCTGCCCACTTCATTCCAACTCAAGTGAATTTGTGGCTGTTCTTCAACCATGCCAGGCCCATTTCTACCTTAGGACCTTTGGAGTTGCTTTTTTTTTTTTTTTTTTTTTTTTTTTTGAGAGGTGGGTGGGGGCCAGTTACACTACTTTCCTAGATATCCACATGTCTCACTCTAACAAGTTAGCCAGGCTTCAGGCATATGCTCAAGTCTCCTGGAAGTATCTCATCTTCTCCATGAGACCTTGCTTACCAAATATCCAAAACTCTACTCTCCTAGCATTTCCTAATCCTGTTCCCTATTTATTTCTTCATAGAATTGATCACCTTTGATATAATATCTATATCATTTATTACATCTATTGTCTTTTTCTTCCCAGTTGAAATGTAAGCATTTTGATGGAAGGAATTTTTACCTATTCTTTCTCCTGCTGTATCCCTCATACCTAATACAGAATCTGGTATATGGTAGATGCTCTTTGTTGAATGAATGAATGAATGAATGTGTGAGTGAACAGAAGAATAATGAATCGTTAAAGACCAGGATTGCAGCAAAGTAGAGACAATTTTTCTTACCAGATTAAAGAACTAAGATTTTATATCTTATAAAACTATCTCCATTCCCCTACATTTCTAGTGCTTTCATAATTTCTGATTTGTACAATTGTCTCCAGGCTTTTTTTTCCCCCAAATACCACAAACTACCAAAGCCGTTTTATTTCTAAAATAGAATGTTTTCATGCCACTCACATTCTTAAAGCCTTTCATTGGTTTCTTATTTCCCAGTGGATTCAACCCAAATTCATTTTGGCACTTCAGGACAGAAATAAGACTGTTTAAGATAGCATCCCCAAAACGTATTTTTACCAACACTGTCAACAGTACATACCAGAATAGCAACAAATATTGGTCTGGCCTAGCTAATCCATAATGCTGCCCTAATCCGTTCTTTAACTCAATTGTTCATGTTATATACAATAAAAATTTTATGTGAGGTTAATATTATGGAATTAAAGTTCTATATAACTTCCCATAGCTAACTACATAATTTTAAACAACCATTTGTAGAATACAGCACAGTTCTGATATTAAATATAAGAATTAATGCAATTGCTTCTCAGCCTTTTGGCTAAATCAAGTGTAGAAAGTAATGCAAGTGTATAAGTTCAGTGTGGCTATGGGAAACTTCCATTCTGCTCCCAGGCAGATTTTCTTCTTTTCCTTCCTTCCTTGCCTGCCTGCCTGTCCAACCAGCCTGCCTGCCTGCCTTTCTTCTTCTTCTTTCTTTTCCTTCTTTTTCTTTTATTTTTATTTTTGCCATTCTTCTTCAGTGTATCCCCTTCTATTGCTCCTTCTGGCCCTGCTATACTCTGTATTCTTTGCATCAGCCTTCTTATATCTATTTGCAGAATAATCTCAAATCTTTACTGTAAGACATAATCTTTACAATTGTTTTGCTGAGGAGGATATACTTTCTTCCAATGATAATTATAAAAATTTTGCCACAAATTTTATTAATCACCTAGAATAGCTCTTATAACTGCATGATGCTTTGGTATTCGTTTTGGGTTTTTTTTTTTTAATTTATGATTTATTTGACAGACATCACAAGTAGGCAGAGAGGCAGGCAAAGAGAGAGGAAGAGAAGCAAGCTCACTGTGGAGCAGAGAGCCTGATGCAGGGCTCAATCCCAAGACCCTGGGATCATGACCTGAGCTGAAGGCAGAGGCTTTAACCCACTGAGCCACCCAGGCGCCCCTGGCGTTAGTTTTTCTATTTAATTTGAATTTGTATTTCCTCATACATATTTCCTTATCATCATTGATAGAACCATTGTCTCAGGGACACTACTCATCTTTTCTAAGACACTAATAATACCACATGTTTTTATCATCACAGGTGAGTTTGTTTGTTTGTTTTTAACTTATAATGTACTTAATTCTTTATGGCTCAATTCCACTGGAAAAATATAATGCTAAATACCTAGTAGGCACCATTCTTTCATTTACCAGCATTTTGCATTTACCAGCATTATTCAGTAACTGTACATTGATACTATTAAGGCGTATATATATATTAGCCTCTAGTATTTAGCACCAGACACACAATAAGCACCTCAAAAATATTTGTTAAACTATCCTGTGGATAAGAAATGTGGAGTTTCTGTTACCACTAATGGTTGACTATGTAATTGAGGTCAGCATTCCCTCCAAGGACAATCAGAAAAGATGCGCAAAAAAGAAAGCAGGATTAGATGCATGAGAGTACTGAGTAGCAGGGAACTGAACCAGAGGGCTAGAGCCTTATTTTTCTATGAGATCATATGCTAAGTCAGGAGGATGAAGTTGACAGATCAAGAAGTTTAGCGATTTCTTGCCTAATCATGGGACAAAGCCCACAGAAAAAGGTGTATAAAGCCTGTCAAGGTGGGCAGAGATACCACAGGGCACAGACTAGACTGGCCATATCACAGAAGCAATTATTCATGTTGCCTTTTCATCATAAGGAGTAAATTATTTTTCCTTTTTTCTTATGTTCTTTTTTTAGTGTATCTATATGAAAAAATGGATATTAGTTGGGCCTGTTGTGGCAATCATTTCATAATATACGTAAATCAAACCATCATGCTGTATATCTTAAACTTATACAAGAAAATATTTGTTATTTCTCAATAAAATGGGGGGGGAGCCACCAAAGAACACATTTTATATCATCCTATTTATTGAATTTTCAAACATCAGGCAAAACTAAATTATAGTGTTTAGGAATGCAATTTAAAAAAAAACCCAATTATAAAAATCAATGTTGTGTTACCTT
Source organism: Mustela nivalis (assembly GCF_964662115.1). Lineage (NCBI taxonomy): Eukaryota > Metazoa > Chordata > Mammalia > Carnivora > Mustelidae > Mustela > Mustela nivalis. Next base: position 89,414,108 of record NC_139020.1, read on the forward strand.
CATGGGTAGGAATTGGAGAGAGATGCCAAGGTAGCATGAGAGAGATTTCTGACATGCAAATAAACTTTCCGTTTCTGAATTAATGATGGTTACAACAGTGTTTGCCTTGTAACATTTTTGTTTTGTGAACTCTTTTATATGTGTTTTATATATTGCCTCAAATAATTATTTATGAAAAAAAGAAAATGAAGAGCCATTGGAATATGTTAATAAATGCAATTATATATTTTACCAAGAACAGCAAACTATTTAAAAGACCATTTAAAGGGTGCCTGGGTGGCTCAGGGGGTTAAAGCCTCTGCCTTCAACTCAGGTCATGATCCCAGGGTCCTGGGATCGAGACCCGCATCTCTGCTAGGCAGGGAGCCTGCTTCCTCCTCTATCTCTGCCTGCCTCTCTGCCTACTTGTGACCTCTCTCTCTCTGTCAAATAAATAAAATCTTAAAAAAAAAAAAAGACCATTTAAAAAGCCCCGATTATCTTTGAGAGTATGATCCCTGTTTTCTGGACTTTATTCTTTACATGAAGAAAGAAGGAAGCAAGCAAGGAAGCAAGAAAGAAAAACATATTCCTGTGTCTAGTGAAGTTAGTCGCCAAGTGTGGCAGGAGAATGGGGAAATATGCTATATTCAGCAATGTGTTAAAACTGTCAAAAAAGATATGAGCTACATTGTGAAACAGATGTTATAATTCTGTGTTTTGTTATGGTGTTGAAATTGCTTTCTCCCTTAAAAATAGAATATTTCAAAGAATTGATTTGTGTGTGGGAGAGGGGAGATTGCGGTGGGCCATCTTGTAGAGAAACCAACACAGTTGTTTGTGTTTGCACCCCCACACTGACCCACACATACTTGCAACCTATTTTTTTTTAATAATGTCTGTGCCTCCAGGGACCACTGAGTGGTATAGTCAGTTAAGCATCTGACTCTTGGTTTGGGTTCAAGTCATGATCTTGGGGTAATGAGGTTGAGTCATGCTCTGCCTAGAGTTTGCTTAAAACTGTCTCTGCCTCACCCTTTGTCCTCCCTCTACTTATAAAATAAATAAATAAATCTTTAAAAAATAAAATAAATGCTGTGCCTATATTTTAAATCTGAAAAGTTTTCCCGAAATGACCTGCATGACATTTTGGTGTTATCCAAATTATGTATTCCACAGAAAAGGCCATCAGAACTAAGCAAAAGTCACAAATTTTGTTAGATACTCCTTTCTAAAGCAGGAAGTATGGCTGACACAATAGGCTATAATCCATATATTTATTCCTCTGAAGATCACATGTTCACCATAGCTAGAACATAAAAGTTTGAAGAAAAGTATGCAGATATTACTGAATTGGTCTTTCCCTTGATTCAAACTACCAAGTATTACTGCTTAAAAATAATTTTATGTGTATTTAAAGTTGGTATCATTATAGAGTAAAATATAGTGGCCATAAAAACACACTGATCATTCTTTTTTTTTTTTTTAAGATTTATTTATTTATTTATTTGACAGACAGAGATCACAAGTAGGCAGAGAGGCAGGCAGAGAGAGAGAGGGGGAAGCAGGCTCCCTGCTGAGCAGAGAGCCCGATGCAGGGCTCAATCCCAGGACCCGGGGATCATGACCTGAGCCGAAGGCAAAGGCTTTAACCCACTGAGACACCCAGTCACCCCTCACTGATTATTCTTTTCTCAGTTTCCTTCTGCAGTTGTGGAAAATAATATTGCTTTAAGGTAATTCATGTCACAATCACAGCAAGGTATCTAAGTCCTTAATTTTTACTTTTTCTGTCATAGCAGAACTTTAATAATATGAGATAAATAATAATCTTTAAATGTTGTTATGCCTCTAATGTAAGTCATATATAGATGAAACTTATTCTCTTCCCATTCACAACAAAAGCACGGCAAATATCCCATGCAGAAAATTTACAAATGATTTATGCAGATAATGCATCCTTAAAAAGGGGAACATAAATCCCTAAGTGTGCTATATAGAAGGCACATTTTATAGTAGAGAAACTGGTAAATGCTAGCCCAGCCAGTTGATTATGGTTAATATCAACAGTCATAGTGACATATGCACCCTTGATTTGATGTAATGAGAATGGCACTTCATCTTTGTGGTCTTCCTTCCAAGAACATGCACTCTAGTCTAACCATAAGAAAAACATTTAGAAAATTCCCCCATCGAGAGATATTCTACAAAATCCCTGGCCAGTCATCCTTAAAAATTGTCAAGGTTATCAGAAACAAAGAACACTTGAAAAACCATCACCACCAAGATAAGCCTAAGGAGACACGATTAGTAAATGAAATGTGGTATCCTAAATAGAATCCTCAAATAGAAAAAGGAGATTAGGGAAAAACTGAGGAAAAGTATATGATTAGTAATGAAGAAAGTATAAGATTAATAATAAATTAATTAATTAATTAATTAAGATTAATACTGAAGAAAGTATAAGATTAATAATAAAATACTAACAATAATTAATAAGAATGTATCAATATTTGCCCATTAAATGTGACAAGGATACTATATTTATATCTGATGTCCATAACAGGAAAAACTCAGTTTAGGGTAATCAAGAATTCTCTGAACCACTTTCAGAATAATTCTGAAAGCCAAATACTGTTCTAAAGTATAGGTATGGTTTATCCTAAGCCCAGACTAATTATGACAAAAGGTCTAGAGACAGGCATATGAAGGATATGTTCTTTGAATATCTGACAATTATTTTGGGATGTGTTATGTTTGAGGAATCATCAGTGTATTCAAAGGAGAGTTCCAGGATAAAACTAATAAATTAGGAGTAACATTTAAAATAGAGGTCATTATTTGAGATACAGAACTTGAAATTCAGAATAGGGAAGAACTAGGGTTAAGTGAGAAAACAAAGGAGCGTAGTGAGCAAAGAAAAGAAAGAGACTGACAAATCTTAGAAATAGCTTTTATTGGGCCAGTAGAAGGAAGAAGAGACACTCTGCGTGGGTCCAGAAAAAGAAGGAAATAAAAGGTGCAACTAGAATGATGCAGGGACACAGAAGGCAAGAGAGAAGAGAGGTTTAAGAACAAGAGAATGCTGGTCTCAGTCATGAAATGAATAAGCAAATAGTCATAAGAATTAGAAACAGCAGGGAGCTGCTTCCCTCTCTCTCTCACTGCCTGCCTCTCTGTCTACCGTGATCTCTCTCTGTCAAATAAATAAATAAAAAATAAATAAAAAAAATCTTAAAAAAAAAAAAAAGAATTAGAAACAGCTGGTAATACAAAGACCATTGTATGGTCAGTAGATTGGTAGAGTGGAAGCTTGAGGCAAGGAAAGGAGGAGTGTAAAGAAAATAGGAGAAATTGGACAGTGATTTAGTGAAATGGTGTCTTAGTTGATGCTACTATAACAAAATACCATGGATTAGGTGGCCTAAACAACAGACATTTATTTCTCACAGTTCTGGAAACTGGGAGATCAAAGCTTGAGAAGCCAGCAGATCTACTGTCTGGCTGAATCTTCTTGCTGCATATTCACATGGAGGAGCAATCTTGTGTCTCCTCTTCTTTTTATAAAAACAATAATCCCAAATTAGAGCCTATTCTCTTGACTTATTCTAACCCTAGTGACCTCCCAAAGTTGCCTTACCTCCAAAAGCCATCACCTTGAAGATTAGAACTTCAACATATAAATCTCAGAAAGACAAAAACTTCAGTTAATAGCAATTGTTTTGTCAAATATAATTTGAATTTTTCCTATTCAAGAGTATTGTGGACCAGCAGCATCATCACCACCTGGGACCCTGGTAGAAATGTGAGAATTCAGGCCCATCCCAGACATACTTAATCAGGATGTGCATTTTAGCAAGATACTCTGGTGCCCTTTACAGTTTGAGAAACACTAGGTTATACTATTATGTCAAGATGTTTAACAACATCAAAATAGAAAAAATAGTTTAAGTGAAAAATGAATTATAGGAGTTTTGTTTTTGTTTTTGTTTTTCTGTTTTTTTGGTTTTTTTTAGAATAGAAGACCCGTGAGAATATTTGTAGATGAGAGGAAGAAACAAGTTGGGAGAAAAAGACATAAGGGAAATAAACACAAGAGGGAAAAAGTACTGCCCACAATATTGTTCATTATAACTGTTCTTTCAGATTTTTATTCAATTATCTCATGCTTGCTTCTTCTCCCTGAGGCTGTGTCATTTACAGTTAGTGAAAGTGGAGATGCTGGGGGAAAGGGGGGGGTCAACAAATCTCTTCGCCAAGGGTCATCCAAGGTCTTTTGTAAATTCTCTGAAACTTTGACTTCTCTTTCACTGTCCTGAAAATAAGGACCCTGAGCAACTGCCTGTATAAGGTATTAAAAGTTCAATTTTAAAAAGTTTTCTAACTTTGAAGACACTTAGTTAGCATTAAGTAGGTATTAAAAAGACAGCTATTCCATTTGAACTTCCCTCACAGAATGTACTTTACAATCTGACTTTCCCAATTAATTTTAATTTTTTTATGAATCCCCAGAGAGACTCACAGACCTGTCCTAATCTGCTAATTAGGAGGCCAGCAATGTGCCACTAGGTTTTTTTGGAGTACCTTCCCTAAGGAAGCATTTAGTACCAAGTATTTCTCTTTGAATGACTTTGGCCTTTTTATTTCTTCTCTTCTAGTCAGTGTTTTTGTCCTAAAATGGGGAGATTGAGCTAAATATGATTTAACAAACTGAGAGTCCCAAGATCAGACGTGCCTCACATGAGTATTTTAACTTGGAGTCTTTTACATTTGACTAAAGATTTAATGTAGGTAAATTTAACTCAATGATCTGAATTACAGGATTTTTTTTGAAACGTTGGAAAATATGATGTTATCTGCTTCATTTTTCCACATGACAATTATCAGCCGAAACTGATTAGCACCATGGAGGAGATCTGATGATGCCGTGCTCAGATACTTTCTCCAGAGCCAACATATCTCTCTCTACACCACCACACCCATTCACCCTGCGCCCAAATTCTCCTGGGACTATCAACTGCTGACAGCTCATAATTGTGTTCATTGTTGAGAATTACCCTTGACCAGATGCAAGAAATTATCTAACTCAAGACGGAGTTAGACCAACAGAGGCCTGACTCCTTTTCTTCAACTAAGGACAACTCTGAAGGGTTATCCAGCTCTGGAGCTCTGCTTGGGCTCAGATAATGTCTTTACTCAAACTTGCCTTCCTTACTTTCTAGAAATGCATCTCCTAAGAGCACATCCTAGTAAGCCTACATGTCATTCTCCTCCTCAAAGTCTATTTCCAGGGACACAATGTAAAGCACTTGTCTCCAATTTGCCCAAATGGCCACCACTCACTAATTTTTTCCCGGGGGGCATAAGCTAAAGTTTCATTCCATTAGTTATCAACACTATCCCACTGTTGTTTACCTCATACTCATATTTACATATACTCATATTTCTGTCATAGTTAGGAAAACTAAAGACAAGATGGCCAAAGGACTCAATATTCATCCTTTATTCATGCCTCTCTAGAAATTAGAATATATGAACTCAGGACTGGATGTTTTTCTAAGATCCTTTCCAGGGCCAATACTCTGTGGTATAAGAACCCATGTAATTTTTCTATTGCAAGGAAGAGCAATTTTAGTACAAAGAAGTTACTGTAACTGTGAAATTTCAAGACTCAGAAAGAGGCCACTGTTCACTCTAGCAAAGAGCAGCATCAAAGCTTAGCAGTAGCACCATAAAGAATAAACACAGGGAATAGTCCACATGACAGTTGTTTCAGGACTAATTATGCAGTGCAGCTGGAACATGTTTTTGCCCTTTCTTCTAGATTATATAATGACCAGTGAAAAAGAATAAATGACCTAGCAATATATTCCCAGGATAGAGACCCTTGCTATTTCCAGTAAGTAGGTCTGTAGCCCATTAGCACTTACCAACATCTTTACAAATAACTTTTAAATATGAATGCTCATTTCGACAACAGCCCTGTCAAGAATATATTTTTAGCCTCATTTACAGATGAAAAAATCAGAAGTTGGGAGAAATCAAATCTTTTGCGCAGTCGGGAAATACAGAGCAGGGGCTGTGTACGCAGATTCCAAACTTAGACTATTTGACTTCTTTTCAATCATGGAAAATATAATCCATGAGATGTTAGTGTTTATCAGAATCTCTCCAGAGTTGGCAGAATTTTTCACGCTGAGTAGCAATATTTAGATGACCGTACTGACATAATGGCAAATTGTGTACTTTATGCTTTCATTTCTCCTCTACATATCCAGTCTAGTACACAGAGAAGTTTGGTTGGCTACATAAGATTTGCTTTTTAAACTTTACTGTACTGTTCCAATATAAGGTATTAACATTACCACTATTTCTAATCAGTTCAAAATAGATAAATAAAAGTCAGCTCCAAGAATAATTTATTCTAGGAGTGAACTCATTGCCTGGAAACAGTACTATCTTCCCTGTATCTTCAGCAAGATTTACAGGAAAAAAAAAAATTGGACCAAAAAAGCAAGTAAGAAGAATCTCTCTGGACAATAAAACATATATAATTATTTTGGGTATTTCCAATTGAACATCTATGTATGTATTATAGACACATATATATGATGCAATATAAATGTATTTGGATTCACAAACCATATTACTCAGTGTTACCCTCAAAAATGTTTATCACAGTTTTATTCAGAGCAGTGAAAAACATAAAATGATCCAAATGTTCAACATAAGAGAATCAGTTTGGTAGATTACGTCACACCCACAAAATGGATTGTCATGTAGCCCTTAAAATTATAATTATGAATAAAACTTCATGACACAAGCAAAGAGAAAATGGTAGGAGAAAAAAAGCAGGATGCAATTTATGCAAACTATGTGATTTCAACTTGTTTAAAGAACAATTCATATAAAGCTGGAAAGAAATGTACTTATATAATGTACTCTTATAACCTCAGTATCCTTCCCTTTAAAGTATTATAATAACCTATTTCATAGGGCTGCTGAGCGAACCAAATGAAACAGGGAAGCAATATAGCACAGTGGATATATCTTCAGAGTCCTAATGGAAACAGATGGCACTCTCAAATTGGGTAACTGGAGATAATTTGATGAACGACTTCCCAAAATGCGGCAAGGGTATAAGACAACACCAAGGAAACGTGGAGTAATATAGGACTTGTAAAAATCAGGGTACAAGAATCTCTCCTGACTATGAGGGGGCAGATTCCGAATCCCAGAAGAAAAGATATCCATATGAAAAGAATTGGTCCACAGAAGCTTTGTCCTCCTGTTGGGGATGGCAGCCAGCCTATTGTAAACCAACAGAAAAAAAAGCCAGGATATTAAGTACCCCAACAGGCTTTTCTTCCTTCCCTCTATAAAGCCATATAGCTCTGCCTTGAGGTACAAAATAGGATGGAGAAGAGGAAGGGAACCTGGGAGGAAGAATGGAAGTAATTTACAGAGCTGGCTTTCTTTCTTCTTTTCTTTCTTTCCCCTTTTGCATCCATTTTTATCCTACTACCAGTGAAAACGTGTATTCCCAAAACAGAGATCATACAAAATCTTATCAACGACTTCATCCATGTGAGATCTGTTGTTTGAGATCCAAGGTGAAGGATAAATCACTCTGAAAGCTCATTGATGCTTATACTGTAAGAAACCCTATGGACAGAAAGGTAATTTTATGTCCATAGGAAGGGTTCCTGTATAGTCAGTGGACCACCAGTTCTTAAAATTAAGGTGGGGAAAAAAGTGATGATGGGTGTAAGGAAAGAAGAGGAGGGAGCCGCTCTGACAGGATTGGTGTGGGATGGCTCATTCCTTGATCTGAGGCCTCAGGTCCTGTCAGACAACCCTACCTACTCAACTATCTTAGTTTCCAGGTTCCAACAACCATTCTCTCTTCTTATCTCTTCAGCCCTAGTGATGGCATGCATTATCTCTTATGAGTTTCCAAACATCCTGCTCAGAGGACAGTAAATAGACATTAAACTCTCCTCAAACTACCCAGTTGGACCTTAACATCTATTTTCTAGCACTGACTGATAGAATAATTGGAACTGAGCCATGGCCTCAGGAAAGATATTGTCAAAATAAAACTCTGGGACTGAGTTACTTATATAATTGAGGAGTAGAGGGATAATCCCTTTGGCAGAAGGAAATGAGTAATGGGTAATCCATGGCAGGTGTTAGTTTTACAATAATTCATATAATTTAAATTACTACTGCTGGTGGCTTACTATCTTAGCCAGTTCAGCTGCCACTACAACATACTACAGGCTGGATGTTAAATTTCTCTTCTCACAGTTCTGGAAACTGGAAGTTCAGGATCAAAGTATCCACATGGTTGGTTTCTAGTGACAACTCTCTTCCTGCCTTGTAGATAGCCACTTCTTGTTATGTACTCACACAGCTCTTCTTTGGTGTGTACATGTGGAAAGACAATGAGTTCTGGTCACTTTTCTTTTTCTTACAAGGGCATCAGCTCTATTGGATTAAGGTTTATGATCTCATTTAACCTTTATCACTTCCTCACAGGCCTCATATCCAAGTATAGTCACATTAGGTGTTAGAGCTCCAACATAAGAATTTGGGGAGGATACAAGCTGAGATAACAAAATATATACACAGGTCTCTGCCCCCAAAGCTAAAATGTTTATAATTTCCTAAGTGATCAGTACACTGGGAGCATCTCTTGTTCTATTTGTCTTTGAACCCATCCCTGACATAGGGTTCCTAAAACCCACATATATTCATAAGTGATAAAAAGGATTAGAAGCATCTTTTTTTCTGTTAAGGTGACTCTGGGTGGGCTCCTGGATGGAAGCTGGTCAGCAGAAAGACAAACCATGATTAAAACCATGGAATTTTTGCCCCTTCCCCCTTTCCAAGGGCTGGAAATGGATTTCATAAGTGATCATACTTAGGTGAGGAAGCCTACATAAAAGCCCAAAAATACAAGGCTTGGAGAGCTTTCAGGTTGGCAAACAAGCATATCCATACCAGAAGGGTGACACACTTCAATTCCACTGGGACAGGAGCTCCTGAGCTTACAACCCTCCCAGACCTACTGTATCTCTTCATCTGGTTGTTCATCTGTGTCATTTATCATTTCCATTAATAAACTGGTGAACATAGGTAAGTGTTCCCCAGAGTTCTTAGAGTTACTTTAGCAAAATAATCAAACCCAAGGAAGGTAATTGTTGGAACCTCTGACCTGTGGTCAGAATCACAAGTGATCACCTGGGCTTGTAATTGGCATCTTAAGTGGGTTGTGGGGTGGAGGGTAGGAGATAATGTTGCAGACCCCTTAATTGGTGGGATCTGACATTATCTCTGTGTGGACAGTGTCAGAATTGAGTTCAATTTTAGCTGGTGTCAGAGAGAACTGTTTGATGTGGGGAAGAACCTCCATACATTTGGTGACCCAAGTGAAGTGTTTTATGTGAGTAGTTAAGGAGACTCAGAGGGAAGAAACACACAGGAGAGAAGAACGGAAGGAAGAAAATTGAGGTTTTCCCCTTTTTATACATATTCAGTCCATAACACTTAGGATTAAGTACACAAGGCAGGAAGAGATCATATAGCTGTGACACTGATATGACTACAGTAATAATAACCAAATATTGATTAAAAATTGGTGCCAGGATCTAACTTTTGAAGTCCTGGAACATGTAGCAAGAAAGGAAGGAGAAACTAAGACATGTGACTGCCCAACAAAGAATGCAAGTGGACAATAAGAAAACCTCTTTGGGAGTTCATCTCTTACAGCTGTTAGCAGACATGGCTGGGAATCAGACCCAAGACCTGATCATAATGACAAGAACTGCAGTGTCAATTAAGTGCCCAATCCAGCCAACTAAAGGCACTGGTAGGGAATGAATGAGATTCTGAGACATGGAGAGAAATGTGAGCAATCACAGACAAGACTGAAAACTTTGAAATTATAAATCATCTTGAGGCCCCTTTTGCCAGCTGAGGTACAACCAATTACCCTCCCTTTGTAATAGAAGCAGGATTTTCTGAAATAAAAAGCTTTCAGTGTTTGTAATTGGGACAGTTAACTCATTGCCTCCAGACCCCGAATGGGACTCAAGATTCCTGAATATCCCAGACAGCCAAGTCCAAAACTTGACCCAAGAAGAAACAGCTCTATTAAGAAAAAACTGTAGGAATTCATCCATCAGTATGGGCAGCACTTAAATAGAGTATGTGTGGAAAGGGTAGATGAAGCAAGATGAAATAAAACTCTTGAGTGGTACAACTTAATTGACAACAGTGGGCATATCCAAGGTTCAACATATTAATGTGTTGACTTAAGTATTAAAAGTCTACGAGGTTGGCTTATTGAAGCTTGGACTCAATAAGTTTCAAACAATAAGATTTTTTTTTTTAAGATTTATTTATTTATTTATTTGACAGAGAGATCACAAGTAGGCAGATAGGCAGGCAGAGGAAGATGGGGAAGCAGGTTCCCAGCTAAGCAGGGAGCTCGACAGGGGGTCCGATACCAGGACCCTGAGATCATGACCTGAGCTGAAGGCAGAGGCTCAACCCACCAAGCCACCCAGACGTCCCAAAAACTAAACTTTTGTTTAAAGTGTTGTACACACACCAGTAGCATAAACATCACTGAAGAGCTTGCTAAAAGTGCACCTTGGCCCCAAACTACATCTATTCATCAGAATCTGTTTTCTGCCAAGAGTCCCATGTGACTTGTATGCACCTTAAAATTCAAGCAGCACTTCAGGTAAAGAAAATAATCCAAAGGAGCTCAATCTGAGAAAATTTCTCAGCTAACTGTAACCTCAATAAGAGAGACAATTTTCTATCATTCTCTTGCATTTCTGCATGTCTTATAGGCAGAGATACAGGCTGCCTTTTTTTTCTGAAATATTTTCCCAATGATATTCATATAGTGAAAGGCTTTGAAAGATAGAGATAGTGTTCCTTCTGGAAGCTTCGGAAACTTCAGAAAAATCAGAAAGGCTTAGTATTTAGTATAATAAAATTAATGTCTCCTGCTATAGCAAAAGGCAGGCAGGTTTGCTGCCAAAAATGATTTGTGTTCCCCAAACTCAGATATTCCTCTCCCATTATCTCGAACGACTGCAGAAGCACATATCATTTGTGCCTCTTCCCATCACCAAGGGACTAGAACAAGAAAATGCTAATGTTCTGGTTAATGCAATTTTTGTACATAATAAAGCCTTTTGTGTCTGCTATAGGATGCTCACATCTGCCAGCATCTATGAGCATTCTAGCCTGTTAGCTTGCAGTTAGGGTAAAATATCAGACTCTTCCTAGTTCTGGACAGTTTTATCAACAAAGATGAGATGCTGGTAGAGGCATGATTTTCTAGAAAAGGAAAAATGAGGCCCTTTCAAGTCAATAAATGAGATCTGAACAAGCCCATGGGAATTGGTAGTAAATATGTTGATGGAATCACACAACTAGACAATAAAATGGTCTTCCAACTTATTGCTTGTTAATGAGAAAGAACTGGGAAGATTATTGTAAGTCAAGTGCAGTTGACTCTTGAACAATGCAGGAGCGGGGGTATGTCAAAAATCCACATATACCTTTGGACTTCCCCCCAAATTTAACAACTAATAGCCTACCATTGACACGAAGCCTTACCTTTAACGTAGTCAATAAGCACATACTTTGTATGTGTATTATATACTGTATTCTTACAATCAAATAAGCTAGAGAAAATAAAATGGTATTAAGAATATTTTGAGAGAAAATATATTTAAAGTATTGTACTGTATTAATCCCCAAAAAATCAGCATGTAAATGAAACCCTGCCATTCAAACCCCTGTCATTCAAGGGTCAGCTACAAGAAAATGGGTTCAGACAGCTGACCTCATTGTTAAGGTCATGTCTCCTCCATGTGGCAGTATTTCCTCTCCAATTTGGTGATCCATCTCAGAACTACTCCATTGTCACAATTAGTACTAAGATTTGTCCTGAGTGACAACCTGGAGAAAACAGTTACAGGGAAACCCACTTCAACCAAGAGTGCAAGGAGGGAAATCTATGACCATGGTTGGCTGAAACCAGGTAAATCATTAGAATTTCGGTGGTTAACTTGGGAGATGTGGGGTTGGAATATGCAATGCTTGGTAAGAAAGAAGACAACTCCTAGATGATCCTAGGATTCAACCCTTCCTAGGGTTTATCATGTTAAACTTCAATCCACTTAAAGACAATAAAATTTCTACAAGACTTTCGCAGTAGGTATTGACAGTTTCAAGGAAGCTTTGGGCCTCACATTTCCCTGGAACAAATCTGATGGTACACCATAGATGAGGCACTGGATAGTATTCAAGCCCTTTCTGTTAACTGCAGATGAAGATGACCCACTAGAGAATGAGAAATTGATTCAACAAAATCTAGATAAATGTTTGCTGTCAGTCTCGCCACCCTAAAAAAGTTCCCTAGCCCTTATGTTAAAATGATAGAGTAATTTAAGAGATGTTCTCATGACAACAGGAAAAAAAATGCTTCAGAGTTTAAGGAGGACTGCTTTTAAAAAATAACCATTGTGCAAATCAAGCACCACAGCCAACTAAAAAAGCCCCAGAGCTCCAGCCAGAAAGCAATGTGACTTTGGATGCTGAGTCAAAGTGTCCCCAACGTAATCATGATGCTGCTGCCCCATATGGAGCTGTGAGCAGACAGAAAATATTAGTAGTTTGGTTGAGCTACAAGCAGCTGCAACACTACTGGAAATCAAAGGTAAATGTACCTTGCTTACTGGCAAGAGCCCCCCTCTCTCTTTCCGTCTCGTTCAGTTAAATTAAAAACAAAGATTATTAAGCCCTTAGGCTGAAGTCTCTGGTCCCAAGAAGAACCAAAGGCTGTAAGCACCTATTTAAATATGCATAGGAACTTTAGTGAAGGAAGGAATTGAAACTTAACTTTCCACCACAATACAGTTTGGAGAAACCATGATTTTCTAAACATTTAACATAATATTTAAGTTTGTGCTTTAGAGTCAATCAGATCCTTCGTTTTTAGACCTTGTATAAGATGTTAAACAGTTCTGTGTTTCATTTTTTCTCATTTTAAAATGAAGACCTTTAGAGTACCTACTTAATAGGATTATCTGTTCCCAATCATTATTAGCCCTCATTGTCATCTATATAAAATGTATTATGCATACAGCACCATAATAATGTTGCCATTGATGTTATGACAGCCAAAGTGTTCTTCTAGCACTGCTACAGTAAAAATATGGTTTGTACTAATTATAAAATTAGTATGAATATAAACTCCAGAGATTGAGTGCAGACATTTTTTTTGTACTGAAGCTTACAAATGAATATAAATTTAAAATACCTAGGAATTAAAATTTATGACATAGATCAATGCATATTGACATGAAAAGAGAAATACAAAATATTGCTTAGGAACAGAAAAGCAAGCTGTAAAAGTATGCAATAATAATTGATCATATTTATACATATATAGAGAAGTATATAGAGAAAGTGAGAAATTGTGTGTGTCTGTATATATAGAAACTAGACTAAAAAGACATACTGTAGATTTTAACTATGGCTATCTCTGGAGATGAAATTAAGAAATATTTGTACTGTCTTTTATTCTTCTGTTTAAATACTTTAAAAACAAGTATGATTTATACATACATATCCATGTAACACTTTATTCACATAGAGAAATTAAATTTTTATTTAACACACATCTCTGAAAATCAAACAGTGAGATATGTTCATAATATATAATCCTTCCATACTTTCTATTATTTTTCACATATCTGTCATATATAACTCCCCAAATCCTTCTGAATACCCAGAACAAACAAAATCTCAATTTAACAGATTTTAAAAATGACTCTTACTCAGCTATTATGCCAGGGATGTGGCATGCCAACCTAGATCCAATTCTCAACTAGTTACCACTGCCTCTTTCAACCCTTTCCATGAGCTGAATTCAAGAACCAGTTTTCTAGTTCAGAATCCTATGTGAAATCACAAATGTATTAGAAAGTCATACTTTCTAGGTTTTACAGCCCTGTCTTTATCCCTTTCAAAGCTTCATATGTCCAACAACTAACTTCATCACCTTTGTTTAGATGGCCACTTCTAGTTTCCAAGACTCGGGAAGGTGAAATGATTCTTCATCTAATAAAATTTCCCTTGTTGGTACTCAGCACCTACTTTTGAAAAAGTCACTTTTAATTACACTTTGACATTTATTTTACTTTACATATAAACAAACAAGCAAACAAACCAACCTCATGACTTTTAATGAAACAGACATGGATTTGGCCCTGGTAGTAGGCCAAAACTGAAAGAGGTTATCTATAAAGCTTTTGAAAGAGTTTGAATGAAATTACATCATGTTTCTTCATCTAAAAATAAAGTGATTCTTCTGTGCTCCATAGGTAGAAATTTTTCTTCTTTTTTGACATATGATCCAGGGGGATTTATAACACTTCTGTAGAAAAATGAATTCTAGAGAGGCTAAGATGATGAATAATTACAAGTACCAGAGTTCTCTTCTTTTGATGTTATTCCCAGTTACCCCTAATTCTGAATAAATAAGCATTTCTGGGAACAGAAGGGCAGTTGAGAAGTAGGTGCAGGTAGGAGTATGCTATGTTATACAACTCTGGAATTCATTGGCAAGTAGGCATTATGCCATGAAGCAGAAATCCACAGGTGCACAGGTGGCATCAATCCATATGCAAGGTCATCTGGGCCACATTTTTAAATAACTCTTAAAATATACAACTTAAAATATATAACTCACTTAACTCAGTGGATTGGGATAACTGAAAAAGATGTAGGCTATGAAATCTATAACTCCTAGGGAAAAAAAGATAATTAAAATATATAACTTATAGGAAAAAAAGAGTTCTTTTGTGGTCCCAAGATTTTCAATATTTTCCAGCATTCACAAAACATATTTGTGAATAGGTTTACATTTAAGAAAAAAAGAAAACCACATGTCAACATATCACAAATGACAGAATATCTAAAGCAGAGGTGATCAAAATATGTAACTTCTGCATAATCTGGCCTAGGTCTTTTTAGAAGAAATGCTAATGTAACAAAATTTTCTTTTTGCTGCTATTTCTGGTTTTGCATAAATTATTAGTGATGTGCTACTTTTTGTATCCAAAACAAGCTCATTTGATTATTGGTATGATTCTTCTGGTATGAAAATTGGTAAGAGGAAGTTCCTGGACCCACAGGCTTTTGCTCTAATGAAGGTATACATTCACATGTTGACAATTCTTTTTTTTTTTTTTTAAGATTTTATTTATTTGACAGAGAACACAAGTAGGCAGAGAGGCAGGTAGAGAGAGAGAGGAGGAAGTAGACTCCCTGCTGAGCAGAGAGCCCAATGCAGGGCTCGATCCCAGGACCCTAAGATCATGACCTGAGCTGAAGGCAGAGGCTTTAATCCACTGAGCCACCCAGGCACCCCACATGTTGACAATTCTTTTACAAACATCCAAGTAATTGACTCAATTCATTATCATGGCATGTATGACTTGCTTTTATTAACTGAGGAAGAATGTCTGAGGTCCAGAAGTTGAGAGGAGCTCTGAGTTATGACAGATATACAAGTATCTGCTTAAAGTAATTCAGCTTTTATGGCTTTTTTTCCTTGTACAGACCATTAAAATGTGAAAGTTTGCCCCAAAATAATTTTCTTGCAATAAATTCTGAGTACTTATATGCCAAGTTACAAAATGATGGGAGAATGATACATTGCCTATATTTGCCATATAGATAGATGTGAAGTGAGGAGATGTGTATAATACATACCTATATCTATCTATCTATATTATATATGTATGATTCAAAAGGAAAACAAGCTGAAAACCTTCATAGTTCTAACATACTACTCAAAGTAGACTCACCACTCTCATCCAAAAATCACCTCATTAGCTCTAAGTACTTTTTTATGAAATTCAGCTAGTCTAATACCAATTTATATTTTCTCATAGTCTACACCTTCTCCAGTTATTCTAATCCAATGAAAGACTGAACCATTTACTCAGCCACCAGATTCTAAAATCTCTACTCTTTCTCTGATTGCTTTCTCTTCCTCACACACAACATCCAATCACTAACAAAATCCAGCAAGGTTCTTTTTTTTTTTTTTTTTTTTTTAGGATTTTATTTATTTATTGGACAGACAGAGATCACAAATAGGCAGAGAGAGAGGAGGAAGCAGGCTCCCCGCAGAGCAGAGAGCCCGATGTGGGGCTCCAACCCAGGACCCTGGGATTATGACCTGAGTTGAAGGCAGAGGCTTTAACACACTGAGCCACCCAGGCGCTCCTCCAGCATGGCTTTTTTATATTTCTCTCTCCAATCCCCACCGCATCAATTGTCTTTTAACCTTTATGATTTCTCAACTGAACAAAAGCAGCTTCTGAACGGGTACCTCTGTCTCTCTTTAATCCTTTTCACCCTTGGTTGCCAGAATGTTTTTGGGGTTTATTTTTGTTTTTTGTTTTGTTTTGTTTTGTTTTGTTTTCAAAAATCATACTCTGTTACTCCCTGTTTAAAATAATTTAGAGGTATTGGGGCATTATTTACCTAAAATGCAGGTGTCTTATATGATATACATTAGCTTCTGGGCTCTGCCTACTTCCATAGGCTCCATTGCTTGGAGACTTGGACCTATAGGTCTTAACTGTCTTATCTTTCTAACAAATGAACATTATTAAAAAAAAAAAAGTTGGCTCAATATAGGTGAACATTATCTCTCTATCACAGTTCATATGGAACAGATTTTGGTATTCTCAGATTTTCATGCAGGAGGTATCAGGGGTGGGGAAACACTATCTGTGAAGGATGAGCTAGCTGAACAGAATGGAAGCTGCTGCCACTGAGGTTTGGCCAATCCTACAGTGAGTTTTGGGGATGGTATTCATTTCTTCAAAGTTTTCAATAATGGGGGTAAGGGGCCAAGTTTTGATGACCCTGTCCCCTAAGTACCAATAATGAATACTGGATGCTCTGGGAGAGAGGCAAGACCTGAGTGAACCAGCTTCCCCTCCAGTGAGGATGATTCCTGGAAAAGAATTTAGCTTTGAGTCAACACCTGTCAATACTAACAGCAGCTAGAAGAATGACTACCTAGGTCCCAAAGAGGTTCCTAGGTAGAGCATCCCAGTGTCCTCTATCACTTACCAGAACTGCTTTATTTCAACAGTTACTATGATTTAAAATTGTCCCTAGCATGATATTAATAAGAGCCAAATTCTAAATTTAAAATGAGGATAAATGCTAATGATGATCATCCGGAAACCCTAAATAGCTTGACCATGATTTCCAATACAAACATTAAGAAAGTAAAAGTGAGGGGCACCTGGGTGGCCTAGTTGGGTGAGTGGCCAACTCTTGATTTCAGGTCAGGTCATGATCTCAGGGTCGTGAGATGGAGCTCCTGCATTGGCTCTACTCTCACCACAGGAGTCTGCTTGAGATTCTCTCTCCCTCTCCCCATCGCTCACATGCTCTCTCTCTCTCACTCTAAAATAGACAGATAGATGATAGATAGATAGATAGATAGATGATAGATAAATCTTAAGAAAAAGAAAAGTGAAAATTGAAGAAACCAGCTATATTGACTGAAGCAGGTAAATTGTTAACAGGGTAGAATTTCAGATTTCCTGCTTTCCCAGGATTTCTATAAATAAAGAGGGAGAATTTGGGATTACAAAGAGCACTGGAGAAACTGACACATCCTTGTACTTTGGTCAATCCCATTAATATTACATACCTGCCTTATGGTTCTACAAGAGATTTCCTGACATAGGATTTACATTGTAATTATAGACATCAATAAAAATATTGAACTTTATTTTGGACTTATTTTCTGTGCTGAAATACTGGCTGAAAATATGCAAATAAATGTTGACTATTTTGAATAACTTAATTTTAATTAAATATTATTGTAATAATTTAATTCAATGTAATATTTAGTATTATAATAACTTATGTTCTATTTAATAAAATGCAAATAGGATTTAGATAGATATTTACTATTCACATGTCTTAAGCCAAGCATAGGTACATCAAATGCAGAGAACTGTCTCTAAATGATCTTGTGAGAAACATAATGAATGAGGGAAGTTGCCCTCCCAACAAACACACACACACACATTCCCCTATAAAGAGAAAATAGTTAGTTGTGCTGTACTGTAAGAGCTATAGGAGAAACAGACATTCTAAGCTTAGAGTCTTCATGTAAAGATACCCACTAATGAAAATGAGCACAATAGAACTGCAGCAAGGGAATTTCAGAAAGCAAAATGAGTATGCAGATGTTTTGAAGTACTGAGATCAGAGCTGACATGGTATTCTCAAATTTTTAAATAATGAGAAGAAAATACTTCTTGTATTTTTCAACTCTAAGAATAACACAGTAAAACTCACATTTTCTTAGCAATGTATAGGTTCTATCCCTTGGTCTCATGTTTGTTCAGACAAAGATCACCACTGATTATCTAACTTGCAAATCCAATAAACTTTTCTCCAACCTCATCTTATTTTACCTTTCTACAGAATTCAGCACTGAGTGTATATGGAAACACACATATGTACATATATACATATATACATGTATTTTTAGTTTGGGGGGTTGTTTTTTAGTTGAAGCATTTTTTTAATTATACATGGTAAAAATGACTGAAAGTAACATAATTAAAATCAATTACATTACCATATATATGGATTTTTGGAAAAATATAAAACAATAAGACTTTTAAATTTAATTGTAAAGCTTGAACACATTTTACCTCTGTAATTTAAAAAAATTAAAAGAAATCAAATAGATTTCAAACACTGGAAAAATGTGACAAACTCATGGTCTCCACTGAGGGCTGAGCTGGTTTATTACTCTATTTAGTTTGAGCTGACCCCCCATCTTTCATGATTGGATCAAACTTTCAAAAAATCCTACATCACAGTCAGTAATGACAAAAGAGAAAGCCACTAGATTTGATGTTACACACCCAGAAGTTCTTTTTCACTCTATGGATCACTGACCAAAGGCCACAAAATTTCCAAATTGAAACCATGAATGAGAAGAAAAGTTAGCTGCTGACTGAGGCACCTTTGTCCTGATTCACAGCAGCCCATGCCTCTCCAGTTTGATGTGCCTCAGCAATGTTATTTTGGGTTAGTTACTAGGCAACTCTATCTATGAGTCATGGGAGAGCACTTGGCAACACCATCACCCATGTCATCTTTCAATAGACTTAACACAATAGCTAAACACTAGTCACCTTTTTCCACAAAGGGCCATGTCAGAAATCAGGAAGCTGGGTTGTGTAAGATGGTTTTATATTATAGGATTCATAATTGGCTTTCATGTAACTTCAGAAATAAATATCATTTAGACTATTAGGGAAATAAATGGCTTACCAAAATGGAGTCAACAATAAGGATTATGAAATAAAAATAAATAGAAATCCCTAAGGTGGGATGGCCCTTAAGACACCTTTAGAAGATTATTATCCCTTTTAAATCTCCATTATCCTGGAGATTTAAGCTTGGGAAATCAGCTATTGTCTTCTATGCACTGAAACAGTCAACCTGATTCTTCCCTTCCTGGTGTTTATAGGACAATATACCCTGTAATCTCAGTATAGACAAAAGCCTTCTGTTCCTTTTAAACAGATTCAACTATTCTGTAGACTTAAAAATCTGTCTCATCCTAAAATATAAAAGTTACTAGGGATTGTGGACTTGGGGCCTAAGAGGGAACAGATGGGTAATGAAGAAAATAAAAGCAGATTTTTTCACAGGCAGCTCTTCAACTGCCCAGTGGACACCTGATCAATGTGCCACAAGGGACTTTCAATATTCCACCGCATTCCTCTCTCTAGATCAGTTTTTTCCCCTGTAGGTACCTACCACCATCTAAAATAATGCTCATGCTGAAAATAATGCTTCTCTCCTCCCCTTCATTCATCAGGCCCTCTTCCTGTGCACGTGAGCTGTGCAGGTGCATGGCAGCCTGCTCACAAAAGGGTCCCACACTTGGTCAAACTCCCATGTCACCATTTGAAATTCTTAATCATTTATAAACAATGTGCCCTGCATTTTCATTTCTCCCTGGGCCTCACAAATTATTTAGCTGGCCCTGCCCTTCATTCCTCATTTGAAATTTGCTACCAATCCTATC
Source organism: Mustela nivalis (assembly GCF_964662115.1). Lineage (NCBI taxonomy): Eukaryota > Metazoa > Chordata > Mammalia > Carnivora > Mustelidae > Mustela > Mustela nivalis. Next base: position 89,434,275 of record NC_139020.1, read on the forward strand.
CATTCTAGTGATGAAACTAACCTAAAAACATATCAGCTCTTTATCCCACTTTCATGGTTCAGGCCTTCTGCATCTGATGGTCTTGATTCAGGAATCTGACAGTCACAAGGATTTCGGGGGAAGTGTCTCCTCGAAAGTGAACAGTTAGGAGTTGAAGGTAGCAAAGAAGAATAGGGGAAAGAACGTGACGGGTGGTCGATTCAGCAAAAGACGGGAGGTAGGAAAGAAGATGGCAGCTAGATGGAAAGAGGCTTAGAAACCCTGGGGGCTTTCACTCTATTTCTTCTCTTCTTCGCTCAGTCTCCTTCTGCATATTATCTAAAGCTTGGATATCTAGTTAGAATCCTACTCTCTGGATCTGCCAAGAGATTTTACTGTAACTACTTTTTTAGTTTGTGGCACTGCGGTTTATAATAAGTACTTACCCCTGGAATCTCTATACATCAAAATACTCCACTGTTCCGTCTCTCCCAGTCCCTAAAGTAAGAGGTTGAGGGTAGATAGAGCCTCATCTCTTAGCATTTTTATATGCATGACCCAGGTATAAAGTACTGTTATCATTATCCAGCCAGGACTATGCATCTCTATGTTGCACAAGCTGTTCTCCTGACCCATCACTCTCTATCTACACAACCCTCCAAAGAGTTTATTTCGATCTAATTGCTATCCATCTTGGAAAGTCTGAACTTCACGTAGAGTCACCCCTTTCTCCCTCTACATTCATGTAGCCAGCTTGCATAATTTCTACTTCAGAACCAGCCACATTTGTTGAATGGTTTAGAGGCAGGAAGGAAGAGAAAGAGAATGAAACAAGAGTTCTAGACTCCAAAGGAGAAGGTCTGAATGCAAATCAGCAGCTGAAGTCATTTGAAACAGAAACACTATAGCCATCAAAGACAGATCACCTACGTCTATACCATTCCCCCATATCTTTACCCTACCAGAAATTGCCAGCATTTCCCTAAATGAATGAGTGCCAGTCTGAATTGGGCCAACATTTCTCAGGAGAAAAGCCTGAGTACTCTCCTTGCAGCCCTGAAAGAAAATTAACCAGAAGTCAGCAAGATGAGCCTCCCCAGCCTTCTGTGTGCCTATTTGCTCCCTGCATGTATAAAGGAAGATCTCAGTTATCCCCTCCTTTCCCACTGGAATCAACATATTGGCATTTATGCTGGTTCACCGATTCTAAAAGGTCAGGATGGGAGAACCACAACTCTCTCCAATTACCAAAATAGCTGAAATCAGCAGACACTGGAAGAGTCCCTCCACAGAATCTTTTATAACCATCAGTTTTAATCCAGTCATCTATGTATGTACAGACTAAAAAACTAAGTCATTCTCAAAAATAAAAAATAGATCACACAGGAAAGATTTCTCACCTACCTCCTCCTCTCCAGGTAAAGTAATTCCAACTAGATAAGCTGTTCTAGAATTAGAAATTTGAATATGTAATTACCACCTCAAAATAAGATGTTACAAATCCACTCAACAAAAGGCAATGCATTCGTGTTTTCAACTGTACTCAAATTAGAATATGAAAGAAAAATCATTTTGTGGTATTTTTGTCTTTTAATTCTTAGCTTAATATAATGAGAATGTTCCTAATATCCCTAGGACCAAGGTGGGGAAAGAATAAAGGGAATCACCCCTCTCCAATACCCATGTAACCTTTGCTCTGAATTCAAAAATATGTAATGTTAATAAATTTGGCGAATTAGCATTTAATGCCAGTAATAACATTACTTGATTTCTATTATTTTGCATTTGCCTTTTGTCTTTATTACATTTGCAAGTTTTCCTAATTTTTTTCTTTTGAGTTTAAATTTCTGAGTCTCATTTCCTACTTATAATTTGCTTCATTTGTGAAACTTCTTTTCAATTTATACACCATGATGTTCTGTATAGGAGTGTACAACCAGAAGCCAATTATATCTTTCAGGCATGAAATAATATGCTTATCAACACACACACACACACACACACACAAACACAATATCCTTTGTTTTTATGATCACACTACCTTTGACAATACAAAGTTCATTAAAATGCAATTGCATTATGCTACACCATTAATTACTTAACATTACAAATGTATTTCAAAGAAATAGGAATACCTTACTCAAGTGTCAGCGCTATTGAAATTCCCTCACATTGAACATGTACTAGTAATATTTGTAGAGAAAATGTGTGTGCTATATGGAACAGTATCACTTACTCAGGATGATTGAAATAAACCCCTGTGTCATTCCGTGCTCAGCGCCTAATGGTGTGTGCCTTGTACTACTTCCCACTTTATCCATGTAGGAGAGCATATTATCTATATTTTCTAAATTCTCCTCAAATGAATGTTAGTTATAGCTTAAAATTCTTATAGAAACCTAGTTCTCATATAATGTGTAACATCAGATTTAAAGAACTGAGATGTAAATTTTCTATTTTTATTTTCTACTTTACACTACACCATGCAGAAAAATGACTTTATATCACTTCTTAACACAAATGTCCTTATTATTAGTGCTCACTCAAGCCCATCCACAGTGCCCTAAACCCCAAAGCCTATTAATTTTGCCTTCGTTTTTCTTAGGATGCTAAACTTAATTCTAAGTATAAAGAAATAAGATGATGATGATGTTAGTGGATATAAAACAATAATAACAGTACCAATAACATAGCAACTAACATTTAAATAGTGTTTGCTATGTCAGGCATTTATACAAGCCTTTGACATATGTTAACTCACTCACTCCTATCAAGTTGGTACTACAGAACTTTATAGTCTCTGGTTCAAATTTCATTCTTTGTGAAACCGTTGAAAGCTCACGACAACATAAGCTTTGCTATTTCTTCCATGATCTCACTGCTTATAGCAATGCCTACAACAGAGGCTTCAAAGGGCTCTGCAGTTCTAAGAAGGTATCACTGTATCTATGGCCTCAGTAGTGCTATTTCCTACCGGCTCACAGCTAATTGCACTGGACCTGCTCTCACATCCTATGTGGTACTCTCCAGGCAAATATTACTTCAAATGCATACGGTTACTTGGATTAGGACTACCATCTCTGCCAGGTATCAATGTCCCTGTGTTGGCATTGCTGGCTCCATTAGAACATTAGCCGGGGTATCTTACATGCAGCTACATGAGCTGCTGGAATTCATATGTTGAATGTGTCTAATTATATCTGCACATATATTATTGTGGACACTGTGTTTTATTATTTTTACCAAAGGTTAAGGATAACTACAGAGTAAATGGCAAGGTGGGAAGAATTCTCTTCCCCTGTTCTACATTATGCTCCCTTAGCAGGAATCCAAAGCACTGTAGCTTGTGCCCTACTATTTTATAGGGCGTAAACAAAAAAAGCTTTAGTGATTTCTCTTTATACTTCCTCCTTTAAACAAATCATAAATATGAGTTCAGCCAAAACAGAGATGACAGTCATATCTGAGGAGCAAACCCTCATTCTTCTCCTGGAAGCTCCTCTTTTAGAATCAAAGATTTCTTTTTTTGGCCAAATTTGTAGAATTGCTCCCACTTCTCTTAGGATAAATTCTTTCTCACCAGGCTCCCAGGTCCTTTATAAAATATCATCACAATGGACCTATCTCATTAGTTCAGAGTATATGACCAGCCATCTTCATGCAGGAAGTAACTATAACTTAGATCTTGGGTTATTTCACTGCATCAAGATAATCACTACTGATTATTGGCAAAATGGTTTTCTTAAAAGCAATACAATCTGTAACTAAGAATGAAGGGTTAGTTAATTCAACATTTAACAACCACCCATGGCATAAACTATGGTGCTCACCAAACGGGCCTTCTGCCTATCACTCCCATGCTCTCTTACCTTTAAGCTCACACATTTAATTAATGCTAAACAAGGGCTATGAGTGGAAGCTAGCACGTAAGAGTAACACAACCTCCCAGCTACCTTTTCTCTGCCATAACTGAAGAACTATGGTGCACATATAAGAAAGTAGAATTTCTATCAGCCTAGAATCTTGATTTGTACCATTTGCTGATTTCTATGATGTGAATATTTCCAACGAATTTCAAACTATTAACATGAAGTTACTTAATGAGGACTCAGGAAGATATAAGCATAACTGGCTCTCAATCATTTTAACTAAATCTAATACACTAGAAAAAAAGAAGACATACCCATAATTTAGGGAGAGAAGCAGAAAACATCACCCTGTGAAATAAACTAGTAAATAATATTCAACATAGGTTTGGTTGAGCTTAGACATCGACATAGGTAACACAAGGAACTGAGAATGTATGAAATTGTGTTGCATTTGAGAGTCAATTTATCGCGGAGAAAAGATTTCACAGATATGTTAGAGAAATTGGGAAGTCTCCCACAGCCTGTAAAGGTGGTCAATGTGAACTCAAATTCAATCAATATTTTAGTAAATGCACATTTATTTGCCAGGAGTAATGCTAGTAGATTTTACATATGTTATCCCATTTTGCCACAAACCCCTTTATTTCATCTCTATTTTGCAGACAAGAAAAAATGAAGCTGTTGGACAATTAGCAAGAAATGCAAAAGAAATTTGAATCCAAGCCCTCTGCCTCCAACCTCAGTATGCTGCTTCTGGAATAACACTATCTCTATGGTTTCAAACAACAACAACAACAACAAAATGGTCACTAGAATGTAACTGAGTATATAAAGTTTTATTCTGCTCAAGCATGCTTCAACAACTGGGTAATCACAACCAAAGAAGTCAAACACCCAAAAAATACAGAAAAGATTTGGAGTTTTTCATTTCTCTCCCTTACTGCCATACAATCAATAAACATTTAAGAAGCTCCTACATGTTATTTTCTCCATGTAAACAAGGGAGTGGATTCTGAAAAAACAATATGTATTAATAATCATAAATGTCTCTGGCATAAAGAATGATTTTTCCAGCTACTGTGGGGTTTTGCTTCCCCAAATTTTTATTTAAATCCAATTAGACAACATACAATTTAATATTAGTTTCAGATGTAGAATTTAGTGATTCATCACTTACATACAATACACAGTGCCCTCCTTAATGCCCATCACCCATTTAGCCCATCCTCCACCCTGCTCCCTGCCAGTAACCCTCAGTCTGTAGTTTGAACCAACATCCTTTTAAAATTTTTTTTAAGATTCCATTCATTTATTTGTCAGAGAGAGAGCATGTATGCAAGCAGGGTGAGCAGCAGGCAGACGGAGAAGCAGGCTTCCCACTTCTCCCACTGAGAAGAGAGCCAGACATAGGGCTCAAACCCAGGACTTGCGATCATGACCTGCGCCAAAGTCAGACATTTAATGGACTGAGTCACCCAGGTATCTCAACGATATCCCTTTTATAAAATGTCCATTTGCATCCTCGCCAAAAAAAAAAAAAAAAAAAAAAAAGTCCATTTGCTCTTTGTCCACACTTTGCTCATGTGTTCTTAAGACAGAAGGGAGGTTTCCTTAGCAAGGGTCCAGTATTGGTAATCTTGCAAAATGTATCTCCCATTATAGTCCAGTAACTTGACACTCTATAAATCAGTCTCTGTAGGATATTTTTACTGTGTAAATCCTTCAGAAACTGACACCATCTAGAATACTTAGATTCTCTAATGCTGCACATTTAGGACCCAGTTTCTAAAACCACATCTTATTCTAGTTTAACCACATTTAACTATAAAGATGCTAAAAATTCATTAATTTTTTATATTTAAGTTAAACATAGCTAAAGAATTAAAAACTGAATTAAATTTTCTGAAAGAATTGTAGGTCTTATTCTCACATGGTATTAGAGACTTTTATAATGTCTACCAAGAGCATCATTTAACAATTTGCAGAAGTGCCCTGAATTAGTTTCATTTTCAAATGCAAAGAGAGTAAATTTTCTTACTCCCAAAACTCTTTCCAACTTCAGCACACAAAATAGCAAATTAGTCTCACCTATGGGTAAAAAGACAAGATGAACAGTGGAAAGTTCATTAAACCATTCTTTTTGAAGTTCTAATCAGGGTAATGTTTACATAAGGCTGCCTAAAGATGATATGACTTGGCATAAGGTTGAAAACACATTTAACAAATGAGTATAGAAATCCCTCTTCTGTCTCTTTAGAATTTATATCAGTTGTTGTTTCTCTGAATTCCCTGTCCCATTTTTTTTTTTTTCAGGCTTTAAGCATGCCTATCTCCAATGCCTTTCAGAAAGTTATTGTGCTAACTAAATATTTAATTTTGGGATAGTTACTTACTCTTTGTCTATCCATTTCCTTCCGGGACTTCTCAGACCAATAAACAATGGGTGTAGAACAAGACCAACATTCAGCCTCTCAGATTCTTAGCCAAATACATTTTAACATCTCCTTGTCTTGAACAGAAGAGAAATAGCTTTAATAGCCTTTAAATAGTTTAAATAGCTTTTGATAATGCCCAGTGCCATCAGAACAACAATCCTGCTATTGTCAAGCTGTCCTAAAAGGTTATACATAAATGAGAACACAATATACTTTCCAAATGGAGGAGTCTTGAAATTATTGGAAATATTGGTATTTACGATCAGCAGTTCTTTATTTTTAGACTTAGCTTTTCACCATTTGTTCTCTGAGCTTATGTAATTCATTCATCTAAGACTCAGTTTCCTGTCATGGAAAATAAGACTGAACTGAAATTTCGCTCATATTTGAAATGACAGCAGTTAAAAAATGATAAAGCAAGAACAGACAATATGTCTACAAGTAAATGAGACCAAAGAATTTGACAACTGAGAAAGTTCACCAACTACCTATCTGCTCCTCACCCTTCAGAATCCTTCCTATTGGCATTCTCTATTCACTCACACCAAGACCACAGTCACCTCATAGTTAGTGGAATGGTCCAATACAGAAACCATTGATGCTGAACAGGAAAATCTCACATATACTAGTCAACCTAGTTCATCATCATCATAAATACAATGGACAAAAAGAAAAGAAAAGATCAGATCACAGGACATTTGACGAAAATCATATCATGTTAGTGAAAGACCAAGATGAACAAACACAATTCATGACACTGAAGGAAACGATGCTAATTTAGGGAAATTTTTACAAATTTTAGGACAATGCCCTTAAAGAAATTAGAGATAATATTCTATTTACAAAACCATAACATTTTTAAAATGGTATCGTATCAAAGAAACAATTCATTTGAAGAGAGAATTACTTTCTCCCTCTCTTCCACCCCCTCTCCTTCCCCCAATATACTTTTTTTTCAACTACTTTTGGATATTTGATAAATACATATTAAATCCTTACTGGATATCAGTTTCTAGGAATGTTTTCCTAGATACTTTCTCACCTCAGTTTCAATCTTTAACCTTAGCAAAGAGCAAAAATTTAATCTATAATGGAAAATAAATATTCAAATAAGGATAATTAAACCATTTAAAAAAATGTTTAGAGCCAAAAAAGACACATTCAGATTGATTAAGCCCACCTAGTACGAGATAGAATAACTGAGGAGAAAAAAAACAAAAACAAAAATATGTCAAAATATTCTGGTAAAATTTCATAATTAAAAGAATAAAATTTTTATTAAATAACTAACTGACCTTACCAGATATCCCATAAACAACATGCAAACTGATAAATAAAATCAATTTTGCCACCAGAATTCTATACCAGGGAAACTATCACGTATACATGGGGACATATTCAAGTATGCAAAATAATCTTAAAATTCCCTGTAACAATAAATTGCTCAGAGCTGTTTCAGAATAAAGAACAAGGAATCCAAGATTAGGCATGACGTGAGACACAGGAATCAGTGGCAACAGGACACTGAATAAATAAATGTAGAGTTTCATTTATTTGAAATTTTTTATCTGGTCAACAGAATCTGTTAGAACAATACTTAAAATATTTTGAAGAAAAAAAAGTAATAGCACTAGAATTCATTTTCTTATATATATATATCAAATTTTTCCCTTAGAGTGAATAATATATATATATAATCATAACATTACAAATGATGTGTTGGGGTTTCCTATTTTTAGAATCTACCTATTGACAAAGGACAGGGAAAGAGCAGAAAGAAAAAGAAATATGGTAATTTCCTTATGTTTCAGAACAGGAGTCAATAAAGACTATCTAAATTTGATAAATCAAGAAACAGAGTTATGAAAGGTCAGTTCAACTACTACAAAAGCCCTAGAACTAAAAAAAAAAAAAAAAAAAAATATTCATCACTAGCCATCAGGGAGATTCAAATTAAAACCACATTGAGATATCACCTTACACCAGTTAGAATAGCCAAAACTAGCAAGACAGGAAACAACATGTGTTGGAGGGAATGTGGAGAAAGGGGAACCCTCTTACATTGTTGGTGGGAATGCAAGTTGATGCAGCCTCTTTGGAGAACAGTGTGGAGATTCCTCAAGAAATTAAAAATAGAACTTCCCTATGACCCTGCAATTGCACTACTGGGTATTGACCCCAAAGATACAGATGTAGTGAAAAGAAGGGCCATCTGTACCCCAATGTTTATAGTAGCAATGGCTACGGTCGCCAAACTGTGGAAAAAACCAAGATGCCCTTCAACGGACGAATGGATAATGAAGATGTGGTCCATATACACTATGGAGTATTATGCCTCCATCAGAAAGGATGAATACCCAACTTTTGTAGCAACATGGACGGGACTGGAAGAGATTATGCTGAGCGAATTAAGTCAAGCAGAGAGAGTCAATTATCATATGGTTTCACTTATTTGTGGAGCATAACAAATAACATGGAGGACATGGGGAGATCGAGAGGAGAAGGGAGTTGGGGGAAATTGGAAGGGGAGGTGAATCATGAGAGACTATGGACTCTGAAAAACAATCTGAGGGTTTTGAAGGGGTGGGGGGGTGGGAGGTCAGGGTACCAGGTAGTGGATATTACAGAGGGCATGGATTGCATGGAGCACTGGGTGTGGTACAAAAACAATGAATACTGTTATGCTGAAAATAAAAAATTTTAAAAAAACCACAATTATCAAAATCATGTAGTGAGAAGTGTAAGATACAATATGAAGAGACCAAATTGTTCATACTTAATGATGAGGAGTCAATAGATATGATCAAAGTTGATCAATCTAGGAGTAGGTATAATATCAAATTAATGATAATTCACTAGAAGAATCTAATTCAGAAATTCTTAGGAATTGCCTCTAGGAACTGGGGAAGAGGAATTACGAGTGGGAGAGTGGTGAGTGAGATCATTTTAATTTATGTACTTTTATGCCATTTGGTATTTCTTTAATATACCTAATTCCATAGTATTTTTAAATTTTTAAAGTGAATACCTGTGATAGGAGAGTAAGTCCAAAATGATACAAATAATAATAATTGCTTATATTGGTAAGTTACTTAGTTATAAAAATACATTCACATGAACTGTCTTATGCCTAACAATTATTAAGAAAGTAAAACTCTGATCACCAGTTTCAGCCTGTGGGGGTTTTCCCCACACCACAAGCAACTGTCTAACACCTGCTGGTTGCGCTGAAATTCAACTGAATTCTGACACTATCTACACAGTGGTAACATCGGATCCCCTGAGCTAAGGGCTCAGTCCTACAAGACTGCCTCCCCCTAACCGGACTTCAACAGCCCATTACAAACCCAAGGTATCACTTCTGCTTCTGTCCAACCAACTAGAGACTGGAGGTTCCAACCCTCCTTGGGTGCAATTAATTTAGAAGAGTGCCTCAGAAATCGGGAAACCAGTTTATTCACCAGATTACCAGTTTACTACAAAGAATATCAAAGGATATGAATCAACAGCCACATGAAGAGATAACATAGGGTGAGGTCCAGAATGAGGGAGTTTCTGTCCTCACCTGACATTTGGGGACCAGCATGCTAGCACCAGTGTGCAGCCTGTGTGTGGTTCACCAACCTGGAAGCTCTCTGAACTCCCTCCTTTTAGTTTCTTTATAAAGCCTTCATTACATAGGATGGCTTAAATCATTGACTTTTGGTGGCTGATGGAACATCCAGTCCCTCTTCCCTTCCCAGAAATTAAGAAATGGGACTGAAAGTTCCAACCATTGTTCCCTTAGTTCCCTTGGCAACCAGCTCCCACCCTTAGGTGCTCTCCTAGTCGCTCATTAACATAAGAAAAGACATCTTTATTGCTCTCAGCACAGGAAATTCCTAGGGTTTTAGGACATCTGAGCCAGAAACAGGGACAAAGATAAATTGTGACAGTAACTATATATACACACACATATATAGATACACAGATATAGATAGATCTATATATCTATATCTGTGTATACATATAGTTACTACAAATCACAATATCATAGAAAGATTTATTATTCTTGTAAAGAACTGAAAAAGAAAAAAAGATTAGAAATGCTAGTGAAAACATGGAGAAATTCTAAAACTTGTACCTTCTTGTTAGGCATGTAAAAGAACTCAGCTGCCATAAAAATAGAATTACCATATGATCCAGCAATCCCAGTTCTGGGTATATGTCCAAAGGAGGTGAAATCAGGATCTCAAAGAGATATCTACTCACTCATATTCACTGCAACTTTATTCACAACAGTCAAGGCATGGAAACAACCCAAGTATCCATCAACAGATGAATGAATAAAAAGGTAATATATATGTATGATGGAATATTACTCTCAAAAGAGAAGGAGAACCTGCTATATACAACAACATTGATGGATCTGCTAAGTGAATCTGCTAAGGACAGTATGCTAGTGAAATAAGTTAGATACAGAAGAACACACACTGCATGATTCCACTTATATGAAGTATCTAAAATAGTCAAATTCATAGAAACAGATAGCAGAATGGTGGTTACCAGGCGCTGAAAGAAGAGGGAAGCAAGGAGTTTGTTGCTGTTCCAAGGATATAAAGTTTCAGATATGCAAGATGAATAAATTGTAGAGATCTGTTCAACACCATACCTACAGTAAACATTACTATATTGTATACTTAAAAATTAATCAAGAGGGTAAACCTCATCTTGTGTTTTTTCAAAAAAAAAAAAGATATATGGAAACAAAAAAGTTTAGAGGGGAAAAAAAAACTGACTTGCCATAAGTCATACAGCTAATTAAATGACAATGCCAAGGCACAAACTCAGGTATGCTATTGTCAAATTTTGTTGTAGTTTGCAATAAAAAACAAAATAAACAAACAAACAAAAAAACTAAGCACCACTTGTATGAGTTGTTTCATTGTGTTGGTTGGTTTTTTTTCCAAGTTCACAACATAATTTGTAATAACTTCATCTTAAATGATTCTCTCAGTACCAGATTTGGAGACAAATTCAAGTAATAGTTTCTTAGGGAGAAGAGTACAGAAAACAGGAATATCGAGTAGCAATGCTGAGAAAGGGAAAAGCAGCAAGAAAATGGAAGTTCTGTTAGAAAGCAAGTTAGCAGTGCAGAAAACTGGAGTGGATTCTTTGGGGGACCCAGGGAAGAGCACAAAATATACACCTCAGTTACTCCACCAACTGGTAAAGAAGCTTGAATATTTATCTACTAAATACTACTGATGAGGGGAGATTACGTTGGGGATGTTTGTTACTTGGCATTTCCTACCAGTCCAGCAAACAGGACAAGCTTTAGTGGTTGCAAGTGGAAATTGGGCCTGATATACACATGTGTTATGCAAAGGACATATGGGTAGGAATCTGTTACAAACTCCCAACTAAAATGTATCATTCCTTGCAGTGGAATACAGATCTTTCTCTTTATTTCTACTACCTAGCATGGGGCTAAGATTAAATAAATATGTTATAATTCATTGGATTAGAAAACCCAAGCATTGGGGCACCTGGGTGGCTCAGTGGGTTAATTCTCTGCCTCGGCTCAGGTCATGATCTCAGGGTCCTGGGATTGAGCCCCACATCGGGCTCTCTGCTCAGCAGGGAGCCTGCTTCCTCCTCTCTCTCTGCCTGCTTCTCTGCCTACTTGTGATCTCTGTCTGTCAAATAAATAAATAAAATCTTTAAAAAAGAAAGAAAAAAAGAAAAAAAGAAAACCCAAGCATTCTGAACTCATCATTGGTTTAGCTGACAGTTTTATTTTACCAAAAGTAAAAAGAGTTTTGTTTTTATTCTGTCACCAAATGCAAAGATTTTCCTTATGACATTGATTCCCAGATGCTGTTTTACAACCAGTGCTGGTCTAGAAATAAATTTTTACCAATCTGTGGTAAAATAAGAAAAAACATTTAATACTTTCACAATTTTGTGAAATTCACAAAAGTGAATTAAAGAATGTAATCAGAAATTAACTTTGTCCAGTATTTTTGGTATTAAGATATCCCTTTTTTTATGAAATTACACTGAGAATAAATGATATTCTTTCAATGTTTGTACGTTCTTTTTTATTCTCCCTTTAGATCCCTGGGAAAATTTTTTTGAAGTGTGATCATACATTGTGTAAATCAATTTTTAATTAAAATCATAATACTTTATAATATAAAAATATCTAGAAATCACTGATATATAGGCTATTCCTTAATAAGATTTTGTGAACTCATATTATTACCTTATGAGTTACTTTCTAAACCTAAAACAGCTTTAAAATCACTGATGTGACCTCATAAGGTAAATAAGGTTATTAGCATCTTTAAAAATAATATAAAATTTGTTTACTCATAAACAAAAAAGTGAACATCTGTTTGGCTATTTTAAGATTATATATGGGTAAAAATTAATGCTGTGTTTATCATGTCATTATTATTACTTCTATAGTATATAAATAAACTGTTTTATTTTAAACATGAACATATGGATTTATTGAGCAGTTGATTTACAAAGTAAAATATACATTACTTTGAGGAAAATAATCATAGGCACACAGACTTCTTTAAAACCCTGGTGTAGGGACCCCTGGGTGGCTCAGTCAGTTAAGCGTCCGACTCTTTATTTCAGCTCAGGTCTTGATCTCAGAGTTGTGAGTTCAACCCTATGCTGGGCTCCATGCTGGGCATGAAGCATACTTAAAAAACAGAAAACAAAAATGCTTGGATATGTACAAGATTGAAGTAATCGTATTTTCTAAGTATAAGAAGATATTCAACAACCATGAATATGTTTCTGAGATCACATACTCCCTGCCTCTTTAAAACAGTAACTCTTTATAGCCAAAAATGTAGTTTTGTCTATTTTATTGATCTTCCTGTATGTAAAGTTGAGTCCTATCTAGTTCCTTTTTATGAATGGAATGTTGCTTATGATCCAAATAATTTGTTTGAAAGATTTGGAAAAATGATTACCAACAATCCATGATATTTGGGATATCAGGCAGGGCTCTCCGTAAGTAACTGATGGAGTCAGGGCCACCTGGAGACATAGGTAGATCATACTGTGAGACTTTAGCTAAATATATGGAGGCAGAAAAAGGTTAAAATGAGCACATATACACAAACTTTAAGGACTAAGAAAGTCATCGCAGTCATCGCAATTTATAGCTTGGGAATAGGTCTCAAAATCTCTTCCAACTTTGTGTTTTTAAAGGGACATACTCAAAACCCCCTTTCTATTCATGGGTATTATTCTTGATTTAGTACTCAGCATAAATCCTAGGTTTTTTTGCCTTTCAGCAGCTCTGTTTCGGAACTGACTGGATATTCCTTTATTCAATTTCTTCTATGTCTCTATAAGTTAACTCACCCATGCAGCAGTGAGCAAAGACTCTTTATCAGGCAAGGTATTAAGAGTGTTTCATCATGTGGCATCACCCGTTTATATTTCTCAAATATATGACACTCCTTTTTCCTCATAGCTAGATTCCTATGCACCCACTGGAGTAAGTTAGAGGCTAAGAAAAAGGCCTCTAAATCTTGTCTCTAAACCACTTCCACATAATAATGTAAGCTTGTAAATCCGTGTATGGCCTTGTTTGTGTGTGGGGGTGTAGAGATCACTATTACTATTAATCCCATATAATTGGCAAAGTCATCTAAAAAGTTTCATTATCTTCCTAATTTATAACTTAGCACCAAAAATTAAGAATTTAGAGCTCATTTAGTTTTGAAATAATGAATTTTTAAACCCACAAAAGGTACTTGAATAAATAGATATTTCTTATGAATATTCTAATAAGAAATTATGCTAATAGCAATTGCTAAAGCTAAAAATGGTTGAGAAGGAGACTAATTACTTATAATATGCCATGAGCAACATGGGACAAAAATAGATGATTCTTCAATCCTTAATGCTCAAATATTTTATTGATATATTCTTGATGAGAAAGAAAACAGAGATTAACCTACAGAGTTTAGAAAAATATTTCAAGAAGCAAAAAAATTTTTAGTCTCTGCATAAATGTTATTGTTTTTCCTTAAAGAGATTTATACAACCTATGAGATGCTTTCATGAAAAATAATAACTTGGTTTTAAGCCACTAACATTAAGAAGAAATAGAGGACTTACTCCACCAGATACCAAGACTTATTACAAAGCTAAAGTAATATGTATTGTATTGCAAAGATAGATAAACCAATAGAACAAAAAAGAGGGTCCAGAAATAGCTCACACCTGTATGGATTCTTGATGACAAAGACAATTGAAAAAGCAAAGGCAAAAAAATGACCTTTTCAAAATATGGTTTTTGGTCAATTGTATATCCACATGTAAAAGAAAAAAATAAAATTGACCCTTTTTTCAAACACACTTGAAGATTAATTCCAGATAGACTGTCATTCTAAATGTAGTATATGAACATTAACTCTACCAGGAGTTAGCATAAAAGAATATTCTCATGAACTTGGAGTAGGTAATAATCTCCTTCCTCATTAACACTAGCCACATTAGAAAAGATTACCAACCAGATTACACTGCCAGAACTTCTGTTTATCTAAAAGCACCATTAAGAAAGAGAAAATTTAAAACACAGAGTGACAGGAAACATTAACAATACATATAAATAATAAAGGGCTTGTATATAATATATATATTAGGAAAAATATGTAAGTCAGTAAGGCAAATAATCCAATAAAATGAATAAAAGACTTGAACAGGCATTTCACAAAAGAAGATATTCAAATGGCTAATCATAAAACATGTGACTAACATCACTACCCATTAGGGGTATGCAAATTAAAATCACAGCTATATACCATTACATGTATACCAAAATAGCTGGAATTTAAAATTGCAATAACACCTAAGTGTTGGAACAGCTGAAACCAGAACTGTGATACAATGCTTGTGAATGGAGGAGGAAGAAGACAAATTCTTGAAACCACCATATAGAATTTTTTGGTAATATTGGCTAAAATTTAACAAATACAAATCCTAGGAACCAAAGATTCATTTCAAATTAAATGTCCCAAATTGTGTGTGTGCATGCATGTGCAGCAAAAGTCACCAAAAAAATGTTCACAGCATCATTATTTGTATTAGTCAAAAGCTAGAAATAACCCAATTATACTTCAATTGAAAAATAAATTATAACAATTTCATACAATGAAATATAATAAAACAGTAGAAACACCTGAAGTGCTATATGGAATGACACGGATTCACTTAACAATAGAGTTAATTTTTTTTCTTTTTTTTTTTTTTTGAGTTAATTTTTTTTCTTAATTCAAGACTTTGACTTTTGTCTCCAGTAAAAATACAGCAACAGGAATGGTATTTACCCTTCCACCTGAAGCAAAAAACAAAAACAAAAATGATTAAATAAGTGAAACAACAATTTTCAAAACACTGTAATGAGGGACAATTTTCTCTGAAAGACAGAAAACAAATGAGGTGGGCCCTGCAATTGCCACAGGCTTACTGACTAAAACAAGTTTCCAAGAAAAGGAGACACAGCAGATGCTCTGAGGTGAAGAGACAAAGCTGAGAGTATGGGGTAGGTAAAATGGCTAGAATTTGTATCTAGAATACCGGAGAGGAGAAAACATAGAGAAATAAAACCACAGAGATCTGCAGAGTAACTCCCACTAGAGTACACAACAGAGTGTGGACTGATACAAGTTCCTAAAGAAACCATACAAAGCCAGAAAAAGAACTACCTCTAAAGATTAGAGTTCACAGTGTCTGGAGATCACAAAGAGGCAGGGATAGTACTTGATCCAACCAGTCAGAATGGAAAATGTCATAATTCATTAAGTATTACAGAATATTCAAAAAGGTCTTGCCTCAGTAGTGGGGAATAATTATCCCTACAGCAAATATTATTTTGAACCTGCCCAACACATCTTAAAAGTAAAATCCAAGAGGATCAAATCATTTCCAAGTAATTTAACAATCCCAGAATAAATCTCGAGAAAATGTATAAAACTATAATAACAGTAGGAAGCTAGGTAAAATGTAAAATGTCTGGCATTCAATCAAAGGTACCCAGCCATACAAAAAAGTAGTTGTGCAAGTCATTATGGGGAGAAGAATTAAATCAACTGAAACCATTCAGAGCTGAATTAGATGTTACACCTAGAAGAGAAGGACATTAGAATAGTCATTGCATTCTTTATATTCAATCAGGTAAGCATAGACATGGAAAACAAATAATAGACCCAAATTGAACTTGAGTATATGAAAACTACAATGTCTGAGATAAAAAATACACTGGCCAGTACTGGATTAAGAAAAGATTAGACTGGGACGCCTGGGTGGCTCAGTTGGTTAAGCAGCTGCCTTCGGCTCAGGTCATGATCCCAGCGTCCTGGGATCGAGTCCCACATCAGGCCCCTTGCTCCGCAGGGAGCCTGTTTCTCCCTCTGACTCTGCCTTCCACTCTGTCTGCCTGTGCTCGCTCTCGCTCGCTCTCTCTCTGACAAATAAATAAATAAAATCTTAAAAAAAAAAAAAGATTAGACAGGAGAATAAAGTATTAGTAAACCTGAGGACATAGCAACAGAAACTATCCAAAATGAAACACAGAGATAAATTAATGATAAAAGAAAGAGGGGAATGGAGTGGGGAGATTGACAAAATGGTTGAAGGAGAGTGGGAGATACAGGTTTCCAGTTAAGGAATGAATAAGTCACAGGAGATAAAAGGCACAGTGTAGGGAATATAGTTTACAGTACTGTAACAGCATTATATGGAGACAATGGTAGCTACAGTTGTGGTAAGAGTAGCATCATTTATAGATTTGTCAAATCACCATGTTGTACAGCTGAAACTAATGTACATTGTGAGTCAACTATACTCAATTTAAAAAGAGAGAAAGAAAGAAAGAAAGAAAGAAAGAAAGAAAGAAAGAAAGAAAGAAAGAAAGAAAGAAAGAAAGAAAGGAAGGGTGGGTGGGTGCCTGGATGGCTCAGTCAGTTAAGTGTCTCCCTTCACCACAGATCATGATCCCAGGGTCCTGGGATCAAGTACCCATTGGGCTCCCTGTTCAGCAGGAAGTCTGCTTCTTCCTCTCTCTCCTCCTCTGCCTACTTGCTCTCTTTCTCTCTCTGTCAGATAAATAAATAAATAAAATCCTAAATAAAGTAGGAAGGAAAGAGGGAGGGAGGGAGGGAGGGAGGAAGGGAAGAAGTTCTTATAAAAATGTATAACTGCGAGTAGCCAAAGGAGGCAGTTACAGAAAACTATGCATATAGAAATAAGCACCAACGTTTCTCCAAATTTCACAAAAATTATAAATCCACAGAGGCCAGAGGCTCAATAGTCCTCTCGAACGAGAAATATGAAGAAAACTGCAATAAACTATATCACACTGAAATTGTTCAAAGCTAGGAATAAAGAAAATAACCTAAAAATAATCATAAAAAATAAGACATGCATATACAGAGGAACAAAGATAAGAATGACAACATATTTCTTGTCAGAAATAATGCAAGCAAAAAGATAGTGGAGCAGCATCTTCAAAATACTTAGGGGAAAAAAATGTTCAACTTAGCATTATATAACTGACAAAAATATTTTTCAGAAAAGAGGGCAAAATAAAGATATTCAGACCAACAAAATCTGGGAGAATTAACCTTGAGCAGATATACACTACAAGAAACATCAAAGAAAGATCTTCCAGCAGAAGGAAAGTGGAATAAGAGGGAAATATAGATCTATACAAAGGAATTATAAAAAATGGAAATGCTAAGTAAAGACATGGGTTAATGTGTGGATTTCATTTCCTTATTAAAATATAGAATATAAGTTCTTTCTTACTGCTTGCAACTCTTTAAAAGACCACTTATACCCCCAGAGAACTGAAAGAATACATCCACACAAAACTTTCACAAAGGTGTTCCTGTAATAATGAAAAAGTGAAAGCCCAAGTTTCCATCAACTGATGAATAAAAAAAATGTAGTTAGTCCCATACAATGGACTATTTTACAGCCATAAAAAGGGATAATATGATTCATACTACAACATAGTGAAATCTTGAAAATATTATCCTAAGCAGAAGAAGATAAATGCAAAAGACCATATATCATGTGATCTGGCATATCCAAAATAGGCAAATCCATAGAGATAGTAAATAGGGCTTGTGAGGGGCTAGGCTTTGGAAGAATAATAAATGATTGCTAAAGGATACAGGGTTTCTTTCTAAGGTTCTGAATTAGATAATGTGAATGTTTGCACATTTGGTGACTATTGGAAGTCACTGAATTCCACACTTTAAAAGGGTGAATTTTGTAGTCTATAAATTGCAGTGGTCAATAGTGGCCTCCCAAAATTATGTTCAAGTCCCAACCCCTAGTACCTGTGAATATGACTTCATTTGGAAATAGGGTCTTTGCCAATGTAATTCAGTTAAGGTTCTCAAGATAAGATCACCCTAGATTTGTTTTGGGTGGGCCCTAAATTCAATGATGAGTGTCTTTACATGAAAAAGGAGTGGAGGATGGGAGACCCTCATACACACAGAGGAGAAGGCCATGGGAAGATGCAGGCAGAGACTGGAGTTATGGCACCACAAGCCAAGGAATACCAACGAGTATCAGCAGCCCCTAGAGACTAAAGAGAAGTATGAAACACGTGCTCCCTAAGAGCTTACAGAAGGAAACAACACTGTTGACAAGTTATTATGAATTTCTGGCTTCCAGAACTATGAGAGAATATAATTCTATTGTGTTTTTTTTTAATATTTTATTTATTTATTTGACAGACAAAGATCACAAGTAGGAAGAGAGGCAGGCAGAGAGAGAGGGGGAAGCAGGCTCCCTGCTGAGCAGAGAGCCTGATGTGAGGCTCAATCCCAGGACCCTGAGATCATGACCTGAGCTGAAGGTAGAGGCTTAACCCACTGAGCCACCCAATCAGCCGCCCTGATTTCCATTGTTTTAAGCAACCAATTTGTGTTAAAATGTTACAGCAGTGCCAGAAAACTAAAGCCTAAACTGTGTATCAAATTAAAATACTATGTTTGGAAAAAAGATGGCTTATATAAAAACAATATAGTACAGTTGGATAGCATATATGAAAGTAAATGTATGAAAACAATAGTGCAAAGTTCTATAGGATACCCAAAGGAGTATACTATTGCAAGGTTCTTTTTATGAGCTTGGGTAGTGTTCCCCAAAATTTCATGTCCTTCTTAGGACTTCAGAATATGGCCTTATTTGAAACAAGTTTGTTACAGATTGAATTAATTAATATAAAATGAGATTATACTGGGGTAGGGTAGGTCCTTAATCTAGTAAAACTGCTGTCCTAAGAAGGAAAGAGGAGACGCAGAGACAGACACATGGGAAAGTGCCATGTGACAACAGAGGCAGAAGCTGGAATGATGCACGATAAGCAAGTAACATCAAGGATTACCAGCCACAAGCAGAAGTTAAGCAGAGGCAAGGAAGGTTTCTAACCAGAGCATCAGGGGGAATGTGGCCCTACTGACACTTTGGTTTAGACTTCTGCCCTCCAGAACTATGACAGAAGAAATTTCTCTTGTTCTAAGTCACACAGTCACACAGTTTGTGGTATTCTATTACAACAGTCCTAGGAAACTAAATACAGCTTACACAAGATGCAAAATTCTGTACGACTTGAGGGTGTAGATGTGATAAGTTGAAGATGCATTTTATAAATCCTAAAGATACTGCTGGAAAAAGTATTTGACAAAATCCAATGCCTGCTTTTGTTAAAAACCCTCATAAGGGGGGGGCACCTGGGTGGCTCAGTGGGTTAGAGCCTCTGCTTTCGGCTGAGGTCGTGATCCCAGTGTCCTAGGATCGGGCCCCACATCGGGCTCTCTGCTCATCAGGGAGCCTGCTTCCACCTCTCTTTCTGCCTGCCTCTCTGCCTACTTGTGATCTCTGTCAAATAAATAAAATCTTTTAACAAACAAATACCCTCATAAGGGTTGCCTGGGTGGCTCAGTCCTTAAGCATCTGCCTTTGGCTCAAGTCATTATCCCAGTCCTGGGATCAAGCCCCACATCAGGCTCTCTGCTTGGCAGGAAGCTTCTTTCTCTCCCACTCCCCCTGCTTCTGTTCCCCCTCTTGTTGTCTCTCTCTCTCTCTCTAATAAAAAAAAAAAAAAACTTTAAAGAAAACCCTCATAAAAGTAGGAATAAAATGAAAATTCCTCAATCTAATAAAGGGCATCCATGATAAACGTATTGCTAACCATACACTTAATGGTAAAAGACTAAAAACTTTCCCCTGATGAGTAGAGTAGTAACAAGAGCTAAATACCTGCTATCACCACTTCTAATTAACATATTCTAGGGTATGGGGCCAGCAAAATAGGCTACAAAATAGTAATAAAAGACCTTATTTATATAATAAGGGGAGGATTAAAAATGTCCTTATTCACACACATGATCGTGTGTGTGGAAAAATGGATAAAAACTACCCCCAAAAAGCTACTCAAACTAAAAACTGAGTTAGCAGTATTTCTTTAGCCTGGTTTGTGGAGCTTCCTACTTCCGTAGGATCAATATATAAAAATCATCTGTATTTCTACATAATAATAATAATAAACAATTGAAATTGAAGTTAAAAAAATTAACACCATTTAAAATAACACCAAAAGCATGAAACACTTAGGGACAAATTGAACAAAATATATTAAAGGTTTATACACTAAAAACTATAAAATATTGGTGTGGGAAATTAAAAATGTAAATAAGAAATTAAAAGTGAAAGTAAAATGTAGAGAAATATACCTGTTCATGGGGTATATCCTAATATTAATTTCAATAGTAATTCCACTAATATACTCAATATTAAAGGTAGTTCCTCCTAAATGGACTATAAATTATAATTCCAATCAAAGAAGTACTGTACTTGCATCAAGACAGATGTGTTTATGCATGATGAACAAACCTTTTTAGAATCCCTAAATGTGGAATGCCTGGGTGGCTCAGTTGGTTAAGCATCTGCCTTTGGCTCAGGTCATAATACTGGGGTCCTAGGATCAAGCCCCACATTGGGCTCCCTGCTCAGTGAGGAGCCTGCTTCTCCCTCTGCCTGCCACTCCCCCTGTTTGTGCTCTATCAAATAAATAAATAAAATCCAAATCTAAATCTAAATTTATCTATCTACTTACCTATCTATCTATAGTACCTAAAAGTTAGGAAGAAGAGGTTTATTGGAGTCGCAGCTAGTAAAGTTCCTGGGGAAACATGGTCTTCACGGAGAATAAAGTGCTCTGGAGAATGAATAGTTTTTATAGAGTTATATACTTTTCACATCTTACAAAAGCTCCAAAAAGTATAGATTAGCATATAGGTAGGAATCATGAGTTTTCTCACAAAGGAATGCAGGGAGTAGGAGCACTGATGGATATAGCAAGGACAAGATGGTTTTCCTTGAGGCTACTCATTCACAAAATGGATCTACAATGCATGTGTGGTGGTCCATAAATCAGGCTTTTAGTTTGAACAAAGTTTATATATAGTCTTGTTGACTTAGAAATCTAAAATGGCCTCTCAAGTATATCATGTCTTTGAAGAGCTTTTCTCTCACCATGTGTTTGATCTCCAACAAATCAAGGAAACAAAATAGAGTGTCTAGAAGTAGAACTATGCATTTATGGACAACAAATTTCTGACCAAAAAAATGCAATTCAGCAGAAAAAGAACACTTTTTCAACAAAAGGAGCTAGAATAATTTATATGAATATGCAAAAAAAAACCTTTGATCCTTAAATTAACTCAAAATTGACCATAGTCTTCAATAAAAAATAAACCACAAAGCTTCTAAAAGAAAATATAAGAAAATTTTTGTGAGTTTAAGTTGGACACTATAAGCACAATCCATAAAGGAAAATAATAGATAAATAGTACTGCACCATTTTTAAGAGACTGAAATGGCAAACCACAGTGAGGAGCAAACATTTTAAAAGCATATTTCTTAAAAAATGACTGGTTTCTAAAGCCTATAAAAAAGTTTGGAGTATATTAAGAACTTTAAGACATCAATCCTAAAACAAGACCACCCATTTTTTTAAGAAGACAAAAAAAATTTGAATGGATATTTTACCAAAGAAGTTATACTTAAGACCAATAAGTACATGGAAAGATGCTCAAAATCATTAGTCATTAGGGAAATGCAAATTAGAACCAGAATGGGATTTCATCACCTACCTAATAGGTGATGAACTATATATACAGATCTATAATGTTAGAATGACTAACATTACAAACACTGGCAAGCGTGTGAAACAACTGAAACTACTCATGGGACTGAATGTACATGGACCTAACTGCCTTGGAAAATGATTTGGCAGTTTCTTAAAAAGTCAAACATATACCTACTTCATGATCTTTTCTCTCCTAGGCATTTCTTTACATAAGAAAAATGAAATCATATGTCTATGATATTACCCAAGAGAAATGAAATCATATGTAGACAAAGATATCTACATGAATGTCCATATAAGCTTTATTAGTAAAAACCCCAAACTGGAAACAACCCAAATGTCCACAAACAAGTGAATGAATAACCTGGTGTATCCATACCATGAAATGCTCATCAGCGAGAAAAAGTGAACTACAACATAGAGGACTCTCAAATAATTACACAGATTTTTTAAAAAGCAGAAAAGAGTACATAGTCTCTTATTCCATTTATATGATCTTCTAGAAATACAAACTACTTTTTAGTGAAAGAAAGTAGATCGGTAGTTACCTAGCCCAGGAGGGAAGAAGAGCAAGGAATGATAAAGATGCTTGATGAAACTTTTGGTAGTGTTCACTATGTTTACTATCCTTATTGTGACAATGTTTTTATGGGTGTACACATAAGTCAAAACATATTAAATTGTGTAATCTAAACATTTATCATTTTGTGTCAATTCTGCCTCGATTTTAAAAAGCCTTTCTACCTCTCTGTGTTAGGTCTATGCAATATCTGCATATATAACTTCCAAAGTTGGTTTGTTTGCTAGGATCACATCTTCTGGCCCTGTTCAGTTGCAGAAGATGAGATTCTTACTTGTAGTTACATTCTTCCTCAATCAGGAATAAGTAGTTTCTTCTCCAAACAGAGCTACTTCTCAAATTATGCTCCTACCAATGCATGTAACTTAAATATCTGGATTGGGAATGTTATTATTCAGCCTGTCAATCTCTGTTCTCAACATTTACACATGCTACCTACCTAGCTACCTCAACATTACACACGCTACTATTCCCACTGAGAGGCAGTCCAGGTAACAGAATGGACATCACATCCAGCAGCCAAGACTCCCCATTTCCTCACTCACCATCATTTATTAGGTGACCATGGACAGTCCCTAAACCTCTCTGAGCCTTAGTCACCTACTAGAAATATCGGGACATGAATTCCTGTCAGAACTATTGCTAAAGCAGATGATTTGTCAGCAACCCCTCCAGTTCAAACAGCCGTGCCACTACGCTACAAAAATTTGAAACCAGACTTCAAAGTCACACAATGATTTGTAGAATGATGTACAATAGCCATCATAATTATATAAAGATTCATAGGAAATACTTTATTTATTTTTTTCAGTGTTCCAGAATTCACCACAGTTTATACACCACACCCAGTTCTCCATGCAATACATGCCCTCCTTAAACCCACCACCAGGCTCACACAACCCCCCAACCCCTCTCCCCTCCAAAACCCTCAGTTTGTTTCTCAGAGAGACTGTGAACTCTAGGAAATATTTCCTATTTAGAAAAATCTCTTTCTCTGAAAGCCTACAGTTTCTACTAACGTATGTCTTCAGACATCTTTCAATAAAGTTATATGGAGAAAATATACATTTTCTTCAGTAATATTTCTAAAAATTGCCATCACCATTCTAACCAGAAAATACACACATACACACACACACATGCACGTGTGCATTTAGCAAACACTTTCAGTGGATATTCACAGTTTTTATAGTATTTGAGGCAGTAAAGGACTTTAGAGATCATGCTGTTTTAGCCTTATTTTAAAGCAGAAAAAACTAAATTCCAGACAGGCTAAATGACAAATCAGAGACATTCTGGCGTGCAGAAGTTGGTGTGATGTTCTAATCTACAAAGACTTCAAAGAGCAATGAAAAAAAACATTATTTGTCATGAGGAAATGTTCAGATAAAGATGTTCAATTCTCACTGCCTCTCAAATAAAGAATTGTCTTACAAAAATTATCAAAATAGACTTTTTTCCTTTGGCCATATTTTTCCATTCAAGAGAGATTCACATTTGGAATACATGATTTGGTGTTGTATCTGACCAAACATAGGTGTTTTTCTAAAGGCACTTTTACACTTTTGCCATTGTGCTTAGTTTAAGTACTACCCTTTGCTATCTATGAGAACAGAAAGATAGCACCCATATCGATCCTTTAGAGGCAGATAATCTTTTAAACTAATAGTCTACTTTTTTATATAATACTATTTCATATGTTTCCTGGAAGCTTTAATAATTACAGTATTTTGTCACACTGGGAAAAGCATTTAGTACAAACACTAAATGTATTAGTGTGCAGAAAAATACTAGGATTGATAACTAGTTCAATTTTTCTAAGAATATGCTTGTATTTCTGATTAATGACTCTAACCTGACTAGTATTTAATGCCTTAGTGGGATGAACAGAGATGAAGTAATCATGTATAACCATTCATTGTTCTTTTGTTTTCAAGAAATAGAAAAATCAAGTTCCTTGAATCACAGCTTCTCATAAATTTAAGTCAGCCCAAAAAAAAAATCTAGCAAAAGTCCAGCAAATAATGCAAGATCAATTTTTTAATATAAATGTTACTTATTTCCTAATTCCATAGAAATATTTGTGTCTATCAAATGTTGGATAATCTAAGAGATAGTCTTTTCATTATTCTGTGCAAACATAAGTACTACAAAGATCTTTATATATAACTTTCTGAGGGCACTGGAGTGGCTCAGTTGGTTAAGTGTCCAACTCTTGGTTTTGGCTCAGGTCTCGAGCTCTCAGCTGAGGTCTCGATCTCAGGGTCATGGGTTCAAACTCTATATTGGGCTCCATGCTGGGTGTGGAACCTACATATATATAGATGTACATATATGTAGATGTATATATGTAGACACACACACACACACATACACACCACACACACACAGAGAGACAGACCGACAGACATATATGACTTCCTGGTACCTATCTATTTCTTTCTGCCCTAACTCAGTAAGAGGAAAGCCTCTGATAAGGAGGGGAAATGGTCTCTTCTTGGTCTCCTCATAAGTGCCTTGAAGATCATCTGCTCCATCAGGCCTGATATAATTTGATTTATTTGATTCACTTTGAAGTCTGCAATGAAACAATGTGCATCACCAACTATGTGGCATTGGTAGGCAAACATCCCACATGACAACTATAATCTAAGCCTATAGAAAGCCTAGATCTCAAAATCAAATCGAACTCAAAGACAATGAACATAATAATATACACTGACATTTCCAGAAAGATTAAATATATTTAATACTGATATAGTTTTATCAGTGTACAAAAGGAATTTCTGAGGCCAACTGGACAATTGTTCTTAGTCTTATTATTCTTTTCTGACAATAATCTATCCTACTTTGAAGTAATATAAAAGCCAAACTATTCACAATTTCTCTCTTGCCTTAGTTTATTTTTCAGTATTTACATGTCAAACTAAAACAAATTTCTATAATGTAAGGTTTTTTTTTAATTCTTCTATCTACTCAAAGATGGATGCACAAGATCACAGTTTTTAAAATACATATGCTTCTATTTCTAAGATCTAGGATTCCCTCTCAGGCTGAGTTTCCTCAGGTTCTATCACATCTCTGCTTCTACTGTTTTGTACTTATGAGGTCTTTGGTAAATACATTCATCTCTTTCCTACTCCCATATACTTTGCAAACAAACCAATATTAGTTTTCTTGGTATCTGGAAATGCCTAGGTCCTTATTGAGGGATGAAAAAGAAAGAGGAGCTTAGAGGGAGGAAGGAGTGACCCCATCCAGATACACTGATTTGGAAAGAGAAAGGAAAAAACCTGACAATTGGAGGAAGATAGGAACCTTTCTGGTTAAAAAAAAAAAAAAAAAAAATCTACTTTGTGTCTCAAGTACTAGGATCATGAGTTAGTGAAAGCACACAACAGCTCCCAGTAAAAGACTTCTATCCACCTAGACAAAGATACATACTCTTAGAAATAACGCCTCTTAGAAAATTATAGATTCTATGGAAGAAATCATATAGGAATGCTAGAGAAAAAGGGTAGGGGTGAAGTTAAAAAACAAACTATTTATAACTTAGTAATATCACTCAGCTCTTAGCCAAGACTAGAGTATACAACAGGTCTTTAATAGAATAGAACCTAACTAGGTGCTGTTCTAATGTGTTTTACTTAAAATTTTCAATGCGTATATTTGCCTTTGACAAAATGTATATCATAGGGCTGTAGGTTCAGGCATGCTCAAATAATTCTTTTGTGTCTTATATTCTCTAAATCCTTGATATGTGGCCATTGGTAGATATCAGGCCTGAATGCGTATCACCTAAAAATATTAGATTCTGGCACTCAGAGCAGGCAAAGACAGGAAAAGGAAACCCCAAACTAAGAAGCAAAGGAAAATTATATTTAAAGGTGTTTTTTATTTCGTGAATTATACAAATTGGAAACTTAAAAGTTATTCGTGCAAAGGTTCTAATCAGCTCTGCTATATCCTGACTCAATTACTCAGAAGGTCACAGAGTTGTAGGAAGAAAAAAAATCACCAGCAGTAATGAACCCATGACAATTTCAAGCAAGTCTTTTTCAAACTTTGGCCTATGAACTACTTGTATAAGAATCTGCAAATGCTTTATTTATTTTGAACAAAAAATGAAGAGTCCTAGGCCTCATTCCCAGAGATCTGAAGTTTACCCAGGAAGATACTCAGAAATATGTTATTTTAACCAGCTCATTAGATGATTTTTTTTTTCAGTACTTTCAAGCTTAAGACTCTGTGCCCACCTGGTTCAAAGATCTTCCTATGAAAATACAGACACCATCTTCTATTTAAGACTGTACAACGTCAATGACATTTCTTTTAAAAAGCTATCTACATCCATCTTCCAACTCTATGCCCACTCCCAGCTCTCAAAACTAGTATTCTGTTTTTCTTCTTCCACAGCAGTTTCTTATTAAATCTTCTCTAACCAAAAGCTATGGTCCACAAGAGCAGAGACATGCCTGTTTTAGTCACCTATATCCCTGGTACCCAGTAGTGTAGGTACTCAAATTTAGCTCTTGACTGAAGAAATGAATACATTCACAAAAAAGACAAAAGGAGGGTGCCTGGGTGGCTCAGTGGGTTAAGCCACTGCCTTCGGCTCAGGTCATGATCTCAGCGTCCTGGGATCGAGTCCCGCATCGGGCTCTCTGCTCAGCAGGGAGCCTGCTTGCCTCTCTCTCTCTCTGCCTGCCTCTCTGTCTACTTGTAATCTCTCTCTCTGTCAAATAAATAAATAAAATCTTTTAAAAAAAAAATTAAAAAAAAAAAAAGACAAAAGGATCCACTGAGCATAACTAAAATGCCACTCTCCTAACATGCCTTTTATTATAGAGTTAATCTAGACGTGTGTGTGCATGTGCGCGTGCATCCATGCATAAATGATGTCTTCACATTGTGGATGAGGAAACTGAAATACAAAAGCCCCATGTGATTAATTCTAATTAATTCTGTGAAGACAGTGGACTTCTAGGTACCCTTTCCGTTGAGGATCTAGCATGCAATCAACTCCCTCTCCATTCAAAACCCCAGGAAGAAGGAAGGCCTTGGCGCTCCCTTTCCCTGATTCAGAAACAGAAGGAAGTTTGATAACTTAGAAGAGAAATAGAATCAGCAAACAACAAAGAAAGAAGGAACACACATTTCACATGGGGATCAAATGGTACTCATTCCCAAACACTTGCATAGCTCCTCACTGATTCATGGCACCATTCTGCAGAGCTCCAGCACTGCTGTGAAATCCCATTACACTGTTGAAATTTCTGCTGCACCAATATGACAATCGTACACTTTCTGCAACATAGTGTTTTTTTAGCATATGGTGTTCTCCATAAATAAACTGTAAGCCGCTTCAGGGGAGGAGCAATGTATTTTACTCACCTGGAATGTTACTTTTCCTACCTCCCAGAAGTTAAAACAAAGTTCAGTTAGTAGATGGCTTTCAAGAAATAATTAAAAAATGGACTACTCTGGGCTGAGCCAGGCAAAAAGAAACAGAGCAGACCAACCAAAAAAAGAGTCATTAAAAATGAGAAAGAGCTATATTTTCTTGCTGTTAAATTATTCAGCTAAATCAAACTAATTAATTATAGACAGAAAAGACCGTATCTACTCAAAACTATATTTTACTTTCCACTTTAATTTTTCCACATTAATGCTGTATAAATAAAAGCTCTCCTTCTTGAATGCAACAAATTTATGAGGACAACACATAAAATGTCATATTCATAGGTCTTGGTAATAATAATAATAAATTATCTCCATGTTTCTATAATTCACACTTGCATGATTTCCCCAGAATTTTTTATCACCCCTGGGAGTTAATGGATTTTACTATAAAGCATTGGAATTTATTTTTTTGTAGTCATGAGTGTTCATGAAGATCCATTGAAAATTACAGATTTCTCTGTGACAAACTACCTCTACACACAAGTTCTTACACAATCTGGGGACATTTTCTGATCTCTTTGATGTCTGAGTAAAGACTCCCACTCTGCCTTAGAAAAACTTTACATTCCTAAGTGACAAATAAGGGTGGTTCACCATGTTCTTTGGAAAGACAAGTGGGCCCCTGTTTTGAAATTTCTCTTTTCCCTGCTTCCCTACCTGGTTCCCACCTGGACAGACTGCTTTATCAGACTGCACAGCTGCCCACTCAACATTGACCAGAACCTCATTCATTATATTTATAGATATGTTTTGGTTCCCACTCACCAAAATTCTCTTTTTCTTCCATCATTGCCCATGATCCCACATGACCCAGATGCATGACATTTTTGTTCACTATGACAAATTATTTGCCTTCAAAATTTCAATCTCATAATAACTTTCAGTTTTAAAACTAAGATTGTGTTTCAGTGACTGGTGAATGGACATAAGCCAATTACCAAGGTTTCCTGGGTGCAAAGTTCTAATATATCCATGTAGCACAACCAGAATAGGAATTCATCTAAATTCTACTTCATCTAAAAACAATTGTCCTGGGGCACCTGGGTGGCTCAGTCAGTTAATTGGCTGCCTTTAGCTCAGGGCATGATCTCAGGGTCCTAGGATTGGGCCCCGCATCAGGTTCCCTGCTCAGCAGAGAGCCTGCTTCTCCCTCTCCTTCTGCCTGTCACTCTGCCTACTTGTGCTCTCTCTCTCTCTGTGTCAAATAAATAAATAAATTCTTTAAAACTTTTTTTAGATAAAAAAATAAAAAATAAAAACTGTCCCATTGACCAAGCATAACATTCTAAAGGGGATACACATTGAATAGCATGGGCATGAGAGGATATTGGCCTAGCCACAGCAAAAAGTACTAAAAATAGAAGAAGATATCAACAGCAGTTTCTCTTCAGTCCAGAACTTTTTTTGTTTTCAAAATGGCAGGGTTTTCTTTAAGTGACACCAAGAACAACATTCATGCCTTTAAATTACTGTTTTTTTTTCCCTGCCAACAAAATGAATCATCAAAGAAAATTAACTGCTGCACCATCAATGTCTTATCCCATCTGCTTTATTGAACTTATTATATTATTGGGAAGCTCATATTAAAAGAAAAAGCTCATATTAAAACATAACAATGAATTCCTGGTGTTAAAATATTGCTGCCTTTGCTAACAAGTAGTTTGTGATTACTTGAATATAAATTTGCTTATTTTTCCCAAAATTCTGCCTCTCACACTAAAGTAAAATGACAGCTTTGAGCTTGAAAAATATTATATTTTAATTTTCTTCTGTGTCAATTTTAATGATGAATAAACATGGGAACATTCATAAAGAGGAAAGACTCTTAAACCACTTACACAGTGAAGAATAAAAGGAACAGATTCCAACCACAAGAAAGTTGGCATCCATCTATCTTTTCATGCAACTGCATAGAAAACTGTGTATCTTTTCTAGTTTTGGAATACTTAAGTTCTAGGTTGATTTAGTAATAAATTGGAAAGAAGCATTTAGTACATCTATGCAGCACTCTAGACCTCA
Organism: Mustela nivalis; assembly: GCF_964662115.1. Taxonomy (NCBI): domain Eukaryota; kingdom Metazoa; phylum Chordata; class Mammalia; order Carnivora; family Mustelidae; genus Mustela; species Mustela nivalis. The sequence goes on from NC_139020.1 coordinate 89,464,809, forward strand.
GCTTCTTCACCTGCATGGTAGAATGTTCTAGTCTTGCTACACAATGTGTGGTCTGCAAATCAGCACCAAGAACATTACCTGAGAGCTTGTTAGAAACCAGAACTGTCAGGCCCCAGACCTTCCTAAGAACTTCCAAATCAGAATATACGTTGTAACAAGATCCCCCAAGGGACTGGTATATATACTCAAGTTTGACAAGCATTGATCAAGATGGTTTCACCAAGGCCAAAAGAAAATCATACTGGAAAAGAAAAAAATAAAAAATAAAATAAAATGAAAAAAGGAAACTCTTCTGCATTTAAGTCTTCTACTCATTTCTCAGAAGTAATGAGTGACCCAGGTTGTCTATTTATGGAAGAACACAGGTGACCACTTGTAAGTTCATCTCAGAGATAAAGGACATGGTTTTACAAACAAAATTTTTTTTTAATTTTTTATTTTTTATAAACATATATTTTTATCCCCAGGGGTACAGGTCTGTGAATCACCAGGTTTACACACTTCACAGCACTCACCAAATCACATACCCTCCCCAATGTCCATAATCCCACCCCCTTCTCCCAAACCCCCTCCCCCCAGCAACCCTCAGTTTGTTTTGTGAGATTAAGAGTCACTTATGGTTTGTCTCCCTCCCAATCCCATCTTGTTTCATTTATTCTTCTTCTACCCACTTAAACCTCCATGTTGCATCACCACTTCCTCATATCAGGGAGATCATATGATAGTTGTCTTTCTCTGCTTGACTTATTTCGCTAAGCATGATACGCTCTAGTTCCATCCATGTTGTCGCAAATGGCAAGATTTTATTTCTTTTGATGGCTGCATAGTATTCCATTGTGTATATATACCACATCTTCTTGATCCATTCATCTGTTGATGGACATCTAGGTTCTTTCCATAGTTTGGCTATTGTGGACATTGCTGCTATAAACATTCGGGTGCATGTGCCCCTTTGGATCACTACATTTGTATCTTTAGGGTAAATACCCAATAGTGCAATTGCTGGGTCATAGGGCAGTTCTATTTTCAACATTTTGAGGAACCTCCATGCTGTTTTCCAGAGTGGCTGCACCAGCTTGCATTCCTACCAACAGTGTAGGAGGGTTCCCCTTTCTCCGCATCCTCGCCAGCATCTGTCATTTCCTGACTTGTTGATTTTAGCCATTCGGACTGGTGTGAGGTGATATCTCATTGTGGTTACAAACAAAATTTTTATATAAAAATGATAAACAAGAACAAGAAAGGACTAGACCAAAAAAAGGTTTTTTGAAAATTTGCCCATTTGTTTTCTGTAACAGGAGGAGATGAAATTAGATGAACTTCTCCAGAAAGATAATAGGGAAAATTTGCCTAAGAGCATGCTATTGAAAATAAGATATAGAAACAATGAAGTAGAACATCAACAGATAACAAGAAAACAAGCCCAATACAGGAAGGATGTTTATTGTAATGCCTGGCTATAGGTAGCATTGTCATGAATCTCAAAAGTGATTTTTCCTTCTTCTGAGGAAACGGTGACTTGAATAAAAGTAAAAAGGAAGAAAACACCCATAGTCTTAAGTTGGACTAAGATGAAGAAGCAGCACTACTTGGCAACTGTGTTGTAAGCATAATAATATTAGGACAATGTCATTTGAAGGGAGAAATATTTCCCCTCTACTTGCTGACTCTGAATTGTCTATAAGGGTATAAAAGATGTTAGTAATAATGGAGCAGATACAACTGAATTGGACAGAGAAAATTCCCCATAACATATAGCCGAGAAAATTACAGCTGTATTTTTGTCAAATGTTTCAAATTGGAAAATCCAGTTGAATGCTGTGGTTTGCTTAGTAATTTTTCAATACAAGTACTTTTTCCTTGATTCTTCAGCTATGCCCAACCTATGAGTTTTTGAAAGAAATAATATTTCCAGAAGAAACCAAAGAAAGTGAGGGAAAAAAAAAAAAAGCATCCTTGGCAAAGCAAAGAAAAAGCAGATACTTTTTATAGGCAGTAATGATTTTCTCCATCAACAAATAAGTCTGTGGTAAATGGACACAAAATACCTTGTCCTGGGACTGCATGGCAGGTTTCTGCTTCCCCTGACTAAACTGAGGAGTTTGGCATATCATTTCCTATTTTTTCACACCATCAACAATTCAGCAAATCAAAAGTCCTGGAGAAAGTTCTAATAAAAGAAAACAGGGCGGGTGGGGGAGGAGGATACTTGTTCTGTTACATTCAGGTCAGGCTTTTCCCAAGTAGAGATGTAAGCAACTCAAAAATAGCAGTGAAAATGTTTAAACTACACAAAGATGTTTGGGAAATATGGACTGTGAATGTCTAACAAGTCTCTAACATCCCCAGGGCAACTGTATAAAAAAAAATCAATTCTTCATTTTTTAATATGTTCAGTCACTTTTCGGAAGTCTTAAGAACCAGCGGCACAGACCATTTGCATGTGTAGAAAATTCTAAGGATGTGTATGAATTCTGTCTATAGAATGAGCACCAGGGTTTGATGAGTTCATTCTGGAGGGTTCTTTAAAGGGGACATAGTGAGGGACACATGCATCAACCTCTTTGAAGAGTAAATTTGGAAGAACTTGAGCAAATCATGGTATAGACTCCAGAAACCAATTATTGAAAATATATAAACATGAAACAACAATGTTTCCTTGTAAGCAGCAAATCTTCATTAAGTCTTTTGGCATTGATTACATTCATATGATTCATTTTGAACTCTTCTTAGTAATGTGAATTTAATGCATAATTTCTGTGTAATGACTTTTTTTAATTACCACATAATCACAGTAGAAAAAAGTGTCTTCCATTTGGTCCATTTTATGAGGCTAAGCAAATAAATCTATAAAATAATTTATTCTGCTAGTTGCTTGGAAACCTTATTGTTGATATGACAACCCTAGCATAATAAATCAAATCACTGCTTTTTTTCATTTGCATGTAGAAGTCCTATATTTTCAAAAGAAAAGAAGTCCCCTTTCTTTTTGCTATGCTACAGTGACATCTACAGAAAGGAATGAAGAAAAATAAAAAGGAAAGAGTTTTCTTGCTTGCTTTTTTTAACAAAATACTTCAAAATACACTTAAACTCCCAACTTTAAGAAGTAAGTTTAATATTTCCAACATGGAATCTTTTATAAGTACTCTAATAATCTCAGAGGGCCTAATTTACAGAAGCTTATAACTTGTGCCTCCTGAAAATCTAGCTAATAGCAATTTTTCAAGCAAAGTTAGTCATGATAATTCCAAAAAGAAGTAATTATTTCCTTCATGAAGATCAGTAATACTTGAATTTTTAGAAGATCAGCATTTGTAGTCAAGAATAATCACTTAATCTTTGAAGCTTCTTTTAAAAATGCTTCATCAGACATTTTGCAATCTATTACTACAAACTACTATAGATTTTTTTTAAAGTCCTACCGATTTTTAAATAATTTGAACAAGCAAGCCTTTGTGCTTTAAGGGGTGGGGGGAACGAGGAACAATAGAAGTACCAAGCTCTATACCAAATAAAATATAAATGAGATTTTTTTATTGTTAATTCGCCAAATATCTATCTCCTCCAACTACAAAGATTGATCTGAGAGGAAAATGATCTTAATTCCTGTGTTCTCGTGTCTATAAGTTATTCCACCTGCACCTCATTAAAAAGAATAAGAATAGAAATAATCTCCCTTGGGCGCCTGGGTGGCTTAGTGAGTTAAAGCCTCTGCCTTTGGCTCAGGTCATGATCCTGGGATCGAGCCCCATATCGGGCTCTCCACTCAGCAGGGACCCTGCTTCCTCCTCTTTCTCTCTACCTGCCTCTCTGCCTACTTGTGATCTGTCAAATAAATAAATAAAATCTTAAAAAAAAAAAAAGAAAGAATCTCCCTTTTCTGTCAGTATCACCACCACAATAGAGATGTCCAAGAGAAAAATGTCACTTTGAGTAGAACCCACTGAAACAGCTCCCTTTTTTACAATATGTCCTGCAATGACAGATCTCAATGTGATTTCTAAGAGATAGTGAAGTTATGCAAAGCAGTATTGCAAAGACTTTTGTATATAGAAAGGAATTTTTCCAAATGCCTATGTAATCAATACTTTCTCATTGATTGTATTTCTTTTGCAAATTAAATCAAAGGGAAAGGATGATAACACTGTTGTTGTCATCATCACATTGTGATGTATGGGAGAGAATTCAACTGCATGCGATGTTCTTGATTTGCAGGGTAGTGAGAGGAGGCTGGCAAGTGTGGAGGAAGTCAGCTGAGAGAGGAAAAAATTTCAGTTCAAGAAAACAAACTAAATTAATTCAACTGACACTTAACAAAACACTTGCCATGTACCAGGCTCTATGTTCACTGGCAAAGGTACAAGGAAAGTAGAAATGAGATGTTTAAAAACATGGAAATGATTCCCTGGAACGGTGATATCCTATAGGACTCAGTACAGATGTATATGCATATGGATAGATTAGATAGCTAGAAAGAAATTTTTTCCTCCACCAAAAAGCTTTATTTTGGGGTTTTGTATTTTGTGTTTGGCTTTGCAGAAACAGATTTAATTCTTGGAAAAAGGTTTAATTCATATTGTCTTATTATTTTAAATGCACAGAATTGCTATTTATTAGGAAGAATACCGTCTCACCAAAAACAACATTGTTTTCTACCCCTGGCACCACACATTTCAAAAGCACATGATTAAAAATGTCAGAAGCTCTTTATTTTGAAGAAAATCCCTTAATCCTGCCTTCATCTAAGAGGCAATGTCCTCAATCCAGTAAACCCTCTGGAGTATTCTGCACAATATAGAAAGAAGTCCCCCATTCACATGGCCTCTCCACTCATCTTTAGCACTGGTCATAAGAAAGATCTCAATACAATCCCAAAGAAAACGCTAATGAAAATATCAGATGAAGTCAGAATGACGTAATTCTGATGAGTGTTGAAGTCAGGGATGGATACAGGAGGGGTCCATTATATCACAAAATACATAAAAATATATTAAAAGTTTTTTAAAGGAACATTGATGTCACAAAACTGCCTGAGATTCTAACTTTCTGTTAATCAATCTATTTCATTTTCACTACAAAATTTAAAACCTGTTCACTATGAATTTATACCATTTCTTTCTCACAGATCACTATATAGTAAATCTAATCTGAGATTCTATGTTGGGTTTATACCTATGAGAGAGGAGCTGGTAAATCATGAAGTAGTAAATAAGGAATTATCCATGTTCTTTAACATTTCTTTTTTAAAGACTTTATTCATTTTTCAGAGAGAGAGAGGGAAAGAAAGAACACAAGTAGAGGGAGGAGCAGGCAGAGGGAGAAGCAGGCTCCCTACTGAGCAAGGAGCCTGCTGCAGGACTCCATCTCAAGACCCCAGGATCATGACCTGAGCCAAAGGTAGATGCTTAAATAGCCACCCAGGCATCCCAAAGGTCTCTTTTTTTCCCAATGGCTATCTGACATAACCCACAAAATGGACTCTAGCATATCGCTGAGATCCTTGGAGCCTGAGCTTGACACAGGTGTGTAGCAGGCCAAGACCTTGGATAAACCTAGGAAACAAATGAAACCAAAAATTTAAAAAACCTTCAAAAACCTAACCATGCCTAACTTTTCCTACTGACTGTATTTAGACCCCTATTTCCTTATTTCTTCACTTCTATCTCTTCTGGTAGCTCAGCTGATCAGTTTTTCTGACTCTTGAACCTTTAATGCCATTTCTGGTTTATGGATTGACCCTTTATCCTTGTCTCATGCTTGGATTTTTGCTACCTCAAGGGATTCCTGGGGGGCCCCTCTCTGAACTGCCTTCTCTTGCGTTTCTCTGGAGTGAGGCCCTATTTTCTGGGCTCTACTCCAACACTGGCTCAGGCAACAGTGGCAGGGCTCTGAGAGGCAGTATTCTCTCTACTGGGGGTTGCATAAATCAACAATGCACACCGGGGGATCTGAGTTGTCCTCCCATCTCTGCTCTTGTATGTTGTTGGTTTATCTGGCACAAAGCTTTCTGGCTACAGACCTAAAGCTGTGATCCCAAAAATCCATTTTACTGATATTTCATAGATATTCAAGGCCCAAGAAAAGAGTTTAGAAAAAAATCACAAAAGCAATTCCAACTTACTGCAATAGACATTGCACAGAAAGCCACTGTTGATCTCCTAAAGAGTTCCCATTTGTTTTGTGGAATGGTTATGGCCTCTGACTTCACTTATTCTTCAATTCAAGGACTGAAAAACCCAAGTACTATGTAATAGTGTGCAGTTATACAAAACACTAGTATATTAAGGCTTTCAGATACCATAATTAATTTGGATTCTGGAATTCATTCTTAGTTCTTCAACAAATACGTATTCAGTGCCAATTATCTATTGGACCCTGTGTGCTAGTCATCTCTAGATAAAAAGTAAGCAAGACAGACAGGGCCCCTGCCTTAATGAGCTTTCTGCCTTATACAGGAGAGTGGAAAATAGACAGTGATAAAAGGACCATCTGGTATATACTTTAAAAAAAAAGAATTACTGTGAAGGAAAGTGATAAGGAGCCAAAAGCCCAAGGTAAGGAGATCCTATAAGGTCCTATGAAAAGACTCTCTAGGAAATGTAATATTTTTGCCGAGATCTGAAAGGTGAGCAGGATCTAATGAGGTAGGGAGAACAATAGTGAATAGGAGAGAGATTTTCCTGGCAGTGAAGATTAGCATGTGGAAAAACACCAAAGGAGCAATATGTCTTTGAGGAACTTAAAGAAGACCAGGGTGACTAGAACACCAGACAAAGAGAATGATCTATGAAGGATATAAATGCCTAGCAGAACGACTGTAAAAATGACAGAACATTCAAAGTTATGTTGGTTGCCTATAATTGGCGACAATGCATATGTAGTTACTAATTTTTTTTAGATCTCTCTCGTTCTAACATTTAGCTGTATACCAGGTTGAATTTTGTCAGCTCATTTGTCTATGAGTAAAATAATTCTCTTTTATTCATTTGGTTATTGGTTCCAAAATCACCTTGAACTGACTGACAAATATTTCACCCTATTTACTACTTGATAGTGCTCTACAAGTTCTCTAGTTAGTAGTACTCAGCACCATTCATTTATCCCCCACAGGTTCCTTGATTTATTGGCAAGACTTAAGAATACTTTAGTCATAGAAGTAAAATTGGTCATCAAACAGGCAAATAAAGTGATACTCATATTAGATAATAATAATCCATTTCTTACTTTTTGTCAGAAACCCTAAGAAGTACTTTATCTGAGTGAACTTCCCACAGCCAAAAATAGAACTTGGGTTTTCTGAGAGTCAATTCAGTGGCCTTACTACTACTCCATGCTCCTCTCTCCACCATTAACTGTGGTAAGATACATACAGTTATCTCATAAGGAAGGAATAACTCCTAGATCTAGGAATTGGTTTGGAACCCACTTGTGTAAACACCTTGTATAAAGCAGAGGGTCACAGGTACAAATTTTTTGATGGGGAACACTTCCCAGGGCAGCACACTAAGCTATTGTGTTCTATGATTAGAACCACCAGAAAGAGAAATTCTAGAAGAAGAAAAGAAATGCATCCTCTGAAAAATAAAATTGAATTTCACTGTGGTTCTCAGAATCTCAGGAGATTTCCTGAGAAATATACTCCTTCTTAAAAGGAAGGAAAATTAATTATTTAGGACTAATTACTTGTAAATTTAAGTATCTATGCATGCTTCAGACTAGGCTGACCAAAAGGGCTTACATGCACACAAGCCAAGGTAAATGATTACTTCACATAACTGTTCTCTCTCCAAAGAGATCCAGTCACTGGTTACCACTGGTGACAGTTTTGCTTTGTGATATAAAGCAAGGGATGGTAAGGAAATCAATGTCTTTTGGTCTCCATTACAAAAGGACACCATATTGCATTTGCTTTAAGAACAGAGTAGTAGGGGCGCCTGGGTGGCCCAGTAGGTTAAAGCCTCTGCCTTCGGCTCAGGTCATGATCCCAGGGTCCTGGGATTGAGCCCCCCATCGGGCTCTCTGCTCAGCGGGGAGCCTGCTTCCTCCTCTCTCTCTCTGTCTGCCTCTCCACCTACTTGTGATTTCTGTCTGTCAAATAAATAAATAAAATCTTAAAAAAAAAAAAAAAAGAACAGAGTGGTATACTTATTTAAACAACAAACTACAACTTCTAGTGAGGGAAGGTATTTTACATGTATTACATAGTTGGTATCTGAATTGTCATGTGTGTTTTGGATACAATCAACAATACAGAACGTCAAACACAAAGCATTTTCTGTTTTCACTACATGACAGAGTCTGGAGAGAATATGAAAATGGGATGCAATCGTGTCGTTACATCTACATGAAGCATTTGGGGAGGCAGCAGGTTTTCTTCTAAAGCAGTCAATGTGCCCTAACACTACCTATAGATTTTAGCCGATGAGCAAACAATTTAGCTTCCTCTTCTGGGCTAGCTACATCCACTGGAAAACAGAATTATTATTAAAGAGGTTCTTTCCAAATCATATATATTTTTCAAATCACTTGTATAATTACTGTTCTATGTTCCCACTTGCATTGTATTCAAACATACCATTTATATATGGTTCAATTCAGTTATTCATTTATTTTTCAACCAATATTTAAGTAACATTGAGTTGGCAGTGGAGACACAGCTATAACCGAGAATCTAGAAGAGGATTAAAGATGTTAATTAAATAAAGTGCTCATGCAAATAGATTTCAGTTCACAACCATGACAAGCATTTCCAAGTACTAAAATGAGAGATTTTGAGAAAGGAGATTTGACTTTCTCAAGCAGGCCAGAAGAAGACTTCATCCTGCATTATGTGAGAGCAGAAAATAAAATGATTCCATTATAAGAAAGAAGACCAAGGGAAATTATGAAAGGTTGAGAAGTCCCAGTGGGAGGAAAGGGAAGTGAAAGAGGCAGAAACCACCTTGTCAGAGATGAGATGGAGAAGGCAGGACAATTCAGGGCTTTGTAAACCATGATAATGGGGTTCATCTTACCCCATGGGAAGTAGGGGAATGTCACAGATTTGCATTTTCAAACTTCAACTTATCTCTGTAAATTGAGTGTAGGCCAGAGTACATATAAGGAGAATAACTGTGGCTTGAATCAGAATGGTTCTTCCCATGACAAGAGAATGGGAATCAAAAAAAATTGTGTTTTGCTGATTTAGGAAGTCCTGTATTGTGTTATATAAACTAATATATTGGGATCTCTCAGAATATGTTGAAATATTTCTGAGCCACCACCAACTTCTCATTCCACTATCAGCTTACTTTGGAACCCTCATCCCATAGAGAAAAAATTCTCCCCCACTTTTTTTCCCCTCAGAGAATTTCTGGTTGGAATTATATAATTCAAACATAGGTACTATCACTATTTGTCCAAGCTGGGATTTCAGTGTCAGGACTCCCCAGGCCTAGAATGCATGTGATTCAAGTTTCCAATGCCATCACCGATTTTTCTCTAATTCCGTTTGCTACACATTACAGCATTCCCAGTGCAGGTATGAGAAAGATCAGAGCAGCTGGATTTTTTTTTAACTTTTAATTTTTTAATTACTTTTCAGTGCACTAGAATTTATTATTTATGCACCATATCCAGTGCTCCAAGCAATACATGTCCTCCATAATACCCACCACCAGGCTGGCCCAACTTCCCACCTCCCACCCCTTCAAAACCTTCAGATTGTTTTTCAGAGTCTATAGTCTCATGGTTCATCTCCCCCACCAATTTCCCTCAACTCCCTTCCCCTCTCCATCTCCCCATGTCTTCCATGTTATTTCTTATGCTCCACAAAGAAGTGAAACCATATGATAACTGACTCTCTCTGCTTGACTTATTTCACTCAGCATAATCTCTTCCAGTGCCGTCCATGTTGATAAAAAAGTTGGGGATTCATCCTTTCTGATGGAGGCATAATACTCCATAGTGTATATGGACCACATCTTCCTTATCCATTTGTCCATTAAAAGGCATCTTGTTTCTTTCCACAGTTTGGTGACTGTGGGCGCAGCTGGATTTTAATGTCACATTTTGATGACCTTTTTTTTTTTACACTGGAATGTTATCTTTATCCTCTATGTGGTATGCAAAATTCTCTTAAAGTTGTGTTGTTGAAAATAATGGGTTTCTTTTTGTTTTTTTTCCTTGCTAAGAAATACAATTCTTAATGATTAGTCCATGTAATTCATTTTAAGTACCTTGTTATTTTTTTTCTACCTATGCTAACATGTGCTAAATACCTTCACGAAGGCAACTTCTAACAGTACAAACTTATTACCCCTCCCCAAAACTGTAAATGTAGTCTAAAGAACTCAGAAAAAAAGTCATTTCATTCCTACGAGTTACAATTGCCATTATGTTCAAATTATCAACACGTGGAACTCACAATCTCACTTATATATGTGTATTTTTTAATTTAAAATTTACTTTTTTTTAACATAGAACAAGACTGTGTCTTGCCAGGATATTTCAAAAGCATACCCTCCTCAACAATGTTTTGTAATTCATTTACTTAGGAAGCCACAGCTCAGATGCAGCTTCTGGTTTTCAGTGGGTTTTGGCTTTTTCCCCATTTTCCCATCTGGATTGACTGAGGTACAAGTCAATCAAGTGTGGAGCCAAAGGTCTCACAGCAAGACAGAGTCTGGTCCAGCAATGAAGTCCAAGCTTCTCCTTACAGTAAGCAATGTACCACTAAACAATGATCTTTATATATAGATCCCTCTTTATATATACAGATCTATAACAACATATAGATATTGTTTAACTAATTCTATTTTTAAAGCATGGATTATTGCAGCCCTGCCACTGTTAAAACTACACATTTGACTAAAGATTACAGTCATAATAGCCATCATTTTAGAGCATCTGTCATATCACACATCCAAGTTAGCAGTTCTAATATTCTGACTTTCTTTGGTAAGCATCCATCCTGTTTGCTTACCAATGAAGACCTCATTGTCAAATCTACCACTAAAAAAAAAAAAAAGAAGAAAGAAAGAAAGAAAGAAAGAAAGAAAGAAAGAAAGAAAGAAAGAAAGAAAGAAAGAAAGAAAAAAAAGTAAATATATCCTCCCTAAGGAAGAGTGTATAATATTTTGAGGAGGGCCGAAATTTAAGACCCAGTTCTGGCTCTGTGATCTGAGTAGAATATTTAACCCCTCCAGATCTGTTCAACATCTAGAAAATGGGTGAAAATAATACTACATTATTCAAAATAGTGTTACAAAAGAATAAAACTTGAATGATGGTTTTTTAATAGGCGCAAGAATACCTTAAATTTCATATGCAGACAATGGTAATTGTTACAATGGATTAGCTTTATGATTTTGCTGAAAATAGAAGATATAAAAGATCATTGGCTAGGGACTGTATCAAGTTCCTACTTAAGTGACTACATACTGAGTTTAGACTGGTACCAGAATATACCATTGTGTGGGGTTTTCCTGTTTTCTGCGAAGGAGAGAACATTTTATACCAGACATTCTATGGTCTCTCTCAACATTTCCTAACCTCCTTGTAGTTAGGTAGGTTTTTGTGACTAGTTCTGGAAAAGAGCTCTAAGTAAACATGACTTTTGTCATTTCCAAGTGGAAACATTTAGGTCCCAGAACACAAGGTTCAGTAATCTATTAGTTATCTAGTGATGGAAGACCAATTGCCCCTAAATTTTGCAGCATTAAACGACACACATTTCTATATCTCCCTGCCTCTATGGGTCAGGAATCCCCCCTGAAGCTAAGTTGTCTGCCTCAGGGTTTTTCACAAGGCTGCAATAAAGATGTCAAATGGAACTGAAATCTCCTCTTAGAGCTCAACTGGTGAGAGATCTGTGACTAAATCTCACTTATGTGGTTGTTGGCAAAGCTCAGCAACTTAAGTGTTGTTGAAATGAGGCTTCAGTTCCTTGCTGGTCACTGGCTGCAGGCCACCTTCAGGCCCCCTTTGCCACGTGGATCTCTCCACAAGGCAACCTGCTTCAAAGTCAATGAGAAAAAGTCTGCTAGCAAGACAGAAGCCACACCATTTTAGAATCCAATTATAAGAGTGGCATGCCTTCCACATTGTTACAGTTGTCTACTGGTGGGAGGCAACTTAATCAAGGGGAGCAGATTACACAATGAATGCCATGAATATCAGAAAACAGGTATCCTAATAGGCATCTTAGAAGCTACCTGCTACACCTACCAAAAGATGAGATAGCCGGTATCCGTGTGCTCCTCCAATGCTGGGAGCAGAGCCTCCATTCACCAGTGCTGGATATGCACCACCAAGATTTCAGGGGATTTTGATATCCTGACAAAGATAGCATGTGCTTAATTTGCCTCTTACAGCAAGAATTCTCAAATTAGGCAAGACATTTCCCAAATACAGCTAAAAGAACAGACTCCTAGAGTTTAGGTAATTTTCTTTTTCAAAACTTTAATTCACAACCAGGCATTTGACCTCAAAACTAGTGTTCTTTAGTCTTACATTTTCCTGTAATACTGTGTCTCTCAGATCTCATCCCACCGCCCCCCACCCCCAACTGTCACTCTGGTTATCCTAAATGGTAAAAAAAAAAAAAAAAAAAAAATTGGTAACATTTTTGTTACCTTTCTCTCTTCTTTTGGCTCTGTCTGCCTAAAAAATGAAGTTTAAACTCACAGAACTGCACAAAGCAATTATTTTGTAATTCTGTTTCTGCTTGTCCAATTACTTGATCTATCTTCTAGAGGGTCCCAAAATCCTTTCCTCACACCTCTTTTTTAGCACTCAGCACTCTGAAGTGGAATTTTTTTGTATCTCTCCCTCTTCCAGATGGTGAACCCCTTATGAGTAGCAGCCCTATTATTCTCATAGTAAAACATGTGATCAATTTGGAAAACACTGTTTATCTAATCAATATAATGCAGAACTATTACAACTCAGGTATTTTGCAAATTCCATGTCAAGTTCAAACAACTGTGTATTCCTTTTACTAAATTTAAAAATGGCAACACAGATTATTAGGTCAATCCACATAGAAAATAATTCTAAAAAAAAATGAGAGTCCAGGTCTCATTAGTATCTTACTTCTGAATGTAAGTATTTGAGCTAGTAATATGCACTAGACCTGAACACCATCAACTTCCTCCTTTGCCTGCCGGGGATATATTTTCTAAATATATCTAAATCCACAATTTAAAGTAACAGAATACTGCTGCCTCTAAATCCACAATTTAAAGTAACAGAATACTGCTGCTTAATTTTCTTTACAATGCCAGACTTTTAAAATTTTGTCTCTATTTTTCAGATAGACTTATTCTCCCCTTCATCTTGGTTAGAAAACATAGTATTTGAATCTAACCTTATTCCTCTTAAATGTTACCAGCTTGGCAGGAATCATAAACTGTCATATGTTTAAGCCAAATTAATACATACAAAAATATTTTCTGTCCAAGCATGCATTTTTACTCATGCATCCCCATCACAGGCAGGTGCAGAGTGCTAACTGAGTGAAATTGACATTCTGTGGCACTTGATTCGGGTTATTATCCACTATCTGAGAGAGAAGGTAAAATGGCTTTGTAGGCTAATCTGCTATGTTAGTCTGTTTTCAAGCAGAATCAGAACTTTAAGGATGAGAAATGGCTGCCAACTGATAGATAAGAATCTATTGTGCTCTTGAAACTTACAGGTAAGGAGATTCCTTTGTGTACTTCAATACTCTTTAAGAGAAAAGTGCACTATTTACATAACTGACTGAAGCTGAGGCCCACAATTTCCTTTTAATTAGCAAGGATGTAATATTATGTTCACAATCCTATATAATATTCTTTTGTAAGTGATAATACAAAAACATAGTAATGAAAGTAATAATAACAACAAACATTTAATGGTGCTTATGATTTGCAGGCACTACACAAAGAACTTTACATGTGTTATCTCATTCATCTCCAGAATGTATGCTTAAAAGGAAATGTCATTGGAGGAATTCAGTCGGAGAAAATTTAGACCATTTGCCCAAGGTCAAAAATGCAGCATTTATATGGAATTATGATTCAATCATGAATGTCTAAGTCCTTAGTACCAAGTTGCTCAACTATACTTTCTTTTGAATAAAAAACACATTCAAATTTATGACATTTCCAAAAATATTAGAGCCAGACTAATTTTGAGAACTTGGAACAGATCACATGTTAGAGCTCTCCCTGCTTTCACCCTTGCAAAGCTATAGCTATTGTCAATTCAGCAGCCAAAATGATCCTTTTAAATAGAACTCAGATCATGTCACCCCTCTGCTCACATTTCCAATATCTTCTCCTTTAGCCAATTAAAAAAAGTGCCTACCATGTCTTACAAAGCTCTACACACTCTGCTCCCACCTCTACCACTCTCTCTGATCTCGTCTACCTACTGTCTCTCTTCCTGCCTTCCTCCTCTCCACAGACCCGTGCTTGTCTCATTCTTCTCTCCTTGAACATACTCTCCCTTCTCTTCTCCTCTTGAACATACTCTCCCTCCTTGGGGCCTCTCAACTTGCTCATCCCTTGGGCTGAAATGCTCTTAACTTGTGATTATATGACTTGATCTTCCAACTCCTTTAGGCTTTGGCTGAAATACCCTTCTCAGTAAGACTTTCTCTGACCTCCTGTTTAAGAGGACAGCCTTTGTCTGACACTTCTTGGCACTTATTCTGACCACTTCACAACCATCCGACATAGATTTTACTTAATGTGTCTCTCTCCACAAAAATTAGAAATCCTGAGAGAAGGGACTATTTTTTTCTATTTTGTTTGGTACTGAGTCCCTAGTACCCACAATACTGCCTGGTACATAGAAGGTGCCAAATGAACACCTGTAGAATAAACAGAAAAAAACAAATGAGTGAAGGGCATTCATAAGCCCAGAATGCACATCCTAATACAATGATTGGCTATATTCTATCAGCAAACTGGAAAAAAAATATGTATTCTAACTATAAATCAGAAATATGATCTATAAACCTATGTAAAAATGAACAAATTACTTCAAGATAATTTTAAATAAAAAAGAAAAGATCTCCCAAAGCCAGTTTTAATTTTTAAATGCACAAATTGAGAGTTTAGACAAGGACAGACATGTGAGATAAACCACCTAGATACCTCGAATATGAAGTGCTCCAAATAGAGCAACTAATAAAGTTACCAACACAAAATGTCATGTGCAGAAAAAAATCAAGATTACAGTGTCATGACTTCATTGTTCCTGTCAATTGAGAAGTGTAGGAAATGAAGCAGAATTTAACCAGTGACACCAGTGAACGAAGTGACAAGAAGACAAGGGAATAATAGCTCCACAGTAATGACTCATGCGCATTTCAATTCATGCTTGCTTTTTACCAATTTCACATTAAAACCTGATAAAGATAAGAGTGAAATATAGCCACCCAAGGCCTTTGTGAGCTTTTAATATGAACATCAGAAAGATCAGGAGTCAGAAAGAGCTATCCTTAAATAATTTTTGAGCAGTCATTCATTCCTCACTCTGCCCGAAATGGAAAAGAAGACAAACCAAAAAAAGTGAGCAGGGGCTGGGAAAACATTTTTCAAGTGGCATCATATTCCCAAACACTCATCGACCTGCTTTTTAACTACCTCTCCTTGGCACTGAAACCAGCCAAACTTTGTGAACTTGGCTATCTCACCAGATGGAGTGTGCTTAAGCTCCTCTCTACTACGATCTTCTCCAAGGAGAGTTGAAAAGGAAAAAAAAAAAAAAAAGAATTCCAAAAACTCGGCAGAGAGAACCATTCTTTTTATTTTGGCAGTGATGTGCAGCTCCTTGGCAAGCAGCACTGTTAGTTAACGTAGTTAGCACTCTGGAATTGTCTATGACTTTTGTCATGTGTTTAAGCTGATTAGCCCCCTGGGTGACTGGCTTTCAAGGCAGCGTTTCTTTTGACAGCTTGCTGAGGGTACAGATGTCTGGACAGCAGATAAAGTTCTTAACCCTTATTTCTCATTTGGTTTCTGCTCAACTATTTTAATAGCGCCTGTGGACTTATAAACAGAAGGCAATGGTTTAAAATGTTTAAGATGTTCACTTACAGGCTAACAACTATCGGCTATGGCAAATTTGCAACAGTAGAGGCATCGTAAAATGTAACTCTTCTTTGACACTTGAACTTCTTTCACATGCTGAACTCCATAGGTTCTACTTCTACAATTTCAAAATGGCTCCAGCCTTTTTATGCCTATTGCTACTACCCTTTCTCCAGCCCTATTACTTATGCCTGAAAACAGACTCTTCATGAGGTCTGTTCATCTTCAGCTCTGTATTCTATTGTTTCCTTGGTATATGTGCTGCCGAAGCGAGCACTCTATTGTTTCCTTGGAAATGCTCCTTCCAAACTGGAATACTTTGTACTACCTGGTTATGCCCACTGCTTTGTGCTTTTTTTCCAGATTAATCCACCTCATATATTTTTATTTAATCTACTGTTCAAATCAATGCTTCAGTCACAGCTATTCATTGTGATATATTGGATATATCCTCATAATCTTACCATCATATCAAGTCCTAGTTCTGTTTTTCAAACACCTTAAAATTCTTTATATATATATATTTATATATATATATGATATGTATTTTTATATTATTTATAATTATACATATTTATTGTTATTATATATATTTTTTCCATCAAATTAACTCTACACACTGCTAACAAAATTCACCTTCCTGAAGGACAAATCTTAACTGGCTATAAAATGAGATTCTAACCCACATTCACATAGGTTGTGATCACTGTAATTAATCCTTTATTTCCATAGTACTTGTGGTAGTTTCCTACTTGAACCATGACTGATATAAATCCAAAGTTTAACAACACAAATTATTTTTGACCCAATTATTCATTTTTATTAGAAAAAAATCCATTTTCAAACACAAAGAAAATGAATAGCTTTGTTTCAAACACAAAGAAAATGGATAGCATTGAACAATGCCATTCACTGTAATGGCAAAAATTAGAAAACATTGGAATACCTAGCAATTAATGAAGTGGTTAAATTATGAAACATTCTTATGTCATGTAATATGATGCAGTAATTAAAAATGTCTACATCTTGGGACACCTGAGCTCAGGGCTCAGGTCATGATTCCAGGGTCCTGGGATTGAGAACTGTTTTGGGCTCCTTGCTCAGTGGGGAGCCTGCTTTTACCTCTGCCTACTTTGTCTGCTCTCCCTGCTTGTGTGCTTGCTCTCTCTCTCACAAATAAAATCAAATCTTAAAAAAAGAAAAAAAGTCTAGATCTTGCTAGTTGCAGTCACCAACATAGAAAATTTCTCTCTCTCTCTCTCTCTCTCTCTCTCTATATATATATATATATATATATAAATCTGTCAATAAATATAAAATTTGTCATTATATGTATATATAAAATAAAAACAGCAAGTGGTAAAAAATGCATACTGCATTATGTAACATTTAATAGAGATAAATGCATTGAAAAAAGTCTGGATTTTGCCATAAACTGTTACTTCTTAAGAAGGATGTGTGTCTGAGTAATGGGAACAAAAGGGACTTTTCTTTCTTACTCGGCTTACCTTTGTATTGTTTGAATTACTGAAGGAAGAATGTTTTCAAATACTATGCACTTATTTAAAACAATATATAAAATGACAAAATCTGGCCTCACAATAGATCGCTTAATGGACACCTGATGTCTTACTATTTATGTTTTTTTAAAATTTATTACTTCACAACCACATCAGAGAAAACAGTTTATTGAAGTTGGCTAGGATGCTAATGTAATTTTATAGAACATTGGCAAAAATGGGAAGATACTCTCAAACAGCACTGGCCAAATCCTATCTAGGGTATAATCTTAATTTCAGGTACCATATTTCATGAGCAAGATTAATAACTAGTATAACTCTGGAGTAATCAATGCAATGGTTAATCTAAGGGATGCCCAGATAGCTTGTACAACACTTCTCAGTATGTCTGTAAGGGTCTTTCTGGAAGAGATTAGCAAAGATCTAAGATCTCCCTCACCAATGCCAGCGGGGCTTCATTTAATCCTTTGAGCTTCTGAATAGAACAAAAGGCAGAGGAAGGGCAAATCAGCTCTCTGCTTGAACTAGGACATCTATCTTCTCCTACCTGTGGACATCAGCACTCTTACTTCTCAAGCCTTCAGACTCAGAAAAGGAGTTACCATCACTGGCTCCCTTGATTCTCAGGACTGAATTTGGACTGGAACTGCAACACCAGCTTTCCTGGAGCTCCACCTTGCAGACAGCAGATGGAGGGACTTCTCAGCCTCCATAGTTGTGTGAGCCAATCCTCATAACAAATATCTTTCTATATATATATATATATATATATCTTACTGGTTCTATTTCTCCACAGAACCCTAATACAGTCAGGATCTAGAATCCATGTGATATTAAAAACTTTAAACGGGAGAATGTTTACACTGCACAAAAGGTTATATCATTTAGGAAGATTGTACCTGGAAAGCTGGAAAGGACCATAAACAAACTTCTCATACAACAAGAGCGCACTGCTGGCACTTTCAAGATGAGTTACTTCATCTATGATTATGTCACAATTTCCCTTCATTGTTGCAAAAATGACCCCAAAAATCATGTGCTCTCATGGAAATATTAAAGGCCAGGGAGAAGAGAGGGAGAGATCATTTTTCCTGCATCACTGACTAAGTATCATTGAGCAAAACTTCTACCTCTCTCCAGTCAGCCATGGGAGAGAAGACATGTGATGATACCATAAAGCCCTTTTAGTCCATGTGATGAATTAAATCCCTCTAGAACTTATTCAACTCCAAGTCTCTGGACTCTCCAAATAGCTCCACAAATACACTAGTCCACAAAAGAGAAGCAACCATCCACCACTGCTGGAAAAACAGAATAACCTTATTTTTAAAAATCCAAATCCAAAGCTTGAAGTTAGGTTATCTAGCTAGTTAAAAAATAGCAGCTCTATGCAGTTATAGGATAAAAATATATTATGTCTATATACTAAGCCACTTGTAATAGCACTGAAGTCATACTCAAGGTGGAGGGAAAATATTATAATTTATAATTTTTAATTAATTATATTATATATTATATATTATATATAGCTAAAATTATAATTAATTAATTATAATTAATATAACAATATATTAATTATGATTAATTATAATTAATAACATATTAATTATATGATATATAATATAATACAATACTATAACATAATATATTTATTATAATTAATTATAATTAATTAATTATAATTATAATTTTATAATGATTTTATACACTTACAAATGTCATTTGGAAACCAGAAAATTACTAAGCTCATCCCACATAAATGTTTGGTTAAACCAATCTAAATGTACTAATATACCCTAAGAAACAAAGGATATCCTCATAGGAACATTTTTTAAATTATTATCTTAGATTCTCTCCTTTATAATTCAGTACCATATTTCTCGATTCTGTTATTTCTCCACATGCTTAGCCGATTCTTTTCTGTCACCATTATCTACTAGGCTTCCTCACTCTGTGGAACTCATCATTATTTCCAATTCACATCCCCTAAGAAGATGGATTTAGGAGCTGGATAGTGATTATACCATAGTAATTTATAAAGGTCTTTTTAGAATAGGCCCATTTTACATGTGCTAATGACCAGCCCACTGAGTTTTACGTTATCCGGTATTAATAAACCTGCAGAGATACTTCACAGGGTTTCAGCCTTAATAAGGATGAAAAGGCAAATGGAGGGACCTATTTATAAAACCTCAACATGTAGTTTATTTACTAAGCAATAAGTACTGGCCATTACATTGATTCACTCCCCTTCACTTTACTAAACTCCCAAGGTTATTTAATATGTTCTTCAGTATTTACTTATTAATTTTAAATCCAAGCATTAAATTCATGCCACACTATCACCATCTCTTAAATCTAAAATGCTTTTTTTTATATCTTTCTATCTTCTCTATTGACATTTGCCTCATCCATCAACTCCAAATTGTCATTCAATTTCACATACATTCTCTATGAAGTTTGACCAGTTTTTGGCTTAAAAAAAAAAAAAGATTCATCTTTCCCTCAGACATCAACAATAATCAACAGCTAGCCAATGACTTAAATGAAGTTTCTGAATGATATATGGTGGAGAATGTTAAGATGAAAACCATTCCTTTGATATCTAATTTAAGGCCTGCTAACAAAGCATGATTCATATCATAATTTTAATTATATTTTTAAAAACTAAATGAATTTTATTTAGCTTTATAGACTTTATCCAGAAATCTGTACACTGAATGCATCTTTGGTCTCAGGTGTTCATTATTAAGTCAAGATTGGGTTCAAAACATGTAATAATTTCTGACACCAGCTACCCAGTGTTATGCCAAATTTTACAGGTCCGGGGCACAATCCTCCATAAGATGCCCTTACTTCCAACACTGGCTACAGGTATTGGAGTCTCCAGGGCATCCTCACTTCCCATGGGCTGGCTAAAATTCAAGATTCTCATTATTCCCTCAGGTTTGATAATTCACTAGAAAGACTTAAAGAAATGAACAAAGCACTATACTAAATATTACAGTTTTATTGTTGCAAAAAGATAGAAATCAGAACAAGCCAAAGAGAAAGATGTATGTGTGAGGATTGAGAGGGCTCTCAAAATGAAGCTTCCATGGTCTCCAGAGTTGCATTGCCCACATAGCACACTGAGGTATGATAATAGGCAGAGCACTGCCAACCAAGACAGCTCACCTGACCCTCAGGGTCCAGGGTTTTTGCTGAGGTTTCATTATGTAGACATAATCGACTGAATCACTGACCACTTGGCAAAACTCAATCTCTAGCCCCCTATCCCTCCCCCAAGTTCAGGCTGATAGCACACAAATCAAAGCCTCAACTCTCTAAGCACATGTTTGGTCTTTCTTACATGGCCAGCTCTTACCCTGAGTCATCTTGTTACCAAGAAGTATCTCCAGGTTCAAAGTGAGTCATCTCATTAGCATAAACTACCAAGCATAGTCCAAGAAGCCCACAATGAATAACAAAGACACGCTAAACACTTAGGAAATTCTAAGAATTTAGAAGCTATCCCTCAAGAACTGGGAACACAGTCCAGCAAAATTCTTTATTCCAAGGGTTTATAGGTTATTTCCCAGAAACAGGGATCAAGGCTAACCAAATTCTTTATCACAAAGGATAAGACCAAAAAAAAAAATAAGAGAGAGAGAGTGAGAGAGAGAGAGAGAGAGAGAGAGAAAGATTTTTATTATGCACATAATTCTCTATTTCATATGAAATTCAAAATTTCTTAGGTCCATAGAGAAAACTAAGCATTATACACTGAGAACAATGAAATAAACTTTATATTCAATGCCAATCACTTTTTTCCCTTGTATCCATTCTCGTTTAATAGCCAATGCCTTAGTGAGGAGAAGGAATGTTATAGTAAGGGAGGCTATGTCCAACATGCATCTCTTAGTTGAAAAACCAGCAGGGCACAAGACTAGCCCACCACATATCAAACTACAAAACATTTCCTTCCGCTGACTTTGTTGAACCTAGCATTTTTCAGGATTTACATTTTGCTCTTCCATGAAGGTTTTTCTTATTGTGACAATAGACTATGTTCCTATCCCTATCCTGTTATAGAATAGACTTCTACCTTTTTTTTTTTTTTTTTAGTTTTGGTTTTCATTTAATGTATTTTTAATATATGTAAACATCTGAAGTATGCCTATTCCAAACAGAACAGCCCCTTTCTCCTGATGGAATAGACCGAAAGAAATACCATCAAAATAACTAGAAAGAAATAATACTCCAAATAAAGTATATAACTACTTAAAATATACATACTTCACCATATTTTTTTTCAGGATTATGACTGAGCTATGATTCTGCATGCTTTTTTGTTCCTTAAAAGCACACTCTACATTTTGGAGAATGCCAAAATTGAAACCCTGGAGATGAGTTTATTTAGCCAGAAGGTCTTGGTAACTGAGCTGGGTGAACCAGCAAATAATTCTACTGTTCCAGGGATAAAGACAAAGCCAACAAATAATTTATGTGCTTTTTTCAGTGGAATATCCATATTTTGAAATCAACCAAAGAACTTGGAGACTTATATAACCCCAATACTAAACCACCTACAAAAAGAGTTAAGAGCAAAATTAAGTGTGTTAAACTAACTTCTATTGAAATGTAATCACTTAATTAAGAGAAGTATTTAAAATATCTGCATGTTTTTCCCTAAAAACTGCAATTCAAGTCTTGAGAGTCAACAAAATGAAGACTCTCATCTGAGTGACTGAGACACACACCACAGCACACCACTCCCTCCACACACATACCTCTATCAAGCAAATGGAAATGCATTAATGTGCTTAAGTTGCCATCTTACATTTATCATGAAGGACCACAGTTTTTAGAACTTAAAATGTCATTTGAAAGATGTATAAGGTAATGTTGTTACTGAATTCTTTGAATAAAGCAGTTCTAAATAATGTCATATGTTTGGGTGAAATATCAAGTCGGAATAAACTTCCAACCTTTCCTTTGAAGGTGATTACTCTCATTACCTACCACCAATACATCTATAATCTAACTAGTATATTTTTAATTCAGAATGTTTTGTTTTACTGGCACTCTATTTCACTTGTTTTTTCATCCTAAAGTCCAAAAGTATAATGAATATTATGATGATTTGTAAATGCAAATAGAAATAATACTATAGTTATGTAAAAAAATCACAAAAATCAGGGCGCCTGGGTGGCTCAGTGGGCTAAAGCCTCTGCCTTCAGCTCAGGTCATGATCTCAGGGTCCTGGGATCCAGCCCCACATCAGGCTCTCAGGCTCTCTGTTGGGCAGGGAGCCTACTTCCCCCTCTCTCTGCCTGCCTCTCTGCCTCTCTCTCTCTGTCAAATAAATAAATAAATCTTTTTTAAAAATCACAAAAATCAACTAAATATGGTCACTATTATTAAAATTATAGAACCAAATATCTTCCAGGAGGAGAAAATTCACCATTCACAATGTACAGTGAGTAAAGTGATTTTGCCTTTCAAAGCAGACACGTTTCATTCAGCATATAAAATTTAAGTTGGCGATTCTTATCTGAGTTAGGAGAATTTTAATTTGTATTCAAAAATAAATTGCACTTGCAAATAAGGTTGCATATTGAAGTCTTGTATATCATAACTGTCTTTTAAATCGTCAGAAATGCACTTCTTGAGAATTACCCAAAGTAATGTGCAAAGAATGACCTTTATATTGGGTTTTGATCAATTGTACAGCATATTTTCTCAAAATTATCAGTCATAAAGAAAAGCCTTCAGCAAAGATAAAGCCCAAAAATAGTTTATTGCATTCACATTTACTCAACTCATTTATGGTTTTCATTCCTCTATATTCAGATGGATTTTTTGACCTCATTTCCTATATTGTCTCTAAAACAATATGCCTGAACATTTCTTGATGTTTTACTTAATTTTCTGCAATGCGAAGTTTCCAATACTGAACACAGATAGGTAATTATCTAAAAGATATCTTTGTATGAAGTCATTTTTCAGAAGTGCTTTGTTGTTGCAAATGTTAGACTGTTAGAATACTATTTCCTCTTAATTAAAGAGCAGCCTGATTCCTGTGAGACTTTATGATAAGCAGAAGTAAAATAAGACTATACCTCAAACCTCTCTGCCAAACTGGTAGAAAAATACTGAAAACTATGAAAGATTAAAAAATGTGTCCAGAGATGAAGGTATTAGTTTTACAGAACTAAAATTTATACAATTGGTGGGAGGGTAGGGCAAGAGGCAGGGGAAGCTCTAAAAACATACATTACAAATACAAAATTGGGCCAGGAGGAAGTCAGTGAGGGACCCTAGAGCTTAGTATTCATTAGCTTCACAGCAAACTCATTCTGACTATTCACTAAAAACATATCTCTAGACTTATTTTTAAACTGGTAAAAATTGTTAAATCTACATTAAATCTTCTATCACATTTCTACAGAGTGAAAACTAAGAATTAAAATCAATTCCAATATGGAAAATAGGCCAAGTGCTGCCAGAGGTAAATATTATGCTGATAAATAGAGCTTTATTATGAAAAAAATTGCTAAGCATTGAGATAAAACCTGATCATTATAAAATCCGAACCATCACCTCCTCCTTTGCAATCCTTATGTTAGGGAAGACCAAATAGCATTTTTTTTTTCATTTTGTTGCTGTTTCTGTTTTGTTTTAAATCTAGCTAAAAAAAAAAAAAAAAAATTAAAATCCACTGGCTCTTCCAAGCATCAATAAATCTATAATCATAGAAATGTGAAATCTGAGGTTACACAAACCTTGAAACTGAAAGAAAAACAAGGACTTTTTTGGAACTAAAAGTCAAATTATAATTCTGTCTCTGTTATCAGAGGAATATAATTTAATCTTCCTTAGAATGAGTTTGCTTATCTGTAGAAGGTAGAACCATAACCCCTACCTGAAAGTGATGTTGTAACAATGAGAGTTGATGTATGTGAAATTTTTAACATGTGGGAGATTAAGTAAATAGTAGTTTGTAATGCTAAACCGTCAGCAGTAGCATCCTCTAACACTGTCTATAGGGAATTCTACTTCAAAAATATATTTATGCACAACTGACCAAAGCAACTGAAACCACTATTTATGACTCACTCTTCCCCTCAATGTCTTAGTGCAATGGATAAAGTGTGTGTGGCTATGATTTTGTTCATGATTCCAAGCTGCCAGTTTGACTGGACCAGGTTAACCCAAAAATCATATTCAAGAGAAAGCTGGAATTCTGCTCATTTTGCCTTATCCTGGAAGAAACTAGAGAGACTTGTGATTTCTGTTTAAAATGAAGAAAGCTGGAAAGGACATTGCTTTCACT
Organism: Mustela nivalis; assembly: GCF_964662115.1. Taxonomy (NCBI): domain Eukaryota; kingdom Metazoa; phylum Chordata; class Mammalia; order Carnivora; family Mustelidae; genus Mustela; species Mustela nivalis. The sequence continues at coordinate 89,489,714 of NC_139020.1, forward strand.
GTTACAACAAAAACAACCACAAATGCCAGACAATCAACAAATTCAAAACTTTCTTGAACCCATTAGAGACATAAGGTCTCAGAGCAAAAAACTGACCTGAAATGTAAGGAGAAAAGCTGTTTCCAAGAAGGAAAAGGATATGAGCACTTGCATGCCCCAGGGAGAATCTGCCTGTTGCCAAAGACGACAGGACAAATTCAGGTAAAAATTTTAATCCATTTCTAAAGGCCAAGTGTGGGCAGGAATGAGAATACAGAATCCCTGGGAGCCACAGACACAAGCTACATTCATACCTCCTCACTGATTCTTCAAAAACCTCACAGGACTCCACAAAAAAAATAAATAAATAAATAAAAGGAAGAAAGAAAGATTGGGTAGGGACATGAGTTCTGAGAAGCCTTCATCCCCGAACAATGTTAGAGAGGTAAACAGCTGTGGAAAAATCAGAAATTCCTGCCCACACTCTTCTCATCTACCCCTCCCAAAACAAAAAGACAAGTATTTGGGCTTAATGCCCCCAAAAGTCTGCACCTGGGGAAAGGGAACAAATAATAATCCTCTCTTCCTAGACTTGTGCACTTGGACCATACCACGAAATAATCTCGACAAGGTTGTTATTTTTTGTTATTTTTTCGGTCTGTGTTTTTGTAGAAATTGTCAAGCTTTTATGAAAAGATAAACTAAATTAGCCAAATGAGTTCTGAAAAAGCAGAACAAAGTCTGAAGTGCACTGTAACTGATTTCTAGACATACAGTCCAGTCCAGATAGTTACGTGGTAGAGAAAGGATAGACCTGTGGGCCCATGGAACTGGATGGAGAGTTCAGAAACTGAAATAGACCTACACATATACAGCTGACCCTTGCACAATGCAGGGAGACAGTGTTAGGGGTGGCTATATATAACTTTTGACTCCCCCAAAACTACAAACAACCTACTATTGACCCGGAATCCTTACCAATAACATAAACAGTCTACTGGTACATATTTTGTATATGTATTATAGGTTGTATTCTTAAAATAAAGCTAGAGAAAAAAATGTTAAGATAATCATGAGAGAAAATACATTTCCAACACTGTAAAAAATCCTCATATAGGCAGGGTGCCTGGGGATCACCAAGATCTGTCTCTTGCTTCAACAGTGTTAGATGATATTACTCAGCCATCACAAAGGATGAAATCTTACCATTTACATTGACGTGCATGGAACTAGAAGGTTTTATGCTAACTGAAATAAGTCTGAGAAAGACAATTGTCATATGGCTTTGCTCATACAAGGAATGTAAGAAACAGTGCAGAGGATCATAGAGGAAGTGAGGGAAAAGCAGAATGGGAAGAAATCAAAGAGGGAGAGAAACCATTAAAGACTCTTAACTATAGGAAACAAACTGAGCGAGCATTGCTGGAGAAGAGGTCAGTTGGGGCATGGGGTAACTGGGTGATGGGCATTAAGGAGTGCATGTGATGTAATGAGCATTGGGTGTTCTTTGCAACTGAATTATTAAACTAATGATTTTCTATATGTTGGCTGATTGAATAAAAAAAAAAAAAAAAAAAACACAGTGTTAGATGGAGTAATGTCCCTTCTTCAACCATTTTTCCAGTTGCAAACTTAGAAAGTATTGTCTCAGCCAACCTCTGACAACACGACTAGTCAACACTTTTTTTGTTTTGATTTGTAGCTTAGCTCCTTATTACCAATTAACCATGAGCCTTCCTTCCTTTCCGGTGGAGGCTGCCCTCAACCACTTGATAAACATATAACCACAGGAATCTACACTTTTCTTTCTCTGGTCCGCTTCTATTCCTACCATGACAATATGGCTCTGGAGGGCATGGACACTTCTGTGAGATGGCCAAGGAAAAGGGCAAAGGCTCCAGCATTTCTCTAAGATGCAAAACCAGCGCAGCAGCAGCACAATTTTCCAGGACGTGCAGAGCCAGCCACGGATAAGTGGGGTTAAAACCTCAAGTAGAGCTTTTGGATCTGGAGGTCTGAGGCTCTGCCCACGCAGATTCTGTAACTTCCTAGAGAACCATTTCCTAGATGAAGAGGTGAAAGTCATCAAGAAGATAGCGACCACATGACTTATTCTTCGGGTTGGCCCGCAGGTGGGCTGGGCAAGTATAACTCACTCTCAAGCATGACTAGGAACCTCCAGAACACAATGACCTTTGATGGGTCCCTCTGGCATTCCTCTAGTGTCAGTGCTTCTGCCTAAACCACTCCCTGCAGCTACTTGGCTGCTTTTTAACCATCCTGGAGTCTTCTTACAAGCTGTGGACCGACTGAAAACAATAAAGCTTTTTGCAAGGCTGGGGGTTGGGGCATGGGGGATGAGATCTGCCTATAACGGGACTCTAGAGGTTCAAAAGTATATTGTTCAAAAGTCAACTGTATGTTCAATTGATTTTCAATTAACATGCAAGAAAATTCAATGGATAAAGGATAGTCTTTTCAGCAAATGGTGCTGGAAAAGGTGGATATCCATAAGTAAAGCAATAAAGAACCTTCACTCTTACATCTTGACTTATATAAAAATTAAATATAAACTGATCATAGAAATCCATTAAAGAACAGATAGATTGGACTTCATCAAAACTTAAAATATCAGCTTTTAAAAAGATAAGATTAAACAATAAAAAGACACACTATAGGGGCACCTGGGTGGCCCAGTCGGTTGAGCACCGACTCGTGATTTCAGCTGGGGTAGTGATCTGGGGTGAAGAGATTGAGACAACCCCCACCTGCTTCACGCTCACTGTGGAGGATTCTCTCTCTCCCTCCTCCTCTGTCTCTCTCCCTACTCACAGACTCTCCCTCTAAATATATATATTTTTTTTATTTAAAAAAAAGACAAGCCATAAAATGAAGAAAAATATTTGCCAATGACTGGTAAAGAGCTTGTATCCAAATTATATTAAGAACTCTAAAAGTAAATAAACATAGAATAATAAGAAAGGGTAAAATATTTGAAAAGGAATTTCACCAAAGAAGATATAAGGATGTGAGACAGGCACCTTAAACACAATATCTTTAGTAAATAGGGAAGTACAAACTAAAAACAAAATGAGATACTACTATATTTGCATTGTAATGGCTAAATTAAATGAATACAAAATGCTGGTGAGGATGTAGAGCCATAGAACTCTCATCTATTTCTGGTAAGAATGCAAAAATAGCAGATCACTTTGCAAAACGTTTTGGTAGTTTCTTATAAAAAAATACTTACCACATGACTGAGCAATCTTTCTCCTTGGTATTTATTTACCCAAGTGAAATGAAAGCCTGTTTTCACACAAAACCTCACAAATAATGGGGTAGGCAGGCAGAATAGTCAGAAGAGCACAAGTCACATTCAAACAGCCTGGTCCAGGAGACCCCATTCCCAGGGCCCTAAGATGCCTCTCTTTATCCAGACTGGTATGGGGAAAGCTCTTCCACCTCCAGAAGCAGCACCAGTGGGAGCTAGCAGGAGCCACTGGCAACAGGTAAATCAAGAAACCATAAAAATGTGGCAAACAACCTAGATGCCCATCAACAGATGAATGGATAAAGAAGATGTGGTATATATATACAAAGGAATACTATGCAGCCATCAAAAGAAATGAAGTCTTGCCATTTGTGACAACATGGATGGAACTAGAGGGAATTATGCTTAGCGAAATAAGTCAGTCAGAGAAAGACAACTATCATATGATCTCCCTGATATGAAGAAGTGGAGAGGCAATGTGGGGGGTTGGGGGGGAGGAAAAGAATAAATGAAACAAGATGGGATAAGGAGGGAGACAAACCATAAGAGCCTCTTAATCTCACAAAACAAACTAAGGGTTGCTGGGGGGAGGGAGGCAGGGAGAGGGTGGTGGGGTTATGGACATTGGGGAGGGCATGTGCTATGGTGAGTGCTGTGAAATGTGTAAACCTAGCAATTCACAGACCTGTACCCCTGGGGATAAAAATACATTATATGCTTATAAAAAATCTTTAAAAATTAAAAAAAATTAATATTAAAAAAAAAAAACATGGCAAAGACTCTACAGATAATACTGCCTTTGGAAACACAGCCCACAATAGACCAGGACCTGCATGATAAACCTACCAGGGCGATGGCTTGCTAAAACAAAAGAGTTAAATAAGATTCAGAACCCTTGTCAATAAGGAAAACAAAAGAGCTCTCCATATTATTTCATACATCTACCTGTGAATTTAATATTATCTCAATTAAAATGTCAATTAAAATACAAAAAAAAAAAAAAAGAAAACCTAAATGTTTATGTGCTTACATAACAACTTTGCTTGTAATTTTCCCAAACTAAAACAACCAAAATAAATATCCCTCCAGTGGAGAACAGATAAAATAATGGTTGTACATTTATACAACAGGAAGCCAATCAGCAATAAGAAAAAAAAAAAAAAAACTACTGATACACACAACAGCATTTTTAAATCCAAATGCATTAGGCTGAGTGAAATAAGCCAGAGTCAAAAAAAAACTACATATTCTGGATGGCTGGGTGGCTCAGCTGGTTAACCATCTGCCTTCAGCTTAGGTCATGATCCCAGGGTCCTGGGATGGAGTCCCACATGAGGCTCCCTGCTCACCGGTGAGTCTGCTTCTCCCTCTAACCTTCCCCCCTGCTCATGAGTGCTCTCTCTCTCTCTCTCTCTCAAATAAATAAAAATCTTTAAAAAAAAAAACACTACATATTCTATAAGTCCACTTAATGTCACATCCCTCTCAGAGGCAAAACTGTGGAGTAATAAAACTAAGGCTGGGGATAGGGAAGTTAGTCACTGACTATCAGGAGCATAGTTGAATTTTGGAGGATGGAAATTTTTCTATATTTGCTCTGCATCTGGATGATGATTGTGGTTTCATGACTGCATGCTTTTTTCAAAACTTTCAGAACTATACAATAAAAGGGAAAATTTTGCTGTATGTAAATTTTACCTTGATTAAAGAAAATGAAAAAAGGAAGACACATTAATTTGACCCCTGAATATTCAAGACTGATTATAAGAAGTGAGTCCATTACGTAGTCCATAAAAACATTGAAACTGCAATTAAAGCATTTTTTAAAATCATCCACAGTCCTGCCATCCCAAGATGTCACATTCTTTTATTTTTTATGCACTATGTATACATTTTAAATAGAAACATATTCATAACCATTTTCAATTTGTACACTATTTCATCAAATTAAAGTATAATTGACTTAACCTTTCCTCATTAATGGACATTTGGACTACATTATAATGTTTTAGTATGATAAGCAAAACTCCATTCAACATCTTGACACACATAATCATTTTTTCTTTTGATTGCTTTCACTCAGGGTAAATTTCAATGCATGAAATGATAGCAAAGAACACTTCATTTTTCTTCACCAGTTTGATCATTTTTTCTAAAAAGATTTTTGCTTATTTTTCCACCCCATAACAGAAATTAAAGCAATTTTATAATCTCTCATATTCACTAATATATATGTTACATATGTAATATTTTCAACTTAATTTGCTTGAAATGGGTATTTTGCTTTAATTTCCATTTTTCTTTTGTATTACTGTTAACATAATCTCAAAGGTTTGCTTAAAGTTTCAAATCCATTTGAGGTATAGTTTATTCATGGCCTTCATCCATATATATTTTTCATATGTATGAACATAGTGGTCTTGCATGAATAAGTAGTATTTTCCTAAATGTTCACTTCCAGATTTATGACAAATTATACTAGGAATCTCTACTAAGTAAAATGAAGCTAAGGACCATGGGTTGCACAGTGGTCAGATGCTCAAAAAATATTTGTTGGAAGAGGAGGAAGGAAAGGAAGAAGGAAAAACATTATTCCCCAGGGGAAAAGCAATTATAACCGAGGAGTAATTATCTTAATGGGAGGTCTGGGAGAAGTCTCTTTGTCTTTTTCTTAAGGGAGTTCAGAAGCTTTCTGTGTTTTTCCCTTTACCCATTCAACTTTAAAATATATTTTTCTATCTAAGGGGATGATGAAGTATCATCTGTAGCTGGAATACTATATTTCTACCAGGAAGATGGGACAACTCTCCATGCATTTGGTTTTGAAGGTTTTGACTCTTTATTTTGCAGAAAGGAAAAAGTGCTGGGGTAGGGGAGGTTTTGCTGCTATAGACCCAAACTGCTCAGTTTTGTTTTGATTTGTTTTTTAACTTCCTCTCTCCTGTCATCGTATTGTATATGACACCAATCTTATTCAAATGAGGTAGTTTTGTCAAGTGAGATGGCAGGTGTAACAAGTACATTTCTGGCAGAATAGTGGGAATAGTGAGAAATCTATCTTTGACAATGAGTAGCAGCATCACAGATTGGTGGTTCCATAGGAGAACTGTACTACAGAAAGTCATCTCTGCCCACCCCCAGGAGAAAAGTTCATGAGATATTGGTGGTTCACCTGGAGTGCTCAGAGCCATTCTGTTAATGCAGGAGGATAGTCGTACATCAGAGCAAAGCTGGGGTCATCCTGGCGAGTTAGGTATGGTAACAGGTGATGAACACTGGCCTTTTAGAGAGGCCAGAATCAAATCACATCTCTCTTTTCACTATGAATGACAGAGTTCTGTATCCCATTGTCACACTAAATCCCATCTACTACATCTGAGATACCTCAATAAAATGAAAGCAAACATTAGTTGCAACATTAGCTATCAGTCATACAAAATTTAGTAGCTCCAATTTACATTTGAATAGTAAATTGAAATGAGCCCAACAAATACCAAGTTTGCAGCAGAATGATAGTGGAAAATACAAACTTAAGGTTATTACTATCCAGATGGCAAAGGATACAAATGAATGTTGAAGTTGAACATAAAACTGTCCAGTATTTTACTTGTTGATATTTATGAAAATGTACGATTGGTTTATGATTTCCATTTCCTGCTCTGAATTACACAGCAGGAACTTATCAGAGAAACCAATTAATATTGACAATATATCCAATGTTATAATAACTGGTAGAATGGCTCAAAATAGAAAAGAACATTCTTGAATCCCCGGGATCTCCAGAATGACATACTCTCCAAACTTTACCTCAAAGATAGAGGAGAAAACAACTTGGGATCACAGGAAAACAACCACAATACAGAAAAAAAGTCTGAGATTAAAGACAATGCCGTTAAACTCTGTGGGATCAATGGTACTACCATAACAGCAGTTATTTAGAGGGAAAGCATGGGGGAAGAGAACAAGAGATTTTTTTTTTTATAAAAGAAAGTAGAAGATTTAGGGAAAGATTTAGTTTATTTGTTCATTCACAGATTCATTTATCAAAACATTCATTGAATATCTATCATTTCTGAGCCCTCTGGTAAGATTTGAGATAAAAAGATAAATGTTACTAAAGATCACTTTTAAGGGGTACCTGGATGACTCAGTTGGTTAAGTGTCTGATTCTTGATCTCAGCTCAAGACTTGATACCAGGGTCATGAGTTCAAGCCCTGCACTGGGCTCCAGGCCAGGAATGGAGCCTACTTAAAAGAAGCAAGCAAACAAACAAACAAAAAACCCACAACAACTTACAAGTCAGTGGGGAATACAATATTTAGAGATATGGTGTAAAATAGGAAAGTCCTGTACTAGAATTATACACAAGGAAAACATTTATAAGTCTTTAAGAGGGGCACTAAACTCTTACTGTTAGCTGTCGTACACCTACACTAAACCTTAAAAGATGAATAAATGTTATAAATATGATCAGTTTGTTATCAGCATAAGAAAAAACTTACAGTGTAATTATAAATATTCTTTATTTTGACACTGAGAGTCAGTCACACATCTAATATTTGCAACAAAAATTATAACACAAACATTTCCTCTTCCTTTTGCTGGCTCTGAAGGCCTGAACTTTGATTGACCTTTCAACAACACAATAGATTTACTCATTTACTGCCCAGCTGTTTCAATTAGAAAACCTGAAGGAACAAGTCTGATTCTTGACCCTGGACCAGGTTAGAACTGACAGATAAACGAGGCCCTAGCGGGAAAGGCAAGCATGTGTGCTTCTCGCATTCAGGAATGTAAGGTCAGGGCTGCTGATTTTTGGTAAAAGTCTCCAAAGAAGTGTTTTGGGAAACCCTTGAAATTATAAACACCAAAAAAAGAATTTTCTAGGCAAGGGCTATCGATGATTTTCACATTTTATTCTCTCAGCCTTGTAAAGATGAGAACATTTTTGGGGTTGAGAGATGTATTAAAGAAATGGTAGTGAACTGGGAAAATTACTACAATTTGAGAAATCATAAGATATTTGAGAATGCCTCTTTTTTAGTTATGTTTAGCATAGGATATAATGTGATATGCAAGTGTCATGTTGCGACTCCAATTAAATTGCCAAAAATTCTGGCAAGACAAAATTCCTGTTCCCTATAGCTCAGATTCCATAGTTCTAGGAGACTGAAAGTCATAGAGAAGCCTCAGGTTTTAGAAGAGAAAACAGATTCCCGTATTCCAAACACAGCATAGCCACTTGAGAAAATTTCTCTATACATGTTAACACCCAGATTCTCTTCCTTATACTTACCATAGTTACTAGGAAAATATGTGTCTTTCAAATTAAAGTGTATCAATGAGAAGTGTGTCCTACTCTTCAATGCTTTCAAAAATAAAACATTTTAAAAAACAAAAATCACCCATTACTTCATCACAATTTCAAAGTAAACTAAAAAGTGAATTCCAAACACACACACATGCACACACACACTCCACACACACACACACACACACACACAATCCCTCTGAATTCTGAATCTCAGAGTAACAACTGTAAATAGGTGCATATATTTTCACAATATTGTCCATTTGATACAAGTATGGACTTTTTAAAAAAGAGACTTTATAGAGCATAGTTCTAAATAGGTCCAGGTAGACCTACCTTACTTTCTGGTTGTGTATTTTAATTTATTTTGAAATCCTTTATTGATAGACATTTGGTATGTTGTCTATTTTTTTAATCACAAACATAGGTATAATAAACATTCTTGCTCACATATATTGCTATTTCATGTACAAAATTCTGGAGATCACATTCATAATGTCAAGGTAGTACAGAGAAAAGATCATAGTATTTGAAACCATAAAATATTTTCTTTCAATTATAGTTACATCGTTTGCAAGTGTAACAGTTTTTGCCAAGTAGAACCATAGTTTCATTATTAATAAATTGGTGGTAATAATAATCCCTTTATAAGACTGTGAATATGGAATGAGATAAAATATATAAAATTTATTTTTAAAACTAAAAGTAACATACAAGCTTTTATTGTTAGAGGTTATGTCCACAGAATGAGGGAAACAGGGTGGAAAGAAGGCTGCCAAAAGACTGAAGTCTTTGAAGTGAACTTCAGAGCATCTTATGCAAAGAGTCTACTGGGGGTTCCTAAATTAGTTGTAGAAATTAGAGTCCATGAAGGCTTGCCTCAGTCTGAAAGCACGGTAGACAACAGGAGGAACCAGAGGCCTCCAGCACTGTCATGGAAGCAGCAGTTGCCAAGTGGATATAGTGGCTCCATTGTGACAAACCCTGAAGGAGCAGGAGTATTACAGAGCCTACATACCTTTTCCTATTTGAAGTAAATTATCAAAGAAGAAACTTATTCTAGAGGTCTAGGACTGTGTCTCAGTTAGAATTAGGGAAATCTCATCCATTCTCCAAGGAATCAAGAGAAATAATCTATCTTTGCTGACAAGGGCACACACATACTAGTTCAGGCAATGTGTGTGTTTCATTGCAGATGAGACAGAAAATTCCAAAATTGGGATACTTAATGGGTTCTGCCACTCTAGAAGGAATCTTTCCCTCTTCATCACACTCAACTCTTATTTTTTTCCTTCCATTTGAGGAATATTAGGAAGAGATCTTGTGATCTTGTTGTGAAGCCCCAATTTTCTTCCCAAGAAAGAAGGAGCAATTTTCTCTTCTGTAAATCTGGTTCATGGAGCACAGAGCTATCAAAGCTCAGTCCACATGCCCCTACTCTTGGGATCCAGCCTTCCCAAAGACCACATATATTGCTTACTCTTCTATACTATAAATAGCCTGTGCAGGGGTGGAAGGGAGACCTAAGCTCTCTGGCTTCTCTGCCTATGACTGGGTGAATGAATCAAGTCATGGAAAAGGAAGTAGGATCCAATTCAATCTCAAGTCCATGGTTGATTTCCCAAACTATTTGGCAGAATAAAACTGGTGTTTGGGATGTCTTGGACTCCCATGTTTATTTTTCAACTGGTTTAGAATTTGTGAGTGAGAGATATGTAAAACAGAGCATATTCAAAGGATGTGGCAAAGAGCAGTCAGAGTACTGTCAATAACCAAAATTGCTTAGGCTAAAGCAGAAAAAAGATAGCGACTTCATCATCAGACTTGACTGGCTTCCACTGTAGACTTTAGTCTCATTTTTTCCAGGTGGACATTTTTTTTACTCCCTAAACTGCTGGTATGGGCTCTGCAGGGCCACTAGGACTTATCTTTACCTTGGGTGGGAAGCTTTTAAGGGAACCTGAACCTAACCCTTAGGATTAGAGGCAGTTTTACCAGGGAGATGAAGGTCAAGCTTCAGGCCCTTCCCTTGCAGAAGTATTTCCCAAGGCCCAGTGCACTCTTTCTGAAACACTGGAAAGAAGCTATGACCATGGCCCAGCACCAGAAGTAGACACTCCTGCTTTCCTGGGGATTACCCTTTAAGGTCCTGGGCAACATGAAGGGTCAGCCAACTTTGAGCACTATCTTCAATCAGTCCCAGCAACAGGCTACCATTGCAGATCTCTTGGAGCAACCAGATTCTATCTTTGACTGTAAGAGGGAAAATGTGAATTAGATGTGATTGCTTCATGGCAACCTCCTTCCTAAAGAATGGCTCAAGATGGGGAGGTGATGGTGCTGAGAAACTTACCAATGACACAGGAGACATGACTGAGCTGGACTAGCTATAGCATCAGAGATCCTTCCAAGGAAGGATGAAGTCCTGGAGTTCTCTGAGGCCTTGCCCTGCATAAGAAACCTGAAAGCAACAAACTACAGAAGTGACAGATTTAGGGTTACCAATAATGAGTTGTAAAAATGATAATAAACACATTTTGATTAATCAAGTTATCATAAATTTCCTTTCTATTGCAATATTGAAAACAATATTCATGTGAATGTCATATGAAGAAGCAATCACAGAGTATGCCGAATAGTGTAAAAAATAATAAGCATTGTGGATAGAATTGTCAAATCACTATGTTGTATACATGAAATTAATAACTAATATAGCATTGCATGCCAAACTATACTTCAATAATAAGTTACATATAATAAACATACAATAACATACAATAAATTGAGATGTACCAAGCAGTTAATAAATAAGTTAATAAGTATTTCAATTTCCTGGATTTGACAGTTGTGTTGTCAGTTTCTCAAAATTTGTAGTGTGTTTTGATTTCTCTTTTTCATTCTTACAATTTTTCATTCTCCAATCAAATTCTAAGTTCACAAATTTGCATTGTTAAGAAAGCCTTCAAAAATTGAATAAACTTTTGACCCTCATAAAATCTGCATCTAACTTTGCTCAGAATTAATTATAAAGTTAACCTCTGATACCAGATGATTCACGGCTTGTTAATCTACTCTTACTATTTATTTCCCTACATCATCATTAAAAACTGACAACTTTCTTTGGATATGAACCTGTGACCCTTGGCGTAAAACTGTCTCTGGATAACATGTTAGGTAAATGTAAATGCCAACCATTTGAAGCATCTATTATTTTATGTTAACCGTTTTTATATTGCTATAGCTTGTGCTTCAGATGCCAGGCATTGGCCAGCAACTGGACTTGTTTTTAGCTCTTGATGAGTTTGTCACCTGGTACTCATTTTAGGAATAATTCTAATTTCAGGTCTCACTCTCTGCACTTTTGCTCAGACACAAATATCAGGACTTTTTTTTCAGGCATGAAAGAGTGTTTTGTTTCTCTATTGCTGTGTAATAAGCTGCTCAGTGATTAGTGATTTAAAACAAGAACAATCTTATCTTCAACATTTCTGTGGGTTTACTGTGCTGTCGAAGGATTGCTTCTGTGCGGTGAAATGTGGGTTGGGCTATAGTCGTCTGAGGGCTTGGTTAGGCTGGACCATCCGAGATGGCTCATCACATGGCTGGCAGTTGATGCTGGAGCCCAGCACAAACAAGTAGTCCACTTGGCCTATCAACCAGGCCACACAAATGAGCTCTCCATGGGCTCTGGGTTCTCACAGTGTGGTGTCCAGAGTGTGAAAAATGTTTCAAGAGTGTCATTTCAGGAGAGAAAAAGCAGAAACTTCAAGTCCTCATAAATCCTAGGCCTATAACTGGCACAGCATCAATTCTACCATATTCTATTAATTAAAGCATTCACAGGCCAGCTTGGAAGGGACAATCAAGTCAACCTTTCAATGGAAAGAGTGACAAAGGATTTGTAGCCATTTTTAACCAGCCATGCAAGGATATATAGCAGCTAGATCCCAAAAATATATCATTAAATTCCCAGATAGTAGTTGTTATGTAAAGTCAGAGACTTTTAGGCAGATATTTTTCCTCCTTTGTAATTTTGTCTTTGAATTCTGCCTGAAATTGTGTAATCTTAGGACGGATTAAATTAGAGTAGATTTCCCTGTGCTACAGGACAATTTGATGACTCTTTATTCTCTCAGCTCTATTTCTACTAAAACAGCATTATTTTCCTAATGAGAAAAGAAAAATGTTTAGGAATAAAGTTGATCAATATCATTGAATGTACATTCATTATTAACTCTTAGATTAATCATTCAAATTAACGTGGACCCTGTCAATAAGAGATTGATGTTGGTCATTCTGCTTTTGAATAACTACAAACTGAGGCTCCCTTCCTATCTAGAAGAAAATAATATGAAGAATCCCAAAACCCTGAATATTCTTTATAACTTGGAAACATATGCTAAACTTACTCTTTCCCAAATAATATTTTACATAGAAATACAAGATGTGTGGCTCTGTCAAAAATATACATTTAATCAGCATCAGTTCTAATCAGTCTGAAATTTGATAAAATAAATTTTCTTCCTGGCACATGTAGTAATTCTTATATCGGAGAGTCACACCATCTGTTGTAACAACATCATTTTGGGGATTTCTTAGAGAACATATTTACAAAATCACCAGATATGCTGTTAAAATTGAAGCCACAATGGTAGCCTTTAAATGCATCAAATTTAATGTTTATCATTGCCTAAAGAAAGCCCCAAGCCATCTCTATATATGCCGAAAAGTCTAAAGCAGTTGTTCCCAATATAAACTAATCAAGAGCTGTCACAGGAGTGTCTATACCATCTGGCATCACATCGCCCAAATCTTCACTTAACACCAAAGTTCAAGAGTTTCACTCTTTCTAGATTAACTAATTTTGGGATTTCATAGTGTATGCAATTAGTAAAAACTGATACGTGCACGCTGCAACAGTTATGGTATGTCTGATATTAATGAAGCCCTTCCCAAATATTATTTCATCCCAATAGTTGTTAGTTACTATGGTTGCTATAAATTCTTCTGTTTAATACTAATCACATAGAGATGTCACTAAAACCATCACAATGAGTGTTGCCTTCCCCTGGGCAGTTTCTTCAGCCATTGCAAATACCCCTTTTATCTGTGGTATGACCAAGAGAATAGTTTATAAGAGCGAATGGGAAAACTGTTTGCTAAAGTTCTAGTTAAGAATCTGGGAACTAACACAGTGACTCAATTCTATTTCATCAAGATTCAGATATTACAGTGATGGTAGAAGCCATGAATGTAATTTTTGGAGCAAGGAGAAAATTTAAAATAAGTCTAAGCATTTTGTTAAGACTCCTTTTACTGTGTAAATAATTCAACATACATCATCAGTTTACTAGTGTTAGAGACACTACTCAGATAGGATTTCACCCTGGCTGTATTTAAAATAACCTGCAAAGCTTTTAATAAAATAGGTGCTTGGGATTTATATCCCCTATGTTTCTGATTTAAGCAGGAGACTCAAAAGTAAATATATAACTTAAATGGACCCTTACTTACAGACCAAGCTTATCAACAATTGATAATTATTAAGGATGCTATGTCATGATAGTAAAACAGCTCTCATTCATTCAATAATAATTCAATTTTAGCGTCACCTATGTGCTGATACTGTTGACAATAGAAGCTCTTAGAGAATTAGGATTCCAGTTTATACTATAATATCGTATTGTATTGTGTTATATTATTTTATTTTATTTTATGAGAGACAGAGGGAAAGAGAGCACACCCGAGTGTGGGGGGTAGATAGGGACGGAGGGATATGTATGGAGAAAATCCCAAGCAGACTCCTTGCCCAGAGGGGAGCCCAGCCCAGGCCTGGATCTCACAACCCCAATATGACCTGGGTGAAATCAAGAATCAGTTGTGCTTAATAGACTGAGCCACCCAGGCACCCCAAAATAGTTTAATCACCAGCCTATCAGAAGGGAAACTTACTCCAAGCTTATTTAAAACTTAAAGAATGCTTGGGTACCTACATTTTATTTTTTAATAGGAAATTGTACCTTTCAGTATCCCTTTCAGAAGCTAACAAATCAATACTATTGGATTCACACGGTGAAAAGAATCTCTGGCAAAATAGCTCCAGAATAAAAATAGCCAACCTTTCCTAAGTTTACACACTTTGTATCACTACTTTGTTCCTTTCAAGACGACCACAACAAAGCTGCTTCATTGGCTGTTGACATTATAGGAAAATGAAAAAACATCAAGCAGGTATTGACATAGAGTATAAGAGCAAAAACAGCTGTCATACTGAAATGAATGCAATGTGCTCTTTTTTACTGTGATGCTTTCCTCGTGGGACAAAGCATTCAGCCCAAGATTGCCTGATGGCACTAGCTATATATTACTCAAGAAAAACGATATCTACAGTATTTAAAAATACAAAATGGACAGGAGTGCTCCTTGTTAAGGAGTTAACAATGTCCACAGTCGGAGCCACAATTCAGACATTCCAATCAGTATAAATATAAAGCTTTTTGTGATTTGTTTCCAATATTTTTATTATTGTTGAAGCATGAATCATCTACAGGAACCTATTAGTTTCAGATGTACATCTCAGTGATTCAGTATTTTTATATTTGACAAAATGACTCCTATAATAAGCCTATTTACCATAATTATTTCACTACCTATACCTGCCAGAGTTTCCTGTCCCACGTTTATGACCACATGCTCCTCCTCATACTTGGAAGAACAGTCTCTAATGTTGGATCCTGACTCTTCTATCATCTGGTTATGTCTAGATCATGATGTGGCAACTTTCTTGGGAGTTCTAATCCATCACTTTCAGCCTATTAAATTATGTAGTTAGCTGCATAGAATCTTATATTGACAGGTATCTATGAGAGTACACACGAATTCCAAAGAATTTTGTGCTATTGACGAGCTGTCAAAATGAATCATATTTCCCCAAAAAAGATTATTTTATTTCAAAAAGTAAGTATTGGGGCACATGGGTAGCCCATCTGGTTAAGCATCTGATTCCTGTTTTTGGCCCAGGGTCATGATCTCAGGATTAGGAGATCAAGATCTACGTCAGGCTCTGTGCTAAGTGTAGAATCTGCTTGTCTCTCTCTCTCTACTCCTCTTTCTGCTTGCTCTCTCTCTTTCTCTCTCATAAATAAATTAAACCTTTGGGGAAAAATTAAGTAATTATTAATGATAATGGTCATCAAATCATGCTGTACTATGAGCATTATATTCTAATATTATTTGCATGAAAATTATGGAAAATAATATTGACATGTAAGGACTAAAATAAGTGTCCAGATATGTGTTATAACAAGTTACAAAGTTTCTGGCCTCTAATAGAAAATAGGTAAAGAGCCTTGGTTATTTACTCATATTAATTTTGGAGGAACATATCAAAAAAAACTTTTTTATGCTATTTTTTTGACAGACATGTTGAGCAAGGGAATCAGGTAATATCAGTAAAATTTTTATATTCTTTAGTAAAAATTACCATTTTCAGATTTCTTTTAGCCTTACCTCTGAAATCATTATTTTTTAATGTATGTATAGGAAAATATATTATAGTTAATTTCATTTTCTTGGTCATGGATCATTATCTCACTATCACCATCAACATTCATTTATCTAAAGCAGCCTAAGAAGACAAGGCACATTGTTGAATGAAATAACTAATAAAAATTATCATTTCCCCATCTCTAAATATGTCATTCTTTGACCAATTCTCCTAATCAATACTACTGAGTTACTAATCCAGTGATACCTCAATACTTTTCTCAATCATCTTTACTCAGACTGACTGGCCTTAGAAGACCTGTATAAACATGTATGTTCATGCATGTACACACACACATGCACACATACACAAACACAAACAAATAATCTAGATGTTTCTGTCTCTACCCCTATCATAATCATTTTTACCAAAAATGTTAATCTTTTCTGGTTCTCTAGGACTGTTGGATCTGGACAAGATAAATGTCTGTATCTATGGTACAAGTCTTGTAGCACAATCTGTAAGAACCATGTAAGTACCAGTGTACTTATGAGCTATTTTAGAAATACCTTGTTAATCAACCATGAAGGAATTATTCCCAGGATTCATTGCTTAATAAAAACAGGACCAGTGGAAGGATCTTTTCTAGAAAATTGACACTGCTTTTTCTATGACATTATTTGAGAATTAACCAACACCCAAAAGGGAAGGAAAACATAATAACCCTTTCCAGGCATCTTAGTTACTTGAAGAGGAGTGTCCTGGTAATGTATCTAGCTTGATAACAACAAATTTTCAGAATCATCCCTGTGCTTTCCCTTTTGGTTTGCTCTATTATTTTTTTACATGTTTCAATGAATGTAAGTAGAGTTGGTAGAGGTCTTTATTAATCCTAAAGAGACCTCCTAGTCCTGGTCTGTATTATTGTTACAGACACATGAATATCCTAATATGATAATGTAAAACTTTAACTTATAACATTCTTGAAACACTTAGTGAAGGTGGAGACGAGAAAATCAGCAGGAGTTTTACTTAGATTTGAAGCTGGAAAAAAAAAAGATTTGAAGGTGATTTCTCTTCTAAAGGTCAATTAAAAATTTGTTCATATAGATCCTGGGACTTTGAGGAATGTTAAGAAAATGAAAGTCATAAAATAGCAGAGGCTATGTTTTAGGAATTAGAAGATTAAATGAAAAGAGTCTTGTCTAAATGGTCCCATTTAAAATTACAATCAGGTTTCCAGCCAAATCATATCAGAAATAGTTATCAGATTTGAATAGAAACACAAAGCTTTAACAACCACTAGGCAAAAGCACCACTGGATTTTGAGTTATTTTGAACAATTTGAAGTATTTTGAACAATTCTTTAAAACTACAGCTGCTGGAATTATTAATGACAAAACGTACCTTCAAAAAAGCTCTACACCTATCAGGCTGCCAGGGGTTATCTCCATCACACAGGATTCAGAGTTTGGGCAAGTCTTTAATTTGGTTAAATAAATGAAAGTAAAGAAAATTTAGTAGGAGTGCATGCAGATTCATTCTTTCTGGAAAGCAATTTAATAGAATTTACTTTAAAACATAAAGCTTATGTGTGTTCACTCTGTTTTTGTTTGGGTTTTCCCAAATGAAGAGAGAGAAAGAAAAAGAAAACTGAGATAAAGTTTTAGACACAAACAGTTTGTTTGGTATGCGATTTCAAGAGGCACACAAGAGGATGAGGAAGTGAGACAGGGAAGCAAGGGAAGCCAACGAAGAATGTGTTGATGAGCAGCCTACCTCTGTGGGCAACTGGGGCTCAATCTTATTGAGGCCCATTTGAGAGACTGTGAAATGTATCTCACAGTTGTACCACTGAGAATTCATGAAGTTGGCAGATTTATCCCACCATCTCTCATTCTTTGTGGATTGAGGGTCACTCCAAGGACAAATTCTCTGATTCATCTGGCCCTATGATGCCAGTAGGCTACCTACCACATCAAGAGACAACTCTCAGGCCATCAAGTCAGGATACCATCACACTGGGAATTGTGAGCAGATGGCCTCCTGGGTAGGCGAAGAAGACATGAGTAGGGCACTGATGCTGTCTCTATGCCCTTTGACCCAGGAAATCCATGCAGCAGCAATTTATTCTTCTGTTATGTCTCTCACAGTGAGTAGATGAATGCTAGTAGAATTTCTAAATGGTTTTGTTATGTTCACATGCATATTACATAATAAGCCAGTAGATTTTTGTTTAATATTAGGTTCTATCAAAAAGCTGTTTCTTCCTACAATCAATTCAAATTTCTACTGAAATTGTGGTCTACTAAATAATCTGTTTTATAAACCTATAGCTATAATCACAACACATCCTGCTATCATGTGATGCCCGATAATATGATCAAATGAATAATCTTAGGAAACTGAAGAGAATATCCACAAAATTGCCAAATTTGAGAAATAAAAACTAAAGGACAGGGATACCTGGGTGGCCGGTTCTGTTAAATGGCCAACTCTTGGTTTCAGCTTTGATCATGATCTCAGGGTTGTAGCATCAAGACTTGTATAAGCTCCATTCTCAGCTCGGGGTCTGGCTGGGATTCTCTATCCCTAACCTTCCCCCTCAGCCCCTCCCTCTCTCAAATAAAGAAAAAATAACAAAATTTTAAAAAACAGAATCAAAAAACTATGGAACACTCAAGTGTATTCATTTCCTGGGCTATTATATCAAAGTACCATAAACTAGGTGCCTTAAAACAAAAATTTATTCTCTCACAGTTCTGAAAACTGAAAGTTTGAAATCAAGGTGTCTCTCTGCAGGCTCTGGGAAGGATCCTTCTTTGATTCTTCCAGCTTCTATCGGTTGCTGGAAATCTTTGGTGTTTCTTAGCTTGTAGATGCATCATTCCGGTCTCTGCCTCCAGCTTATGATCTTCTCCCCTCTGTATCTCTCTGTCTGTGCTTCTTCTTATAAGGACAACAGAGATTGGATTTAAGGCCCACCTTCATACAAGTCCTCATCTTAACTTGACTACATCGGCAAAGAGCCTATTTCCAAATAACGTCACATTCACTGGTTTCAGGTGGCATGAAATTTGAAGAGACATAATTCAACCCAGTATACCCTGTTACATTTGAATTTGGATAAACAATTGTCCCCAAATAATGCATGGGGCATGCTTATATTTTAAAAAACTATTGCTTACTTAAATTTAAATTTTAATTTGATGTTTTTCATTTTTATCTGGAAAACCTACTCCTAATGAGTACTCAGATGTTTTAGCATTACCTCATTTTTTATAAGCCTTTTGAACAGACTGTTTCTGAAACTGGAGCTTGAAATTAAGAAAAAGTAGCAAAGAGTCTCAGCTTTCCCTGAGGCTTGAAGTCTAATCCACTTTCTCTAAATAATTATAGAAGTATATGGATTAGTGTTCTTTGTTTTTGCCCCATTTTCTCCTGGAATCAGAAGTCTAGCTGAATTCCACTTTTTAAGTATTTACTAAGTTATTCACAATATATAAGAATATGTGTGGGATACTTGGGTAGTTCAGTTGGTTAAGCTTCTGCCTTTGATTCCCGTCATGATCTTCGGGTCCTGGGATCAAGTCCCATACCAGGCTGCTTGCTCAGTTGGAAGTCTGCTTCTCCTTCTGCCTGCTGTACCCCCTGCTTGTGCTGTCTGTCTGTCTCTCTGACAAATAAATAAATAAAATACTTTAAAAAATATGTGTGAATAATGAGTATGGGCACACAATCAGATGGTAGAAAGAGAACATGCACCTCCTGCCCCTTGAGAACTTACAAGTTAATTCTAGTGATGAGAAAGTTATCTCCCAAACTGCAGGAAGACGGACTATGTGCTACCAAAGAAGTATGAGCAAAGTGGAAGGAACCTCAATTATTTGTTATCTCACTCACTCTAGAAAGTTCACATCAGATTTCATGGACAAAGAGCTTTGGAATCAAAACTTAGAAGATCAATAGGGCATAAATGCAAAGTTTGATGGGATAGAATATCCTATGTAGGTAGAGACTAAACATATAGGAATCTGTTTAAGGATAAATAAGTTATTTAATTCAGTGGTTCCTAAAGTTTATTGTCTGTCAGGTTCTCCAATATTCTTAATGCCTACAGTTTTAATCCAAAGGGTATTGATTCAGTAGGTCCAGGATGGTTCATTAAAAATAAATAAATAAATAAAAATCCCCTAGGAATTGTGAAGTATAATAAAGACCCAAATGGGCAATGTTTCAAATGCAACCTAAGTTTATATTTGGTTCACATTATAGTCCAAAGTCAATGTGGTAAATTAGGGTCAGGTTGCATAGGAGTAGATTGAGAGAGGAAGTCTATTTTGTATTTCTATAACACAAGTTATTTTTAGATCTACTCAGTGACCTGAGAATTTTATAGCCAAGAAGATTTTTCACTAATACAAGTCCCTTCTTTCCTTCTTTTCACAAATATTAAAAAAAATTCCTGTTACTCCTTTCCTATTAAACAGTTAAAAAGTCAGAGAATAATTCCCATTCCAAACTAATTTGTAAATGCCCTATTACTGATGGATTCTAATTAGTATCATAAAATGAAGAAGACTGAATATTCTCAGTTCTAAAACATGAACGAAACTGTGCTAATTGGTTATTTATTTTAGCTTACTGATATAAACGAGTCAGGAGCACATGAGGTAAATTGCATCAAAATAGTGGAACTGGCTAACTTTTCATGTAGACTACCAAAAAAAGAAAGTATCTAAAAATAAGTGTAAATAGCTAAAAATAACGGTGTGATTCAAACTCCAGGAAATGCAGACTGTTGCTTGTTGTGTCTCTGCATTTCAAATAATGTTTAGGAAGAAAAAACTTACTCCTCAAAAAAGACAAAATATGCAAATTTACACATAGGAATGTGAACTTTCAGAGCAATGTTCCCTGACAACATGGAAAATGCTGAAGGTCTGTAACTAGAAAATTTCTTGTTCTCTTGATTTTAGGAAGGCCTCATAACATTTTCATGCCACGCATCACCTTGTAAGCAGAACACCAAGAATGTATTAGCTGTTTGAAAAGGTCAGTGTACTTCTCAACTATATACCAGGTAATAATAACTAATATTTTCCATTTATGAAACACAGGGGCCTGTCCTGTTGCTTTTGTTCCCTAATAGTTGTGATGGACGGAGAAGGATGGGGGCTACTGTTAGTGTTACCTCTACACTAACAGTCTGAGGGAACCAGTCTGTGTTTAAGAACGTCACTGGAGGTATTCAATGTTACAAAACTTAGTGAGAGAAACGTGGCTTGAATCTGATTTGCAATCCCGATTAACAGTCCGTTTGTCTTCCTATCAGTCTATGAAGTTCCAAATTACCTCAGGGAAAGCTTATCCTCATGGAAATAATGTGTCAAGCTGAGAAAAGGCAACTGTTCTATTTCCTTCAGTTTCTGAGAAGTATTATTGGGTTTTCTTATTTGTGAGAAGTAGAATTGGATGTGGGTTAAATAGCTGAGAAGCAGTTATGGAGGATATGCAACCATTATTAGGATTTAATATCACTGCTGTTTTGTTTTAAAATAATTTAGTAAGCTGAACTAATCAATATGATCAAGTAATGGTCCACGAAATTCTATTTTAAAGCACAACTGTTAAAGAATCCAAAGATAAAATCCGAAACCAGTAAGCCCCTACTAGTAATCCCCTTTATCGTTTTAATGAAATTCAAGCCAAATCATGACAAACATTCAGAAATGAAGGGTTTAAAAAGGAAAATACGAAAACTGATTCTGCAGAGTTTCATTTCAAATCAAGCCTTAATAGCTATGTTTTAAGATCGTGAAAATGGAGGGTCATAGGACAGGCTTTTAACCATTACAGCAGTAACAAGGTACTACTGCTGTCAGGTAACAGTGTTTGCAGTGAAAAGTGTGATGCATATTTTAACATTCTTACTTGAAATAAACTATCCATGTTATTATACCCCAGATAATCAACCCAACAGCTTCTTATTCAGATCATCTTAAGGGACCCGTGGTTTCATTAATTCTCACTTTTGAAAGTGCTTTAGCAAACAGAAACAAAAGCTGAATTTCTAACAATAGGGAACAGTTAAATTATGATGTTTCCTTATATTGGCATATTATCTCGTGAAGAATTTTTATTGACAAGGGAAAATGCTTATGATCTATTATTAACTATGAGAAAAAAAAAAAAAAAACATGATACCAATTGAATTAGTTCGATAAGGCTGCCATAGCAGCCTGGGTGGCTTCACAGACTGGGTGGCTTCAACAACAGAAATTAATTTTCTCACTGTTCTGGAGGCTAGAAGTCAAGATCCAGACATCAGGAGGTTTGACTTCTTTAAGGCCTTTTTCCCAGGCCTGCAGATGACTAACCTCTTGCTGTGTCTTCACATGGCTTTTCCTCTGTGCATGCTCACACCTGTCATCTCTTTCTCTGCTTACAAGGACACCAGGCATATCAGATTAGAGCCCCATTCTAACAGCCT
Organism: Mustela nivalis; assembly: GCF_964662115.1. NCBI lineage: Eukaryota > Metazoa > Chordata > Mammalia > Carnivora > Mustelidae > Mustela > Mustela nivalis. The sequence continues at coordinate 89,512,258 of NC_139020.1, forward strand.
CATTTTAACTTAATCACATCTATAAAGACTTTTTCTCCAAATAAGATTACATTCTGAGGAACTAGGGGTTGAGACTTCAACGCATCAATTTTGAGGGGATGTAATTTAGTCCATAACACCTGTTACCTATAGAAAGATTTTTCTCTGGCTATATGTCTGTGTATTTTATGATAAAAACTAAAAGGAAATATGGCAATTGAGCAGGGCAAAGTTAATTTTATTTTCATCTTTATAGTCTTCTGAATTATAAAACAAGGCAGGTTTATTTAAAGAAGAATAAATCAATTTGCTATTTTAATCAATTATAAATGAGTCATTAAAAATAACAGGACATCTGATTAAAGAAGTATTGTAATGGTAAACCAAAGGACTTCTACATTAACCTATCTATATCAGTGATTATCTTTCTTTTTTTCTTTCATTTTCTTTTTTTTTTTTTTTTTGAAAACTATAAACTATTTCTTCAACAAAATTCTTAGGCAGAAGTTCAAGATATTATATTGGCAAAAACAGAAGTACTCTAGTTGATGCAAGATCATTTTCTTTGTAAACTATAAAGAAGTCTGTTGTCCACAGTAAATTTTTAAGTACTTTGAGGGCATAGACTAAATCTTATTCATCTTTGAAAATTTTGGTCCCTAGACTAGTGCCTTCAACTGAATCCATACTCAATAAATATGTCAAAAGACAAGACACTCAAGTATCTCATAGCTATTCTTTAAACAAGAAGATAACAGAAAGTATACCAGATTGGAGTCAAAGCAGTTTTGTTCAAGCACTTGTTCTGCTGAATATCACATGGGTATCTCTCAGAAATCCACACAAGTTCTCTGTGCTTTGGTTTCCTTATGTGTTGGTAATGAAGAAGAAAAATCAATTTTCTTAGCTAGTCTAGGTCCAGCGAAAGGATTTCCTTTGTTTAGAAAAGGTCTGTGATAAGACACTTGGGATAAAAGATAAGATCTTGAGAACAGGAGCTAAGACAAGGGGGGAAAAAAGAAAGAAAAAGAAAAGCTTGGTTTATTTGTAAAAGAAAATGAGATAAATTTGGTTCTTTGGTTCTTACTATTGAAGGGGCACTGAAAAGAGGAATTAAAGAAGAAATAGAAGGGGAGCAAGAAAGATGACAGCAAGATGGTGAGGGTATGGAGGAAATGTGAAATATTACAAGCATTAGAAATCCCTGTGACAAGCAGAAGAAAAGTTTAATATCTAATTTTAAGTAGTTTGCTCTATAAAGTGTAATTCTATTATACTGTAGGACTTTCTATTGTTGATGGTAAACAGTAGGGGATGTGGAGGGAGAAGGGATGACTCAAGACAGGGTAAATCCATTTCTGGAGTAGAGTGAAAGAACTAAGGCAACCATGAGAATATAACACATGAAAATTTTGCAAAAAAAAAAAAAAAAAAAAACTTTAAGAAGAATTTTGGACTTCCATGATCCTAGATCAATTTTATAAAATCTTAAGTGGTTTTAAGACCTCAAGTGATGTGTAGATCATACGTTAAATGGGATCATTAGCTACTACTGTTGACTTTATAGATTTACTGTATCAATTGAATGAGATAATCACAGCTGGCATTTATACAGGACTTACTGTATGTTAAACACTTTCGGAAGTGCTCTAGATAGTTTTATTCTTTTGCTCCTCACAATGTGATAAGGTTCCTACTGCATGTTTTGTCTGCATTTTATAGGATAGGAGAAACAACCTGCCCTCATTATATAGCTAATGTGTAATTGGTGGAGTCAGGATTCAAAACCTATAATGACTACACTATTATAAACCATCCTAATATAATAATTTATGTAAATTAAACTATATTGTAAGCAATATAAGTTGCCTGTCTAGCATTTAGACAGATTGGGCAGTCCCACATAGGAAGAAAAAGAATGGGAGAAGTATATAGGAATTGTTCCACCTCCCTTAGTAATGACCTCACAGGTGTAAGGTCAAATAGGTTTTCCTAGGATGGCCTCTCAGCTTGAAATATCCTTCTGTTTATGTCATGGAGATTGTGCTTCACATCAGAATTTGGGAACAGGAAGTGACTGGAATTGAAATCCATTATCCAAGCCATGTGCCCATTGGGTTATAGCTACCAAAGGGGACACCTTTGTAAATCTCACACAAAAGTGCTTGTAGTCAGCGGTGGATCCTGCTTCCTCTCTCTCTTGACCTAACCAGCATCTATTCATCATTAGAGAGTCCTTCTCTAACCCCAAGCTCTCTCTAGTTTCCCCTCAGGCTTCTTACCCCATGGCCATACCTGACATTCTGGTTTTCACTTCTATCAAATGCTAGCCCTGCCTTCTCCACCTGTGTGTTGTCCCTTAAAGCCAAGAGTTTTTTGTTTCCCAAGTCCAAAATGCCCAGCAAACTGCTAGGTATACAGTAGGTCTTCAAGAAAAAGACAAAAATTCAATAAGGGAATAAAGAACCAAATCAATTTTTCTTGTCAGTGACATACTTGGAAAATAAGTCACACATCCTGGAAGTGATTTTGTGTGAAAATTCTGAACTGAAATTTAGTTTTAGTCCTGACTATAATGAGCTCAATAATGTTGGGCAAGTCGCTTAACATTTCTGGCCCTCAAGTTTCCCCTATAAAATCATTGGTTTGGATTAAACTGATCTTTCAGGTCAATTCTAGTTCTTAACCTTGTTCTTAACATTGTTTCTCCTCTGTCATAAGTTTGATTAATGAACAGACAACCCTTATAACCCATTGGTCTACTTGGAAATTCAGGCAAAATGTCTGCCTTAAAATCATTATTTAATGTTTTTCTTGGTCCAAGTTCAGATATTTACAGTTCTTGGGCATTAATAACTTCTTTTCTACTATATTCTTGCTACATATGTTCTTAGCCCTGTGATTCAACTTATATGTCCTTATTACTAATGGCTCCACATATAAACTATGCGACATTAAAAGAGAATGATTTCTCTACGATGGCTAATTGTTCCACCATTTCTGAAACACTAAAAGAAAAATAGCAGTATATGAGAGTGAAATGGCTGGAGATGTTAATGCCTTAAGCACTTTAACCTTATCCAACAGCTCAGGTCGATCTGCTTGGCAGACATGCCAACAGGAGGGAACAAAGCGGGTGGGAAACAAGATATTAACAGGCTCAAATGCAGGGCAATTAACAGTCCATTATCTCCACATCAGGGCTAGATTGGTTTCTCAATAAGCCTCTGAGTTAACCAGCCATCACATTCCAATGCAAATCAATTAAATATATTTTACTGTATTATTTTCGGATTTCTCATAAGTACATTGATCTATATTTGCTTAATTCCATGTATTTTTGATAAATCAGCATACTTAAAGGTCATGCTGTACAGATATGACATACATCATTTCTGAATGATACCAAACCACAGAAGAAAACAGTATGAATTTTAGATTAGCCTAACTTCTTAGTTAATAATAATAAAAGTTAAAAATCACTATTGATGGAGGTAATATGTAATTTGAACCCTTGCAAAAATATATTTGGGAAATATTATGGCATTAAATACATAATCAAGTTAAGCGTCTGCCTTCGGCTCAGGTCATGATCCCAGAGTCCTGGGATGAAGTCCCCACCTTGGGCTCCTGTCCAGTGGGAATTCTTCTTCTCCCTCTGCCCCTCCCCCTGCTTATGCACATGCACTCTCTCTGTCAAAATAAATAAATAAAATCTTAAAAAAAAAAAAAAGACTTTATTTGAGTTTGGGGAGTAGGGAAGGAAAAAAATGAAACAAGATGGGGCTGGCAGGGAGACAAGCCTTAAGAGACTCTTAATCTCACAAAACAAACAGGGTTGCTGGGTTTCAGGGAGATAGGGAGCAGGTGGTTGGGTTATGGACATTGGGAAGGATATGTGCTGTGGTGAGTGCTGTGAAATATGTAAGCTTGATGATTCACAGACCTGTACCCTTGGGGCAAATAATATATTATATGTTAATAAAAATATTTTTTAAAAAAATCTACAAAGTGTTCCTTTGAAAGCCTGTCACTTGTTATAACATTCTGTCCACCACCAGAGATATGATATCCTCCACAAAACTTACATCTTTCTTTCCTCCCCCAAAATTTTTCAGCAAAATGGTAACATTCAAGATACATCTGGATGCTTCCCTTGTGGGAAGAGGGTTCTTCCATGGTTACAACTGAGCACAGAGAACTGAAACCACATGTGCTGACAGAGAATAGGCACAAAGAGAAGGAGGAGACAAAGCAGTACACTCCAAGTAACTCAAGAAACTATGGACTCTCATAGCAAGAAGGGAATGGGGTTTTAAACGAAGTTAAAGCAGATCTCAGAGGACCACGGGGTCCCAGCTGAACACTGAGTTTCATGATGTGGTTATTGCTGCTGCCATTACTGATCTTGGCCTCTGCATTGCTAGTACCATCCCTGCTTCATTTTTTAATGCCTGCTATATATTGAACATGTTGCAAAACACTATGCAAATATTGTCTCTTATCTTCACCATCCTCACAAATGATAGGAATAACTCTCCCTATATTATATATGGGATAAAAAAAAAAAAAAGAAGAAGAAGAAGAAGAAGAAGAAGAGAGAATAAGATGACTCCAACATATTCCCTGCCTCCAGCTCTAATAAAGATGTTGAAGCTCCTTGCTAATGGGCCCACACTTGTTTTATAACTGCTGACTAACACAAAAACTAAACCCTGACTATGTAATATATAAGTGGAGATTAATCTGGCTTGGACCCTAACACACCACTGGTCATCAAGATTGATTTGACTATCAAAATGTCTTTTGTCTCTCTCTGCACTATGCATCTTCCTACTCAGACAATAGCTTCAAACAAGATTACTTTCCTCAACGTATCAGGCAGTCTTCTCAGTTTTGCAACCCATGTGAACAGAACCCTCTATGTCACCATGGTACCTCATCAGCTGGGATTATCTTCCAAGAAATGAGGTTCCAGAAAACACATATGGACATTGGGGAGGGTATGTGCTTTGGTGAGTGCTGTGAAGTGTGTAAACCTGGTGATTCACAGACCTGTACCCCTGGGGATAAAAATATATGTTTATAAAAAATAAAAAATTAATTAGAAAAAAAAACACACATAGGGGGTTTGTACACCAGAGTTTTTTGCATGCTTTGTTATAAAAACAGGGTGGTAGTGTCGTCTGAGTTTAGGGGAATGGATTCCCAATTACCTATAGGACACCTTTCAATTTAAAAAGATATCCAGGTTGATGCAGATATCTCATAAGGGCATAGGACTTGTCAAGCACAGTGGAAGGTAGATTTTGTTCCATATTCATCCCATTGATCTGGCATAAACTGCACAACCATCTATAACTACCCTGCCAGTGAACTGGAGGGGTCAAGAATTGATAAATAATAATCATAATCACCATCATAGAAATTGAAGCCAGATTTTCAAGGGCTTCCTGAGTTTCCAATGTGAGATGCCCTTCTGAAACAGCACAATGACTAAGCCCAGATGTGGATATATATGTTATTTGGAATCACATATATACCTTTTTATTCTTACATGCTAGTAAAATGCCATCATAGCATTCTTCTGAACTCTCGTGAATAATCAAGTGATGACATAATGTGTCTCCCACAATTAGTAGGCAAAGGGTAATCTGTAAAGTCATAACAAAGTTCATCTCCTAAGACCCAGGTGACCCAAGGAAAGCTGTACCATTGTTACACCCTACTGGTGAAGACCATCCGGTAGACCTAACATTTACCACCCACAATCCCTTGCCAAATTATTAGAAAACAAGTTGAGAACAATGGATTTCATCTTGCATTACATGTCATCTATTTCCTTTCTTTCTCTTTCTCCCTCTCTCTCTCTCTCTCTCTCACACACACACACATACACACATAGACTCTAGGATCCTTGAAGAAAGCAAAGTGGTTTTCTTTATCTTTGATTATCTGTTCCAGCATAGTGCCTCAGACATCTTAGGCATTCAGAACATCATGGGTAAATGAGTGAATGAATAATAAATTAATAAGGGCCATGGTGTAATTTAAAGTAAACAACAATAATAACAAAAACAACAAAATAGAGGCGATAGGATTATCATAGCCTACCCACCCCATATTCATAGAGAAAACCCCCTTACTTCTAGTTCTTCTTCTTTATTGGCAATTAACACAAAAACAGTTAAACCCAGGAACAACTCCTCTGGAAGTTACTCCAAGTGGAAGTACCTGAGAAAGTCGGATTAAAGATAAATTTTTGTCTGGGAACTGGGAATCCAGGTCTGCCAGGGTTTAGAAATGGTTATCTAGACAGATCATTGCAGCCACTCTTGGATTTAACCAAAAGCCATAAAGTCTTTTCCCCCTGCCCCCTGCCTCACCCCAGCTTTGGTTAAATGTGAATAGCTTTTATTTTTTAATTATTTTTATTAACATACAACGTATTATTTGCCCCAGGGGTACAGGTCTGTGAATCATCAGTCTTACACAATTCACAGCACTCACTATAGCCCATACCTACCTCCCCAGTGTCCATAACCCAACTATCCTATCCACCTCCAACCCCTGACAACCCTCAGTTCCTTTTGTGAGATTAAGAGTTTCTTTTGGTTTGTCTCCCTCCCAATCCCATCTTGTTTCATTTGTTCCTTCCCTATCCCCCAAAACTCCCTGTCCTGCCTCTCAAAATTCCTTATATCAGAGAGATCTTATGATAACTGCCTTTCTCTGACTGACTTATTTTGCTCAGCATAGTACCCTCTAGTTCCATCCAAGTCATTGCAAATGGCAAGATTTCATAAAGTCTTAAATAAACAGTGTAGCCCAACTCTTTTTTAGTGGAGATTTGGCAAAGCTCCTAGTGCCGTTTTCTGAGACTAGCCCAGACATACAGACTTGAAACCAGTCTTCCCAGTAACAGTCTTGCTCCACAATAATCCCTTCTCCACAGAGAAGCAGGAATGAACTTTTTGAACCATAAATTCAGTCTTATCACCTGAATCCTTAAAACCCCTCAATGTTCAACTTTGCACTTAAAATACAAATACTAGCCTATCTTTCTGGTCTCATTTTCAACCAATCTCCTCCACTTTCCATTATTTTCAGGTGACACAAATGTTCACAATGTGAACATTGTGTTTCTAGAAACACAATGTTTCTAGAAAATTCCAAGTTCACTCTTGTTCATGTATGTTGTTCTGACTAGAAGCTTCTTCCCTTCCTCCTCTCATTCCTTATTCACTTGGCCTGCTTTTTTTTTTCTTTCACCCTTTAAATCTCAACTCAGATATTATGTCTTCATAAAGGACTTTCTTGACTACCTAAAGTAGCTGCTCAGTCATTTTTTTTTAATATCTTTCTTTAACCAAAGAAATATAAATGGAAGTGGCATGCATCACTTCTGGTCAGAAGTTTACAGAGGGAGCGTATGATTATCCCATTCTCTTTTCTTATGCCACAGTAAGATTTCATCAGACTACATATTTGAATGACAGTGATGTGGAACAAAGCCTCAGTGAACCAGCCATGGATATATGGTGTAACTTGTATTAACCTACTAATTTTAGTGAAGTATTTGTTGCTGAAGCATAACACAGTCAGTCTTAACTAATATAATCTCAGAACTTATTTCTTTTGTATCTAAGTACAATTTATAGTTACCTATTATGTTCTCTACAGTTAGACTACCCTACTAGAATGTAAGTTTCATGAGAGCTAGAATCCATTACATGCCTACACAAGGTCAAATACATTATAAGTGCTAAGTAAGCATTTGATGAATATAGGAGGGGATTCAGGTCAGTATGCTCACTGGAAGAGAAGCTTACAGATGTCCACTGATGAATCTGGAAGTCGTACTTTTTGTTAATTGTCCAAACTCTAGCTCTAGAGAGAAGTCTTCAGGAAGGACAAAGTTATACTTTGTATAATTTCCTCTAACTCTCCCCAAAGTAGGGGCCAGCTAATTCTTCTGGTAGGCTGACTCTTACACACTGTCTGGCATTCTTTCCCATATTTCTTTAGGAAGTAGTTTGTTATTCAGGTATCTCAGCACTGAGTCCACTTGGCCTAAATCCAATCTAATCTCTAATAATCCTGAAACTTTTTTATATGTGGACTCCTTTCAAAATTCGGGATCAAGCCAGGGGTTCTTTCCATAGTACAAAATCATGCAAGTTTACAATTTTATAGGATTCAAAAATTCCCTGGAGTTTCTTTAGGGACTCATTCCCCCATATTCTAGAGATCTCAGGCTAAGAAATAGACTTCAACCTAATTCTCTGACAAAGCCCCCATGTATCTCATTGTTTCTGAGCCCTATTTTGATGATCTTGACTCTTGATCTTCTCTTGCTGAGGTCCTGCCTTGATCTTACTCTCATTTTCTTTTCTCAGTACCAGGCAGGAGCTCAGCTAACTGCTACCACCTTTTATTTCCAGTATGTCCTCTGTAAAGCTTGCCTATTGCTGGATGGTGGCCCTTCTGTCAGCTATAATGCTTGTGCCATCAGAGAAATATGTCTTCCATTTAGGTCCTATTCTCCTGCTTTCTACAGTTCCACCCCAAAAACATCTTCACACACTCTAAAAGAAGAAGAAAAAAAAGCCTCTGATATTGAGTATTTCTTAAATTATTCTTACAACTGACTGAAAACAGGTTGTAGAGTCACTTCACACATTAAGGGGTTTCCTCAAACTCTTTTCAGCAGAAGTAGGTCTACAGATTTAAAGTGCTTCTTAAATTGGTAAAATTAAAGTGCATCACCAGAACAATGACTCAGCTTCTGAGTCAAGCTGAGTTTTTCTTAAACAAAGTGCTCTGCAGTCTATCTTATAGATTTGAGCATTATGCTGCACTAAGCGTGTACACAGTACTATTCCACTCAATTAAAATAGTCATAAGAAAGGCTCATTTCTCATTATAGAGCACTTAGAATAGAACAGTACTATTTAAACATTCTAGATGAGAAGTCTTTGGTGGAGAAAAATCTTACACAAAAAGGATGTTGCTGCAACTAGGGTAGGGGTCACAACAATCCTGCCCCCTGATGCCCTCTGCTCTCAGGGGTCTTCTTGAAACCACCCAAGCAGAGTTTGAAGCACATTGATATAAAAATGTCTCTAAGCTGCATATGACAATGCAGGAGAAAAATACCTCAACAAACAGTGCAGATAATGCTTCCCATCTTCCACTAAATCAAAAGATGACAGCTCATGACCCCATCACTCATTTTGCTAGAATTCCATGGTGATGACAGTTTTTCCAGGAATTTGAGAAGGCAAATAAGCGCATACTGTTGTACTGAATAACGTAACTCCTGCCGTATATAGCTGGCTTCAGTTTGTTCCTATGTATTAGCGGGAATCTCCCTTGTTCTTTTTCTGTCCTGTCATCATTACTTAATATATAACTTGAAAAATAGACTCAATTGCTTCCTGTCTTTTTAGGACAGAAAACCAAGTCTTTAGAGCTTAGAAAAATATACTGTTTCCTAATGTAAAACCTTAAGATAACTTTGGCATGTGGTAATTCAGAATTTTCCGTCTTCAGGCTACAAATTGCCAGAATAGAGAACTAAAAAATAACTAATGAACTTATTAATGAGAAACCTCAAAGGACAATTGTTTCTTTCTATATGTGGGCTATTTCTGCCACATAAGTTATCAGGAATACCTTTCATCCCCCACCCAACTATCCTGCTTGAGATAACTAATTCTCAACATCCAAATTAAATATCACTTCTGTGAAGTCTTCCTTAATGCAAATCTCACAGAGGTGAGGTCAATCTACATTCATTAGTGCAATTACTTGTGTGTCTATCCTCCCTATCAGACCATAAATTCCTTCAGGCAGGATTCATACTTTATTCATTTATGTCCCAAAGCCTACTTCAGGGCTTAGCACATAATGGATTGTCAAAAATGTTTATTAGGCTGATAATACTGACTATTGATATAAATGAGATACCTCACAGAATTGTTCTGTGGGTAGGCATACTTAGAAGATACTATGATCCAAGGGGTACCTGACTCTATAGCCAAGGAATAAAGGACAAACACTAAATTTAACTTCCCTACCACCACCCCCTGTTTATTACAAAAAGAAAAATGAGCCCTGTAATTCTAAGACTATAACTTTATCACATGTCTAGATTTTACTTCTGATATTTTATTCAACCAAGACTGATTGAAAGTCTACTAAGTTCAATATAGAAGATTTTTTAAAAATATTTTCAAGAAAACACACTTTTAAGAATTGAATTATGTCTGGGGTGTCTGGGTCCCTAAAGTGTCTGCATTCAGCTCTGGTCATGATCCTGGGGTTCCCTGATCAAGCCCCAGAGTCTGCCATCCAGGTTCCCTGCTCAACTGGGAGTCTGCGTCTGCCTCCCTTCTACCCCACTCTGTGCACTCTCTCTCTCTCAAATAAATAAATGAAATCTTTGGAAAGAAGAATTAAATTATGACTTACTTATAATAAAGCTAAATTCAGATATTTTACTAAGGAAACCTCAGATCCAATCTTGGCACTTAAAGTTAAAATTTGTTCCATGAATCAATAGTACACTATCTTTTTAAATTTCACTGAAAGGGAAAGAAGTGGAAAGGAAGTACTGTACATGTTGGTAAATTTATACACTGGAATTGGAAGCCTATATTTGTAATCTGTCACCCTTATTTACTGGCCCAGTAACCTTGGGCACATTATTTAACCCTTTTGTGCCCTTGTTTCTTCATATGTAAAGTTGGGACTAATATTAGTACTTATAACATGGGGTTGCTCTGAGGTGATGAGAAATGCTTACAGTGCATGAAAGATGCTCAATATATGTTAGGAAGTTACTATAGAAAGTTTTTTCCATCAACTGCCTACCTCATACCTTGCAAAACAACAACAACAACAACAACAACAACAACAACAACAACAAACCAACAAAACAACAACAAAAAGCAGTTTTTCACTCAATCAATACACATGAATGAATAATGATACTCACTAACGAATGTTCTCTGTGCCAGGCACTTGCTGGTAACATAGGAAGGGGACAGCCTATGCTGTCAAGAAACTTATATTCTAATGAAGGATACTAGCAAAAAAAAAAAAAAGTGAATAAATGCTTTCTGTAGTATCAGTGAGGGGGGAAAAAAGGTACAAGAGGATAGATTTAAGAGGTATATGGGTTCCTTCAGGTACAGTGGCCAATGAAACTGCTCTGAGATATATTTGATGTGAGACCTGAACCTCTAGAAGGGGGATACCTTGTTCAGGGTATATTTTAAGATAGCACTAACAGCACTTACTGCAGAATGGGTATGAGCCTGTGAGTAAAGGAAAGTTTCAAAGGAGACTCCCAGTGTCCTTGGCCCAAGGAGTTATGTGAACAGTGCTGCCATTTACAAAATAGAGAAGACCAAAGAAGCCAGTTTGTAAAGAAAAATCCACAATTCTGTTTTGGTCACGTCAGTGTCCTAATTTGGAGTTAAGGGGTGACTTTTAATGTGAAATTATGTTTTGCAAGTCAGACAGGATCACTTAGTGAGAGTGTAAATATGTAAGAGTTCAAAAGATTATGCCTTGAACTCATTGACATTTCAGAAGCTGGGAAAAGAAGGAATTCCATATAATACTATGAAGTAACAGTAAGACAAAAAGGAAATCATGAGTGTGAGGTATCCCTAAACATGTGAACAGCAGTTTCAAGGATGGTGGAGTAGTCAACCACATCAAAGGAAGCTGAGAGGCAGTGATGATCTCTGAGAAATACGGAGGTCACTATTGACAAGAACATTATGGTCAAATGGTAAAAATAAGAGCCTAATTTTATGGGTCAAAGAGGACACAGGAAATGAAAGTGTATAGTAATCTCTTTTGAGGAATTTTACTATAGATGGTGCAAAAATTACTGTGAAGGGAATGAGTAAGACGGTATGCGTTCAGAGAAATCTATTTTTCAAGGGGAGATGTGCTCTCTGTCCCTTCTCTAAGAGGAACTTTTTGGGTTGAGCAGATAATGGGGATTCTCACTCTTTTGTAAACAAATATTCCACCAAATTTGTGTTGGGCATTCCAAAGTTTATTCATTCCAAGAAATTAGATGCTTAATCTGAATTTGAACTTTGTACAGCTGGGATTCCATAAAGAAAATGCAAAACACTTTTCTTCTTCTGAGGTAACAGTTATGCTGACTAGTGTTGTAGAATCAAGTAGAATATTATCTCTAAATCTAACCTTAAAAGCTGAAGCATTTCTATTTCTATATTTTAGAATAGGAAATAGCACAAAATGAAAATTGACCATTTTTGTATGACCGTAGTCTATTTTTGTTTATAGAAAGAGAAAACAAAATTTCATCTATTCAAGAAGTATCAGTAAATCAGATACTTTAATTCATGAAAAGATAAAGAATTTTTTTTAGAAATATGGAAAATTAAATTGAGACTGTTTTTGACCAGCTTTATGTCAAAATTGTCTTTTATATAACAGTGCTGTGAACTGTGTTTCGCTAATGCCAACTAAATGTGTTTTTAATGATGTTATAATAAAACTAAAATCTGGAGAGGAGAGTGATGCTGTCAAAGTATAATTGTTTCAAACTTAGAAAATAAACCATTTACCCCCAGGGCAAGGTTTATTTGCAGATAAATGGCTTGTTTTCACCTTGGCATTTATCTGATAGCAGGAGGAGACATATCCTTGGTAAAAGTTCTATTATCATTATCTCTTATTTTAATCACAAGCATCTGGTTGAGGTTTAGTTCCTCCTCTATAAAGAAGAAAATGGGGCCATTTCAAGAATCAATAAATGGGAATCTGTGAGAAAGGCTTGAGGTCCCGTCAGAATCATCTGGCCCTGGATGCCAGACTAGACAAGGAAAGGCACCTGCCACATTTGTCATATTGCTTTGGAAGTCTGCTGAGACCTCCAAAGAATACTTTGCCCCAAGAGGAATTCGGTGTGAAATCTCACTTCATAGTTGTCAAGTAGATCAATCCTGGAAATGAAAAAGTGTCTATGATGAGGACATTAGAGAACAAAATTAGAATGAAGATCCAGGTTACTGATTCCAGCATTGGCCCTTTGAGAATAGAGGAATATTGACACTCAAGTCACAGGTGAAAGGATGGCCCTAAGGAGGTCTAGTAAGAGCACAAACCCACACTTCAGGTTGGTGCTGTTTGAAAAATAAAGGAACAACAGCATGGTTCCCATACAGTTAGGGTGATCCTGTGGTAGCATCAGCCCTTAATACCCTTTCCTTTTCTGTCCCCCTTTTCACACCTACTGCAATATTCACAACTCTGTCCTACAAACCTCCCTTTGGCACTCAGGTCCTCCCCTGAGCGTTTTTCTGAGAAGTCCATGCCATATGAAACCTACTTCACTTTTGAAATCATATCCGCTGGCCTGCTGAATTACAGAGGCCATTTTTTAAAACAAATTGTCCTTTCTTCTCTCCATGCCTTCTCACCATAGCCTGGAAACACTTATTTGCTGATAAGTTCAGACCCAGGCCTGAACCCTCCTTAGGCAATCATGCTGCCTGTCTTGAAAATATAAACTGAACCAATCCAATGTCTCTCTCTGAATCTAGAATTGAAAACCAATTCAAGGGACTGAAATAGTGATGTGGGGAGAGCAGAGAGAGAGAAGCCATGAGGCAGAGGCCTGGGTGAAGAACAATTTGCATCCTTGGGTATAAGCACGAAGTTTGAGTGAACATAAGAAGCCAGTCAGTAGGGAACATAGAACTAATGTGCCCCCAAAAGCAAAAACCCATGAGTGGTCAAGACCATCCAGAGACAGAATTATCTCCGGTCCAGGAACTGTAAAATCCTGTCATACCAACTTTTATACAGCTCCTCTTCTTGGATTTTCATACCATTTCACTTCTCACTAAAATAAACCCACTTTATTTTCAGTGCTTTGACTGGGTTTCTGTACTTGAAGAAAAAGATATCCAACTAGAAATCAGTTAGCAATGTAGTCTGCCTAAAGCTGGATAATTTTTGAAGAGATTTCAATGAATTGAGGAGGAGAAACTATCTTCCTTCATTGTTCTCTGGAGTCTGCTCTTACAGCAAGAGATATAAATCCAGTAAAACATCCTAACAATCTATCACATTCTGTGACAGTATAAATCCCAGAAAACCAGCCTGACAGGGGCCCAGAGATCTAGGACTCTAGGCCACAGTCTAACTTTTGTGGTAAAATTCTTTCTTCAATCTCACAAAGAATCCCTTTATACATTAAAACAAACAAACAAAACAAGCAGAGATGCTTTTGTTGAACAACTCAGTCCTCCTTCAAACTCCTCCCTGAAATCAAGAAACCCTATGGGTCCCCAGAACTTGGTCTGAAAACATTTAATCTCTCATTTGATATGTGAACTACAAAGGATTAAAGCACTGCTAAATGAGCACATAACCATGAGACTTTATCTCTAGGACCATCTGTAATCTCTGGCTCTCCTATGCCAATATCCAATATTCCTAATAGAAGAAACTATTTTATATTTGTTCTCTGTGTATTCTTATGAAAATTTCCATCATAGGTTTCAAAATATCTTAATATTGGAAACTTCATTTGAGACAAATATTTCATATCACAGTATTTTTAACAGAGTGCATTCAAAGTCCTTGCCAAAGCAGATTGGATTTGGGCATCAACCCAAAGACTGAACTTTAAAGAGATGTGGAATGTGTTTTAAGAAGTCTTAAGGTGAAAACCTGAAACTGAATAATGATTAAGTCTCTGTTTGTGTAACAAAAGCATGTTTTTCAGACTAAAAGAGAGGTATGGTTTATATATGAATTTGAGTGATCCAAGTATAGGAGTGTCTCTTAAATTTATCTTACTTAAATCTCAAAAGGTTGGTTTCTGCCACATATTGCAAACCACATTAACAGCAAAATGCCTATATGCTGAAAGCAAGCTGCAGTAGATCATTAATGAAGGTAACATTAGAGGCTGCAACAGACCTGCCAGGTGCCTTCAATATCCACTCTCTCCAACTTCCCCGGTGTAACAACCCCACTTTTATTCTGAGCAGCAATGTGCCCTCTTCAGTGACTACATTTCCAAATCCTCTTGCCTCTAGATGCGACTAAGTTCCAGCCAATAATACATAACAGAAGTGTTGTGTGAGATATCCAAGAACACTGGTTAGAAGAAGTTACCTCAGTTAGGAGGTGTCTACTTTGCTCTACCCACTGTCCCCCTTCTTGACATCTTGAAATCAGATTCTGAAGGCTGGAGATCTATCCCCATCTTGAATGACAACGTCAACTTGAGGACAGAAACAACACAGCAAGATGTAGTTGCTGCACCAACTCCATACTGCCTACTCCTGGACTCAACTTACAAAAGAATCTTTTATGTTAGTCCACTGTTATTTGGTATTTCCTGTGATATAAAATTAAATCAAATCCTGATTGGTTCAACGGTCTCACTTACAGAGTTTTCTTCCAGGGCTGTGGTGTGGTGTAGATCAGAGGAGAAAGTGAATGTGGGGTGACTACTTTTGAAAAATCAAATGTGCATCTGTTCATCTTCTGTGGCACTTGCAGGTTTTATTTTTTTTTAAGATTTTATTTATTTATTTGACAGACAGAGATCACAGGCAGGCAGAGAAGCAGGCAGAGAGAGAGGAGGAAGCAGGCTCCCCGCAAAGCAGAGAGCCCAATGCAGGGCTCCATCCCAGGACTCGGGAATCATGACCTGAGCAGAAGACAGCTTAACCCACTGAGCCAGGTGTCCCACAGGTTTCATTTTTTTAAGTGCAGAAGCTGTTTACAAATTCTACCATCGCTTAAATAAATAAAAAAAGTTATACTATAAAAATAAGACAATTCTAAAAAATGTGAAATATCAAAATTTACCCTAAAACATTTCTTTCATACTTATGTTGAATATATAAGGTTTAATTGTAAGATCGGGATGAAGTACATTTCCCCTCTTAGAAGTCTTCCTAAGCATTTGTATCTAGAATAATGTATATTTGTCTTCCAGATAGAAGGCGATACACGAAGTGCTTCCTTCTGGCAGAAATAAGAGCATAGAGATGCTTAGAACTGTTTCCATAAATGTTATTGCATATTACATGTAGTTGAAAAGAAGAAACACAAGCTAACCCCATCAATCAATTAACTCTTTTCATTTTAAACATAACTGTCACCTCATGGAGAACATTAAAAATATCCTCTTCTTTTCTTTAACTATGGAAGACATTTGCATTAAAAAGGGAGGATTGTATTTCCTTAGAGTTCATCTATGCCTGCTGGTTATTCCCCAGCTAAAGTCATAATCCTGTTTGCAACATCATAATCATTTACCCAGCAAACAATCAGCGTGTCACTAACAAAGAATTATGGCTTGAGGTGGGGGATAAACTACAGGCACAGATGAACTCTGAGGAAATAAAGATTGTTTTCATGAAAATGTGGCTAGTAATAAATAACCAGCGATGAAAATTATGCTGAAACAAAATATCCCATAAAAACAGATTTGGGGAGGTATAAGTATGTTTTTAAAATTTCTCCTCTCTGAAAGTATGACGCACAAAGTGTTTATAAAAGTACCAGCGTGGGGCGCCTGGGTGGCTCAGTGGGTTAAAGCCTCTGCCTTCGGCTCAGGTCATGATCTCAGGGTCCTGGGATCGAGCCCCTCATCGGGCTCTCTGCTCAGCGGGGAGCCTGTTTCCTCCTCTCTCTCTGCTTGCCTCTCTGCCTACTTGTGATCTCTCTCTAATAAATAAATAAAATCTTAAAAAAAAAAAGTACCAGCACAATCTTAATATTTAAAAATTCTGAATTTTTACAGGATAGAAGAAAGCTAAACATAGGAAATAATGTTTCAAAAATAATTTTAATGAAATAAATTTAGATATTTAGCTTTCAACATAAACAACTTTATACATCATTCAGTCTAACTGTCCAACTCACTGGAAGCATTTTCCACTCTAGATACTGAGTGACTTTTATCATTTATTAACTCAATCCTGAATTCACTAATTGATCCATCCATAATTTGTCTGTATTTTCAATGATTATAGCATAAGCTCTTGAAAAGTGATGATAATAAGCATGGAAGAGAGCTTTTCAGTTCTCAGTGTTTCCACAATCACTACTGCTTTGGATTCCTGCAACATTTCTCTAAGAAAAGCTGGTGACTTTTTTTCCATTTCACGATGAAGAAACACGTTCAGAGAAGTTATTTGCCACCTAGTAAGTAGTGAATCCTGATATCCTGTGTTTCTCATTTTATATATCTTACTGTGTCCTCTTGGGAAAAATTAGGGACTGAAATGACTTATCATTGGATCCTGTACACTTTATTCATTCATTCATTCATTACTGATGACCAGCAATGTGAGCTAGGCATATGCTACAGGCTAAGTGTACAGTGGTGAACAAAATAGACCATCCAGTCAGTTGAAACGTATTGTCTGACATACATTCAAAAATTACACCAATAAATTAATAGGTCATGAGGTAAGAGAGAAAGGAGAGAAAAGTAGGATGCCATGAGAAAGAAGAGAAAAAGGAACATAGGGAATTAATTTCAACAGAAATGGAAAGTCCCATTCAGAAGGTACATTTTGAGACCTTAGAGATGAGAAATATCAGGTAGCCAAAACCAAAATGAGGTAAACATTGCTCAAGATCTTTCCAACCACTGAATCATAGGGACAGAGAGAACTGTTTTATTCTGAATCAAGACATTATCTAAAATATCTGAGGCCCTATTACATATGGAGCCACTTTGTAGAATTCTTTTGTTCAAGAAAGGTTTTCTGTGCACTTCACATATATGGCACATATGTGTCACAGTGTGACACACTCAGAGTGCACCGGATGTGAATGACTTCAATAAATATCAAACAACATATCCAAGTTATCAGATATAATTCAATGTCAATTCATTTCCATTATGTGTATGTCCAGAGCTGCAAAATTATAGAATTTCATATGACTATTACACCACTAAGCAAGTCTGAGTATAAACTACTAAATCCCAACATGCATATAAAACCATGGGATCACTTGTCCAGTGGTTGCTAGAGGCACACTGTGGTAACTGCAGCACTCGCAACATGGTTGTGATTCTTCTGGAATATCTGTAACTCTCTCAATTCCACAGTCAGAATTAGGTGCATGCCTTTAACAGTGATTTTAAGCTTGCGCTTCGAAATGAGAGAACACATTGAAACTGCTTCAGGCAAAGGCTCTAATCTTATTTAGTTTTTATTTCCTCATTAGACTAATGGAAAAGGAATTAAAGATCTTTTCTAAATGTGTGGTTATGGGAAGCAAATAAAGACAGAAGGGGGTCTGCTCTGCCACAGAGGACCCTCATGTTTAATTTCAATGTCATATTGGAAGTCAAATGGCAAAGTCAATGATACATGCCTTATCTCAGGTCCTGGCCAGAAATGCACTAATGACAACTAGTTCTCAGATTTATTGTTATTTTAAAATTCTTTTATTGTGAAAGGTAATAACATCTTACAAAATCTCTTTCTGAACTAGTTCATAAAAGACTCAAGCTATGCCTGGATACACAGAAGGAATAGCAGTGGTCCTTCTTCCTTAATGAGAATAGGACACCTCCTTCCACTTGGAGAAAAACACTGGAGTTGTATAAATTGTCACTAGGGAACGATTTTCTTCTTCGTCAGAAGGAAAAAGGAAGATATTGTCTTACAGCAAAGGAGGATAGAGAGAGTCAAAAAACTTTAAATCTGAGAAGATATGCTAAAAAAAAAATAATGTATTTTCTTCCTATTTTAATTGATGAAAAGGCAATCTCCATTTTAACTATAAATTCTAAAATTCAGAAAGCTATCAGCCTCAGGACAAGATGCCAGAAGGGCCTTTGACATAAATGATGAGGATTTGAGGGTGACTCACTGTCATCTTTCTGAGATGGTGACAGAGGAAGTGCTAAGAGGACAGTGAAAACTTCGGAGGAGTTACACTCTTTAAGATATTTGTTTCTTTTCAGAAATTCTATTTTGATAGTACGATTGGATTTCCTTATTGCTTATTGTTCATATATGTTACTCACTTTTTTTTTAAAGATTTTATTTATTCATTTGATAGAGAGAGAGAGAGAGAGATCACAAGTAAGCAGAGAGGCAGACAGAGAGAGAGAGGGGGAAGCAGGCTCCCCACTGAGCAGAGCGCCTGACACGGGGTTCGATCCCAGGACCCTGAGATCATGACCTGAGCCGAAGGCAGAGGCGTCACCCACTGAGCCACCCAGGTACCCCTGGGTGCCCCCTTCACTTTTAATGTAGGACATTTTTAGACCTATTAAAAATCATTCATTTATGTTACTTTTTTTTTTTTAATAAGTCTTGGTTAACAGACTGACATTTTCTTTTCTTTCTTTTTTTTTTTAAAGATTTTATTTATTTATTTGACAGAGAGAAATCACAAGTAGATGGAGAGGCAGGCAGAGAGAGAGAGAGGGAAGCAGGCTCCCTGCTGAGCAGAGAGCCCGATGCGGGACTCGATCCCAGGACCCTGAGATCATGACCTGAGCCGAAGGCAGCGGCTTAACCCACTGAGCCACATTTATGTTACTTTTAATGAAGGGCATTTTTAGGCAAATTAAAGGGCATCTCTAGACCTATAGACCTAACTATTTTTAGACAATAGAAATAGGTGTCTTCATCATTTTTTTATCCTGATAGTAGGTCACCTGTGTGAATACAAGTACAATGTATTGATCCCATAGAAAATATATCAAAGATAAATTATGCTAAATAATCAACGGTCTTATACAAGGGGTTATTACCCAGAATCAGAGGGAAGAAAAAAGAGTTTGATTCTTCAGCTATGGCTATGCCCTGATGATGGCATTACTAACCTACAGGTAAGTTTTCCTGATGTCAATAAACTCCTTAAGAGGAAACTGTCCTAAAATGTCACAAAGTGACAACCCATAAAGCTTTCCTTGGGCATGTCTTTTTCTGTTCTTTTGTTAAACCCTTGGATTATAAACTCATGTAAAGAATTGAACCCCAAATCTCCTACTACTGGAGACCAGCAGAATACCTCTAGGTGTACTCATTTTTTTCACTGTAACAACAATCCAGAAACTATTTTTATTAGTCAGTGTTCTCCAGGGAAACAGAACCATTGTGACAGCTAGCAAATCCAAAATCTATAAGGCAGGCCAGGAGGCTGGAGATCCAAGGAAGATTAGATGCTGCGGTTTCAGCCCAAAGGCAGTCTGGAGGCAGCAGTCCCCTCTCTTTGGAGGACCCAGTTCTTTTTTCTCTTAAGACTTTCAAACTGATTAGATGAGACCCACACATGCCATTTAGGGTGATCAGCTTTACTCAAAGTCTATTGATTTATATGTTAATCTCATCTAAAAAAATACCTTCATAGAAACATGTAGTATACAGTTTCACCATATATCTGAGTATCATAGCCTAGCCAAGTTGACATAAAATTAACCATCACATGACCCTCCCAAAGTAAGAGGCTTGAGGGGGAGTTTCTGTGTTCTCTAGTTTATGTCTTTGTGTCATATTAGAATGACAAGTATTATGTCTGCTTTATTTTGGGTCCTCTTTTTCTCTTCTTGCAGCAATGTTTGAAGTTACCAGAACTTTTCTAAATGTCAAAAACCCTAACAATCAAATCAAAACCAAACAGTAGTTACCAAAGTAAAATATGGATTCTAGGCTCAATTAACTCTTAGGATGACATCATTATTCAATATAATTCAGCAATTAAATATTACTTTAAATACAATCATGTTCTAACCTACAGTAGTTTCTAGACACACAATATAAATGTCATTGTTACAAATTCACCAAATCTTCCTAATATGATCTGCAATATAGATTAGCATTTGACATACAATAAATCATTTGGAAGAAAAAGCCCTTATAATTTCACTAACTTTTATTAGTTTGCAAACCTTGAAATATCAGAAACATTAATAATCAAAAATCTCCAGCACCTGTACAGGTAATCACTTGGTCACTTTTTTCAGCTGTTTGCTTTACTTTGGGTACAAAATCGAAAAAGTAATGAACAAATGATCATTATCAAGAGGCACTCTATGACCACGATAGCATGATGACATGTTGCTTGTCAAGAAAATCCTCTTCCTCCTCATCTGTGCTGCTTTCAGAAAGTGTCAGCAAAGACTGAGCTTCAGTATCTCTTTCAAAAGAGCTGGAAATACATTAAAAGATCAATACACAATATACAGAACCAGGTTTCAACTCTTCATTTATTTTCTGATCAATACTACATGCATTGAAGTCATTGGAGGCAGGCAGATGTGAGGAGGCTGTCTCAGACCCTGGCCATAATTTTCAATGTGCCCAATATCCGAAGCTTCCTTTTAATGAGAAATTCTCATCATTCTCCCTCTCCCAAGAAATAAAGGCACAGTGGAACCAAGGGGAGAAGATTGTACGGTCTCTGGTTGTGTCTTTCATTGATGATTCAGAAGGCTCTTCAGAAACTTGCAGAGCCTCAGGGTCATCATTAAGAACATTCATCATTACATTTGGCTGTTTAATAGAATCCCAATGAATAGACTGCCAGATAAATCACCTCTTTTGTGTACAGTAAATTAGGACTATGTGGATAGCCAGTCAAGATATGCCAAAATCAAAATTAATGTCAGCAATTATTTAGTTGTTTTATTTTATTATATTTTATTGTGGAAAGGAACTGGTAGAAACTCTAGTATATAGGTGTCAGGTTTAGGAAAGGAGGTAGTGTGGGGGAACAGAAAGGAATTTGTACAATTCAGATTTTTTTTTTGTCCAACTTATCTAGAATTTCAGCCCATGTATGCTACTAAATAATATAAATATGTCATCCTGTGATGGATATTTTTTTAGATCCCTTTTTATAAGCCCAACAGAGGCTAAATCAGCAGTTCCTAAACTCTGATCTGTGGACCAGGGCAGATCTGACTGAGATAAAAATTTCCACTGGTCTAAGAAGAAAAAATAACAACAAGGTAATGACTTTTTCATGACATTTTTAATTTAAAAGAACTTTGCTTTATTCTGTTTATTCCCCTTATATTTTTAGTATGAAATGTCCTTTCTTTTCGTGAAATGATACCTAGAGTACATGGTAAGTTTAGTTACTTTGTTTTAAAAGAGATTTTTAGGGAAAAAATAGCAACTTTATATTGATTCCTCTTTTTAAAAACATAAGTGGTGTTAGAAATGCAAAAATCCAAGGACCACAGCTAAACAATTTTCTCCTTTAAAAAGACAGAGTAATGGACTCTTGATTCCTTTTCACTGCAATATTAGACTTCAAACCAAACAAAGGAATTTATAATTCAAGGGACTTTTATTTTACATTTATCTTAATCCTTCTAGAAAAATCCATCCTCCTTTTTCAAGAAACTCCAGCATGCCAATAATAGACCAACATGATAAACTACTTTTTGAAGCATTTATTAATATAACCTGTATTCTTTACAGACTGATCATCCAAAAATGTTTTTCATGTGCAGAAAGAATGAAATGATACAATTTAAAATATGCTATCATTAACAACCTTGACTTAACTTTTAAGAATCTTCTTAATACTCTAAAAACCTTATTCATATTAAGTAAGATCCTATTAGTGCAAACTAGTGAGATTTATTAAGTTAATTAATCCAAGTAAAGCAACTGTTTTTCAACATAAGAAGAAAGGCTAAAGGATTATAAAATTACAAATATCTTTTCATTTTGCTGACACACATTGTGCAGCAGAGAATTATCTCTTCACATTAAAGTAACTTCTTCATAAGACTTCTATGAAATCCTGAAAATAGGTCAACTAAGGACCCAAACATTTTATAGAGGATGGCCATATAAAGTATACCCATGAGGACAATCTTTCTTTACATAGTAAAGATAACTATTTGGGGCTTGTCAAAAATTTCACTATGCACTATCTTTACATGTAGGCTGTAGCCTTAACCTACCTCCATTCCTCAACTGCACAAAGGCCTCTTGCACTTGAGGTCTTACAGAAATCTAGGGTAGTCTGACTTATGTTCAGCGAATGGTTGTTGAAGGCTGGTAACTCTTCTGAGGTTAGGCTGTAAAGCTTTTCTGAAGGATCTGAAACATTTTATTTTATGCACTGTCAACACATAAATTCAAGACATAAACGCGCAGCATATGGTACTAAAAGTTTACCCAGCGTAAACTATAGGCAGTACAAAGAAGGTCAGTACAGATTTTTAATCACCTCAATTTTCTAGTATTTGTGGGGTGGGCAGAATATGAAGTTTGATCTGACCCTCTAAATTAGGACATTGGTACCAAGTCACTTCAATCATATTGACTTTGCTTTTAGCGAATTCCCCAATTGTTTTCTATCTCTATGGAAATATAATGGACATGTGACATTGTGTGAGTTTAAGGTGTACAATATGTTGATTGGAACACATATATTGCAAAATGATTAATACCATAGTGTTAGCTAACATATCCATCATGTCATATAACTACCTCTTTTTTTATTTGTTTGTGGTGAGAACAATTAAGATCTACTTTCTTGGGGCACCTGGGTGGCTCAGTGGGTTAAGCCTCTGTCTTCAGCTCAGGTCATGATCCCAGGGTCCTGGGATGAGCCCTGCATCTGGCTCTTTGCTCAGCAGGGAGCCTGCCTCCACCTCTCTCTCTGCCTGCCTCTCTGCCCACTTGTGATCTCTGTCTGTCAAATAAATAAATAAAATCTTAAAAAAAAAAAAAGATCTACTTTCTTATTAACCTTCAAGTATATAATATTATTAACTATAATCACCATGCTATACATTACATCCCAGAAGTTATTCATCTTCTAATGGGAAGTTTATATTCTTTGGCCAATATTTCCCCATTTCCTCCACCCCCCAAGTCCATGGTAACCACTATTCTAGTCTCTGTCTCTATGAGTTTGGCTTTTTTAGATTCCATACATAAGTGATATTATACAGTACTTGTCTTTGTCTTTGTGACTTATTTCACCTAACCATATTGATTTTTAAATATATATTATACTTAAAGTGTCAATTGTCCTGAAAATTTATAATATCTCAAAGAATGTCATGGGATCCTTTTTAAACCTAGAATATTAGGTGACACCTCAATTTGCCTGAATGTTAACTGCTTTATTGTTTATTTTTGTCTTCTAAGAAATAAAAGTTTTACCCCCACACAGTCTGAGGCAAAGATTAGTCTTAGCAAAGCTACCCTTTCTTTTTCTGCTTCCTTGGTTTGTTTGGGTAGATAATAATCATTTGTATGCGAAATGGGAGAAGCCTTAAATCTTCTCCTTTTACTTGAAGTTGCCCTATGATTTAGCTCAGGTAAGGACAAATAGTGCCAGTTAAATAAGCCAATGGACAAGCAACCATTTTATATAAACTACCAAAAAGTCAAGTACAGAAATAAATATGATTATTATATTAGAAAGACGATAATGCCTTCTATTCATCTTTGATAAAGTTTTAAGGGCCAATCTAGCTTGTACCTAAGGTTATACTATGATGAATTTTAAAATCATTAAAAATACTGGATCTGGGAGTTGGACACTTCCAACTCCTATGAAAGTGTCAATCAAATATCCTCCTGATCTGAAGGACCACACACCAAACTACGTGTATTATCCACTTGACGAAGAGAATTATTTTAGTAGCATTATTTTTTCTCGGAAGATAGCACTTACCAGAAATTTTTGAGCAAGCAGAGATTCCCCTGCTGGAAGAAACTTCAAATCATTCCTGCTGCAAGAAAGACCTCAATATATATACAACTGGAAGTGTCCTTAAAATTGTTTAGTCCAGTGACTTTCAAATTATGATACATGGTGAAGTTCAGAAGGCTTGAGGATATTGCTCCTGCTCCCACCACCCCAAATGAGACCCACAGCTTTCACAGGGTCTCATTTAAATCTGGGGCTCTGTATAAGACTAATTTTGAGAAAAACAAAAGATCCTCAGATAGAATTTTTGTCGCATCCCCAGCTGTTGGAGATTAGAAATTGTGGGTCCCCAAGGCATTGGTAACTTAGAAGTCACACACCAGAGGAAAAGAACTGGAACTAGCTCTAAGCTTTTCTAGCTCACCAATA
Source organism: Mustela nivalis (assembly GCF_964662115.1). Classification (NCBI taxonomy): domain Eukaryota; kingdom Metazoa; phylum Chordata; class Mammalia; order Carnivora; family Mustelidae; genus Mustela; species Mustela nivalis. The sequence goes on from NC_139020.1 coordinate 89,537,347, forward strand.
TCATCAATCACTATGTTCCAGAATCTAATTCTTTAGCTGAGGCTTTTATTCTCTCCTTTTTTCCACAAGGAATAAGACCGGTATGCAAGATACCTTTACTTGCCCCAATGATAGGGAGTGTTACGGTGAGAAAGCAATCAATTCAGGATTTGGAATTGGTAACACTATAGTACTGAAACCTAATAGGGGCTCTTAGATCTAAAGAACACCAGAAGGAGAGGTATTCAACCGCTGTTAGGTATTTGAGTCCTAATTAGCACAGGGCTAATTCAGAAAGTACAAACAGAATGGGTCTATTTTTGTGTAATTGTACATTCTCAAAATTATATTTCAAAATACCTTTTGAAGTTAATAGGGGCAAAGATGACATCACTTGATTTTCAAAGCAGTGGAAAATAAAACTGCTTATGAAAACCCTATTGTGGGTTAGTGTTAAATCTAAAAGATCAATTGTACATAAACCTAACTTTTTCTAATATAAGATCAGGGAAGACTGGATTGACACTTATATTGGAAATTCAGCTATTATAAATTTACTTTATACCTGTCAAAAAAGTGGACTTTTGAGGAATGGATTGAAATTAAACGTTTTCTATCCCTTAATCTTTTAATTTATCCTTTAATTACTTGGCTCAGTTAACTGCCTGAGTGCCTTACTTGGCTCAGTTAACTGCCTTTAAAAGTCCACTATCTGTGGACTTTTAAAACATAGGATCGCCATGGGAATTTAAGCCTTTAAACCACAAGTCAGAATGAATTTGAACAACTGAATCGTTTATAACTAACAAAAATGTGAATGCTTTAACATGCATTATTATTGAGACTTTCTCATAATACATATCTTTTGATATTTCCCAAATTTCTTCAGGCTATAACAATATTCAAAAATTGACAAAGTGGCTTGGTAAATAAGTTATACTGCCATGTTGAGCACATTAAAGGAAGTGACTATAACATCATTTACAGATATTCATAGAGGAAATAATTATATGGCATGAACTATAGCAACTATATCCTCAAAGTGGCCCCGAAGAAGACATGGTTTTAGGATAAAAAACAGCTTTTAGATCTTTTTGACTAGAAATTAGACTTACCAAGAGAATCTTACCTGACTATATGTGGAAAATACCACTCACTGTTTCCTTACATAATTTAACGGACTTTTTTCAGGACTTACTATGTGCAAGGCAATTAACTCTTGAGAGAGAGTGTGTATGTGTGTAGAGAGAGAGAGAGCATGAAAGAAATCTTCACAAATATAGTATTTAATATATAATTTAATTCAGTCATTGAACAATTTTATGATAGGGCCTATTACTACCCAGGTTTCATACACAGAAACTGATGCAAAATCAGATTAAGAAAGTAATTTGCCTAAAGTCATGAAGCTAGTAAGGAGTGGTTTCAAATTTCAAAACCAGGCTCCTAGCCGAAGAGCCTGGCTTGCAACTACCATGTTTTGCTTCCCCTACCTCCCACCTCAGCAGAAAGTTGTGTCTGCAACCAGCACACACATCTCCTGTCCCCGCCCACCGGCCCCGCCTGCCTGCCCCCGAAAAGGCTCTAATATCAGCCACAGCAAGCTGAATGAAAGGGGAAAACACTTCACTTAATGCAGTTATTTCCTGTCTTTTCTTCTCCTACCTCCTTGACACAGTTGTTTTCCACAGAACTTAGAGGAAGGGAAGAGGAACCCTAGAGCTAATAGAAAACAAGTCAGGTTTGTTGCTCTCAAAAATTTGGCTTTCAAGGAATATGAACACATTTACATTTGTATAAGAGTCAAATTGTGTAGCTGTGCTTCTGTGGAACCAAACCTCATGCGGAGTTTTTCCAGGTTGTGCCATGAGTAGTGAAATGTGGGTGGAATTTTTCTGCCCATTGATGCTAAACAGAATACAAAAGTCTCATACACAAACTGATTTTTCTGGAAGAGCAGCTTATTATACCACAGCATCTGTCACCTCAGTGACTGTTGGGTTGATTCAGCTGATGGGCCACCCTCTTCCTTCCTCAGCTCCAGGTGAATGTCTCCAAAGCTCTGCACTCTTCCAGAGCCAATCTTCCCAAATAAAAGAGAGCTGTTTGTGGGTCAAGTGTGTGTAAGTGATTTTGTTCTGCTCCTGGGACATCAGAAAAGCCCTAGTGGTTCACAGGCTACACAGTGTGTGCTTGCTTTTGTATATGAAAAGTTATGTATCCTAGTGAAAATACTGGTGTTGGCATATGAGAAAAGGAGTGGCCCAGAGAAAAAGTGAAATATGTAAGAACAAAAGTGATAAAGGAAATAAGAAAACCTAAGTGGTTAGAAACAACCAGAAGAGACTACTGCTTGTTAAGTGCTGTGTTTTATTTATAAATAGAATTTACCAATCTATCTAAATAAGAAACCCTTCATTTTCTGAATAAAAATTGTATGATTATCCTTTTTAGATCCAGTTCAGATCTGTCAGGCTTCATTTTAGACTTGATCTTTAATGTGAGAATTACCTCCAAGAAGATTTGCATTTGATTTTTAGTATTTCAGAGTAAGGCAAATGAACAGTACATACAGATGGATCATAGACTCTCATTCCCCACCCCATAATGAAATGAATAGAAAAAGCAGAAAAAAATTAAAATCAAATCAAATCACAAAAAGAGTCAAACAAAGGAAGGGATACAAGTCCACATAATAAACTAGGACAAGGGGCAACCAAAGAAAAACAGAAGATTCATTGAGGTTACAAGTGGGTGCTACCACTGTCCACCCATTTTCCTCCCCACCCAATAGGCACATCAAACCAGTAACAGGAAAAGGAGAGTCATCTAAAGTACAAGTCTCACCAATACCACACCAATTTGGAGAAAAGTAGATGAATGGGAAGTAAGAAGAAATTATTTGAAATATTTTTAAAACCCCTAAGTACCCACTATAAGATCCTGGCAGAAGCAACCAAATTACAAACCTACAGGTGTCCCCATAGGGACAGAATACACTTGAAACCAGGTGTAATGAAGTTTAATGTAACAAGAAGACTAGAGAGTCCGGGTCCTCCAACAAAGGAGGATGAACTCCCCATTCCTTCCTCTATCCCCCCATGCTTCTAAGCTGGCAAGACATGAAAACAATGCAATAACCAACCCACCAATAGTAGCTCCAAAGATAAGACTGACACATCTCAGGTGAACAGCACTTTAGGGAAACTGTTATATCACTATATTAGAAAAGAAGGAGCATATGAGCAAAGTAGCCCACAGTAAATATAAACAGGGAAGATACAAAGAATAGGCAGCAACTAACTATGCAGACAAACAAACTACAATCTAAGAATTCATAGCATGCAAAGAATGATTAAATAAAAGATCAATCTGGTAGAAAACAGATCAAGATCAGAAAATTTCCCATGAGTGCTTTGGTTACAAGAGAAGTAATGAAAATGACATTTTAAAAAAATGTAACACTGCGAGGAGCCAGTCCAGCATGGTGGTATAGAAGACCCTGAACTCACTCCTCCCACAGACACACTGAGTCTAATCCTACTTACAGAGCAATTCTTCTTGAAGAGGAACTCAAGGCTGAACGAATGGCTCTTGCACAATAAATGAGAGAGGGATCACACAGGGAAGAGTAAGAGACAGAGACAAGGTAATGAAGGGAAGCCCATCCCCAGTGTGGCAACCTGAAGTGGAGAGTGTGTGCATGTGTATACTCCCTCACCCTGAGACACAAAGAAAAAATAGCGGTTTAAAGGGAAATCAAATGATAAGTGAAGGAAATTTATTTACTAACCATAGAGCACCTACCAAATGCTGAGAAACTACTAAAAATCACTCCAGGATTGGAAGCACTGGTAAGTGTCATTAGTATGTTCCCCCTGCTCCTTGATAGCACAGACAAAAAAAGCAGGATCCAGGTACTATAGTTGGCCTGATGAGGCTGACCTGAAAAGCCCCAGGCCCCTAGCTTAGAAAAGTTCCAGCCATTTCCCTAAGACAAACCCCCAGCATGTTACATCCTGTGCCAGTCCCACTCCTGGGTACAGAAGGAATGCACCTCAACATAAGAAAGACCCATACATGGGAAATACAAAGCTAACATTATACTCAACCATGAAAAGCTGAAAGCTTTTCCTCTAAAATCAGGAACAAGATAAGGTTACTCACTTTTATCACTTTCATAGGACTTCCTTGTTTTATTCAACATATTCAACATTGAAAGTCCTAGCTAGAACAATTAGGATAGAAAAAGGGAAAAAAAAAAAGGCATCCAAATTGGAAAGGAAGAAGTAAAATGGTCACTATTTACAGATGGCATGATACTGTGTACAGAAAAACAGAGACTCCACCAAAAAGCTGTAAGAACTAACAAATGAATTCAGTAAAGTCACAGGATACAAACAGAATTAACATACAGAAATCAATTGCATTTCTATACACTAGTAATAAAGTATTAAAAAAGAGAGAAATCAAGAAAATCCCATTTACAACTGCATCAAAAAGGATAAAATATCTAGAAATAAATTTAAGGAGGTGAAAGACCTATACTCTGAGAACTACAAGGTAGTGATATAGGAAATAGAAACAACAAAAATAAAGATACAATGTGCTCCTAGACTAGAAGAAAAAATATTGTTTAAATGTCCATTCTACCCAAAGCAATCAAAAGATTCAATGCAAATTCCATCAAAATCCCAGTGGCATATTTTATAAATCTAGACCAAAGAATCTTAAAATTTGTATGGAATCACAAAAGAGCCCAGTCTCTTCAATAAATGGTGTTGGGAAAACTGACAGCTACATACAGAAGAATGAAACTGTATCACTATCTTATACCATTTATAAAAATAAATTCAAAATAGATTAAAGACTTGAATGTCTTTAAACACTGAAAACCATAAAACTCCTAGAAGAAACCATAGGCAGTAAAATCTATGACATTGGTCTAAGCAATATATATTATTAAATATTTTTGGACTAGTATTCTCAGGCAAGAGTAGCAAAAGCTAAAATAAACAAATGGGATTATAGCAAACTAGTAAGCTTTTGCACAGCAAAGGAAACCATCAACAAAAAGGAAAGGTAACCTACTGAATGGGAGAGACTATTTGCAAATTATATAGCAAATCATGAGTTCATGTTCAAAATACAACTCAGTATCAAAAAACAATGTAATCAAAAATTGGGCAGAGGACCTAAATAGACATTTTTCCAAAGAAGACATACAGATGGCCAACGGGCACATTAAAATGTGCTCTATGAAATCATAATCGTCATGTAAATGCAAACCAAAACCACAACCTCAGCCCTGTCAGAAAAGCTATTATCAAAAAGGCAAAAAAAAATAAGCAGTTGTTAGTGAGGATGTGAAAAAAAAAGGGAAACCTTGTACACTGTTGATAGGAATGTAAATCAGTACAACTACTATGGAAAACAATATGGAAGTTCCTCAAAAAATTAAAAATAGAACTACCTCATAATCCAGCAATTCGATTTCTGGATTATTTGAATAAAATGAAAATATCAATTCAAAGAGACACCTGCATCCCTATGTTCATGGCATATTATTTACAATAGCCAGGATATAGAAACAACCTGAGTGTCCATCCATATATGAATGGATAAAGATGAGACATACACACACACACACACACACACACACACACATACATACAGAGATACACACACCAGAATATTATTCAGCCATAAAAAGAAAATGAAATCTTGCCATTTGTAACAACCTGGATGGGCCTAGAAGATATGCTGAGTGAAATAAGTCAGACTGAGAAAAAAAATATCATATGATTTCACTTATATGTGGCATCTAAGCACACACACACACACAAAAAAAAACAAACAAGTGTATAAAACAGAACAGAAGAGTTTCATAAATATAGGAAACAAACTCTTGGTTACTAGAGTGCTAAGGAGTTGGGGATGAGCAAACAGATAAAGGGGATTGAGAGCTACAAGCTTCCAGTTATAAAATAAATAAGTGATGAGGATGTAATATACTGCACAGAGGATGTAGTCAATAATACTGTAATAACTGTGTGTGGTGATAGATGGTAAGCAGACTTTCCGTGGGGATTATTTCATAATGTATAAACCCAAACCCATTAATCACTCTTACGTACTCCTGAAATTAATAAGATATCGTATGTCAACTATACTTCAATAAAAAATTAAGAGGAGTAAAACTAATCTTAAAGATCAAACAATAGCATGTCAGACATCAAAAAAAAATTTTTTTTTCAATAGTCACCTATTCCTGGGTTGAATTCTGTACCAGAAAAAAACAAGTATAATGAACCCCATTGAGACAAATTTTTAAAATTCGATATGTACTGTGGATTAGAGAATCACATTATATCAATATTAAAATTCCTGATTTTGATAATTATATTATGGTCCTTAAGAGAATGGTCTTGTTCCTGGGTAATACACATTGAAGTATTTCTTTGATCAAGTGTCATAATCTTTATAACTTTCTCTCAAATGCTTACAAGAAAGGACAGTGTGTGTGTGTTTGTGTGTGTGTGCATAGCTAAGCAGGGCAAAAGACAGATACTAGGTAATGAACTGGATAAAGAGCATACAGGAGTATATAAGAGTTTATATTTTCTGGCATTTTTGCAAATTTTCTATAAACTCGAAATTTATCAAAGTAAAAATTTACCAAAAAAATCAAAGCAATTAAAAAAAACAAAGCAATACCTTTAGAGAGCTAATTTAGTAAATCAACCCATTATTTGTTAAATCAATTCATAAAGAATATTCTATAATTATAGCTGAAAATTAAACTTCCAACATAGAACACGAGCTTAAGATAAAGTAATAAATGCAAAGGAAAATAAAAACTGGATAAAATAGTTGAAGAAAATATAAATAAATACATTGTACAAAGAAGATCCAACATTGATAAAATAGATTTGTCAGCAGGAGAAAGCCAAATGGAACAGAAAAGCAATTCAAACACACAACAGCAGAAAATTTCTCTGAAAATAAGGAGCAGCTTATTCTACAGAAAGAAAAAGAGCCCTGGGCTTTAGGAAATGCTCAATTATCGATATTGAAACACATTCCTGGTCCAGTTATTGAATTTCAAAGATAAAGAAAAATATTCTTCAAACATCTAGTCTGGAAAGAAGCCCTCACTTGGAAGAGAGAGAGTGAAGAAAGAAATCATGGTAATCTGAGACTACGTCATAACAGAATTCAGACCCAGAAAACAAAGAACCAGTACGTACAAGGTTTACAAGTAAAATGACCCAAGGAACCTACCCTCCACTGATATGCCATTGAAATATAAAGGAAGCACATTCTCAAACATGAAAGAATTCGAGTGGCAGAGCTACCATGAGCCCTATTTGGGAGGAAAACTACTTGACAATTAAATTTAACCAAACAAAAGTTAAAAAAAAAGAAACTGTGCTAAACTAACTAGCATCAATAATCAGGGACAGAAGACAGTGGAGAAATGTCTATTAGGTGCAGAGGAAAAAAGTTGTGATTCCCTAAGTTAATCTAGCTAACTTGCCAATTGACCAAAAAGTTGAAACAGGCATTCTGAAGAATTCCACAATCAGATCTTCTAGAGATGAATCAAAATAAAAGGTCAGAATTGGAAAGTCATAATAAAAATGCTAGTACTGACCATTTAATCTAATATGAATTTTCACTAAGAAAATGAAAAAGGAAACCTCAAAAAATGGAAAATAATAAAATTAAAATAGCAATACATTCTATTATAAATATAATATATAAATATATGTATATATTTGTATATATAATTTTTATATAAAATACAGTTATAACCACATGTGGTTTAAAAAAAAAAAGAACAGGGGCACTGAGTGGTGCAGGCAGTTGAAACTCTTACATTTGGTTTCTGCTCAGGTCCCTATCTCAGGGACCTGAGATCAAGCCCCACCTTGTGTTTATCAGCTTAGCAGGAGTCTGCTCAAGTTTCTCTCTCCCTCTTCCCTTCCCTTGTGTGTGCATTATCTCTCTCTCTCTCTCTCTCTCTCAAATAAATGGATAAATCTTTAAAAAAAAAAAAAAGAACTGAGTCCTCTTATTATACGGATTTAATCATTATTGTCTAAAACTAAATCATATATCTTCATAGCTTAATGTTTCCTTTTTCCTTTTTCCTTAATTTTTAAAGGGATATTTATAAAAAGCTACGGGATATGCTATATAAAATTGCCAATATCCCACTGTTTCTTGGGTACAAAACGGCAGTTTCATATATTTCAACTTCATATTTTTGTAATAAAAAAATACTTCTCGGGCGCCTGGGTGGCTCAGTGGGTTAAGCCGCTGCCTTCGGCTCAGGTCATGATCTCAGGGTCCTGGGATCAAGTCCCGCATGGGGCTCTCTGCTCAGCAGGGGCCTGCTTCCTTCCCTTCCCCTCTCTCTGCCTGCCTCTCTGCCTACTGTGATCTCTCTCTGTCAAATAAAAAAAATAAAATCTTTAAAAAAAAAATACTTCTCAGAAATGTACGATTTCCTTTAGTTTCATTTGAATTTTTTCTTTTGTGAAACAGAGTAAATACAAAATTATTTATAAACTTGTAAAGCATAAATATATTTTTATAAAATTTTTACTGTCTTTCCTTCAATCTATTCATCCTTCTATGTATTTTTACATGTATACTCATGATTTAAACAGATACTTAAAATGGTGCTCATCAAATAGTATGGTTGTTTTTGGAAGAATAAGATTTTGTGGGGATTTTGGCTTCCTTTTTAGTATTTTTTTGTAATTCTTTCAAGGATATGGTTATGATTTGCTAGACTGTAGACACTGAGGTTTAGGAAGGAGAATGCACAAGTATAAATTCCCCTTAAACTGGTCCGCCAACTAGCACTGACATCAATTGGGTACTTGTCAGATGTGCAGAATCCCGGTGCAACCCCAGAATCTGCATTGTAACAAGATCCCCAGGGCATTTATATACACACTGAAATTTGAAAAATACTGCTTTAAAAGATCTAACAGCTCAAATCCCAACAAGGGTGTTGGGCGGTGGCTTTCAGGAAGCTACAGAAATTAACCACTCAGTGGGGTTTGTAGAAAGGAGAAAAAAATTACTTTGTTGTCCACATGAAGTTCCTTGTGCTATATTTTGACTGTGTATTACATAAGCGAAGGGGACATCTCTAGTGTGAGCATCCATATGTTTTATAACATTCTCAGGGTGATGTCATGGGACACCCAAGGAAGCAAATACAAAGGTTGGTGGTTGAACAAGGGAGAGGGAAAGCCTTGTTTCCTTGGAGTGTGATAGGAGGAATCAAGCAGAAGACAGAGTTAACATTGTCTATAGGGGGAAAAAATAGCATTACCTGCAAGATTTCTCAGGACATTTAATTCTTTTTCCAAACTGTCTAAGGTTTGCTGATCAGCAGTGCCATCTAAGAATGGCTCGGTGTGGTGAGTAGTATCAATATATTCAATTTCTGAAATTTCAGAAGCGGCTCTAGACAATGGTCGAGCCCCTGCACTTCTTGACCGAGGATGGGAGGAGACAAGGCAGCTGGAGCTTTTTTTAACAGAGTTGGAAAGGGATAAATTTGCTGTTGAAGGTCTCTGGGATATCTGGCCTAAAATGAAAAATAAAAAATTTTTATATCAACTTTTTTATGCTTAAAGGTATAAAATACCAGCCCCCTAAATCTAGAACAGTTAAGGTCATACAACAGAGTTTAAGAGAAAGTGTACTTTAAATTATCATGCATTCTGTTTACCACAATGTTTTAATCCCAAATTACTTTCCCTATGTCATAAAGAACACTCCTGAGTTATTTTTCCCTTTCTTTTCTACATTCAGAAAAAGACAAGCTAATTTTAACTAAAGCAAGAAATCTGTAAACCAAGTTAATTCCAGAACAATTCAGTATTTAATCTTCTTTTTATCCAATATCCAATCTTATAATCTGTTCCCTAAACATCCCAAACTATGTCATGTTTCTTAAATTCTAGGATGATACCACACTGTGCCTTGTAAGAGAAAAAAAATAAACCATAGAATAGACATGGGACCACTTCCCCGTGAATTTTTTTGATGGTGTGTAACATTCTTCTATTGAGACAGATATGGAGACAAAATAATAGTATGCTAAATCTTCTAGAAAAACACAGGCTTTCAAGAAATTGAGATTCTATTTCTAATTTTCCTAAATATAAGTTCAGTTTCTGCTGCTATAGAGGGCACTTTAGTGGAAAAGTTCCAGAAACACAAATCTAACTTGGGTAATTACTTTGTTCCACTATGGTAGTCACAACTTTGTTTTGACTTCGTTTAGTTGGTTTCTTTAACATTTGTGTTTCTTTCATAGCAGGAAAAAAGATCCCTTCAAATCTTACACTAACATAAAATAACTATTTCTCTCTCTTTCTCTATCTACATATATCCATCTATCTATTGATAGATACGTATATCTATCTTTTGATACTACTCACAAAATTCTTTAATGAAGGTCAAGGGAATATTCAAAGTACAAATTTAGAAATTCAGAGTGTAGGCATTTTATATGTACTAAATCACTGTTCTTATTTAGATTAATATTTTCATATTAAATATAAATATAAGATAACCTTGTGTCCCCTTAATGAGAATTGGCTTTGTGTAAAATGTTGGATTATTTAAAGAAGCACTACTGTCAATATCATGAAAATCATTATTTGAATGAACATACGCCATTATAACATTATGCCCACTCAATTCGAAGGAAAATGTAAGATTCAGAAGAACAGCTACAGGTAGTTGTCATGCATTAAACATTTAAAAACTACTGAATTTGTCTTATTTTTAAACTTAAAAATATACTTTGAATGTAGCTGGTACTCCAAGAAGCATCCTAATGTAGTATGTAATTATTTAAGCAATTAAAACTAAGGTAAGTCCCAAAGGGCACCAATTTTAATGAACATTTCAGAAATCAATTTTGAAAATATTTTCTGTCGGAATGAAATTATGAATAAATTAAAATAAGATTCTGACCTTTTTGTCTATGAGCACAGAGATAATTATGAAGAAAAATTATTGACAAAAATGTATCTATGTTTGAGGACATACAAATGCAAATATCCTTATGGATTACTTTAAAGGCTAGAATTTGGAAATAATTTCCCCTTTTACCTGTAATACACAGGAGTACATCATATATAAAATAAATAAATACATAAGAATACATGACACACAAAAAAGCAACCTTGCCATTCCTACATAGCAAAGCCAGAGCAAGAAGAGCTAACGTGGAAATGTGAGTATAACAATAATTCAACTATATGAATTGAAAGTTCTGCATCTACGGAGAAAATGATACCCTTCTATTTGTATTGTGCTCTGTCCCAGTCAAGTAAAATTCAGAGGAATGCAGAACTCTGACTAAAATAAAACAAGTGGAAGATGTTATGAGGAAGAACCGGACTTCTGCCAACACAGGCAAATATGAGTCGAGAAAAATTTAGCATAATATGGATGTCCTTCAGAAGATTCAGAAGAGCACAAACACTTGCCAAACTGTTGTGACAACATCTGGTTGCCACAGTATTAGACGTTAACTGATCCCAGTTGAGAAAACAAGTACACTGAGGGTGGGACATGCATGCAGCAAACAGACCATCTTTTTGTGGAAAATATGTTTAAAGACTAATATAAAGTCCCCCAAACATAGAAAGAGACAGCAGAAGCTTCAATCTGGTCCTTGATTTTATTTATTTATTTTGTTTATTTAGATGAGTATATTGTTCTCTGTACAGGCTTATTAATGTAGAAGCTTATTGATGTTACCGCGGGGGTTAAAATTTGAAACACCGTTAAGACTGACACTAATGAAAAGTGCCATGATTGAAGGGAGCGCTCTATAATTTTTTTTTTTTTTTTAAAGTTCAGCCTGTAGATTAGGAACATAAGAAGTTCTTTTTAGAGTAACTGGTGCCATTGCTGGCAATGTAATCTTACAAAATTATAGATTACCAGTGACCACAGTTATACTCTGAAAATAACTTAAAAAACTCTCCTTGGTATTAGCTAAAGAAAATGTGCTCCATGATTACTAATGAGACTATGCTTGCTCTTGGTAAGATAAAAGAGAAGGGCGCTTTGGACTATGGGCATAAGAATACTGACAAGAATATGAAAGTCTGAATCACTCAGTGAATGGTATTTAGTACAATAACTGTTATTGCCAGTCTAAATAAAAACATTAGAACTGGATGAAATATCAATAGAGCAACATGCTTTTTGTGTAGTGTCTCAGTAACAAATAACATCTGATCAAAGAAGCCACTATTTTATTTCTGAATAAAGGTTGTGAAACATTGTTGCCTTTTGACATTCTTGTTCTTCTGTGTAAATTACTAAGCATTTATACTTTAAAACATAAAAATATATTTTCTAAGAGTTCTTGACACATAGATGGGCATTTTTTTAGCAGTATGGGTTATTGGAAAGAAGGCTAAAGTGGGAAGCACTTGTCCATTCTCACTGAATTAGAAATCATCTTGTGACCTAAGGCATGCAAATATATTTCAACCTACAAAAGTTAGGAGTAACTTAGGAGTTGGGACAGAATATCTCAAATCCTCTCCAACTCTGAAAGCCTATGAATTAATACCCAATTCAATTAAATTATAAAATCATTTGTCATATCCTGAAATTGTCAGGCACTGTGTCAGGTTCAGGGTGCTCAAAAGTGAATGAGACATTGCCTCTACCCTCAAGCTGTACTGCAAATTAACACACAGCCTTGCTCTCCTGCTTCCCTCCTTCAGACATGGTTGCTAAGTGCTGACAATATGCCAGGCTGTGTTCCATCACTGAGGACGCAACAAAGAAAAGGACAGGCTAGGTCCTCGCTTTCTTTCCAACCAAGCTTAGGATGAGCAAAAAATAAATAAATAAAATAAATAAAATAATTTCATCTATTACAAGTACAATAATTACATCTATTATCAGAAACTATTATTAGTTTCTAGGAGAAGGAAAAATAAGGTAAGTGTGACGGGGGTCTCAAGAGGCTGGCATTAGTTAAGGTGGTTTCAGGAGGCTTCTCTAGGGAAGCAGCGTCTGGGCTTAGATAGAAAAATGGAAAAGAAACAATCATTTGAAAAATGGTGTGAAGAGTGAGAAAGAGGCTACAGACCATTCCAGGTTAGATGGAAGAGCAAATTCTAAAGCTAAGGAGCAAGACAGAGAGTGGCCTCTATGAAAACAAAAAGAAGCCAGCCAGTGTAGCTGCACTGTGAGAGGACCACTGTTAGCAGAGTTGGGCAAGGCCAGCTCAGCACTGCTGTGTGATGTCTGGTAAGAGATGTTGTGGGTTTGTTTTGTTTTGTTTTGTTTTTTCCTGTCTTCTATAAGAAGCTATAAAATGCTTTTAAGCAGGAGAATGACAAGATACAATTTATGCTTTAAGTTGAAAGAAAATGTGATTAGCTCCCTATAAACTATAAACAATTTTATGGCTATAAACAATTCACTCACTGACTATAAACAGTACAATTTGATAGAAATTACTTACTGAAACTTGTTTTCAAGAAAGGCAAGAAGTGAAATTGAGAGATAATGGACAACTGGCTTAGGCTCCTCTGGAATAAAGGTAGAAGCAGTCAGATTTGGGATCAGTCTCAGAGCTGAAATCAACAGAGTCTAGGGATGACTCGGCTGTAGAGGGTAAGAGAGAGACAAGAAAGCTCCTGACCATCTTACCAATGCTTATATGGTTTTGTAGACAGAGACAGAAAAATGGGGTGGGTGAGCAGGAGGTTTTGTCAGGAGTTGGGAAGATCAATGGGCTTGCTGCCGTATTTCATAGCTATTGTGTTTCTACATTCACAGACTTAAAAATCTTACAGAAGAATTCCTTTATCCACTAGCATCAGTTCAGAACATAAGATTTTGATAACTTGTGGCTTAGCCAGAAAAATTTAATTTTTATTTCAGGATACTGCTTCTGTTCAGAAAGTCCTTTCCCTCTGCCCCTAACTGGTACATCTTATTAATTCCTTAACACTTAGATGAAATGTCACCTGGTCTCTAACACCTTGGTGATCTATACCTTTTAACAGCAAAGCAATAATTTTACCATATCCATTCCTAAAAAGACTGCACATGTACCTACCTTTACTATAACTGATCACATGTACTATGATTATCAATTACTTATCAGTCTCCAAAAGTATGTTATTCAAAGTCCTCTTACAAAATGTGTATTTTATATGGGGTAATTTATGTGTTTATGTATCTATATAGCAGTTTTCCCTAAGTATGATTTTTGGACTGCCTACATCAGCATAACATGGAATTATTGATAAAATAAGTGCAAATTTCTAGCTCCTATCTCAACTTTAATAAATCAGAATGTTAAGAATGAGGTGGTGAAATCCATACTACAACAGGCTTCTCAGGTGGTTATGCTCACACTAACATTCTAGACCTTCTGCCTTAGCCTAAGCTCAGGGATGAGGGCGGCTTCTGTCTCACCATGTCTGCAGTGCCTGGCTTACAGTAAGTGCTTCCACAAATGTCTCTTATAGTAAATTACTGATTTCAACTGATCACTCCAGATCGAGACTTAAAGGCATTTGGCATCTTATCTATAAAGATTTGTCCCGATAACACATTTCTCATAGCATGCATATTAATTTGTTTTCAGCAATATATGGTAACTTAAAACAGTTCCTTTGGCTGCCTCCAAATGAAGCTACCAGAAGTTTTGAAGCTGCTTGAGACTTTGATGTGAGAACAGGTACCTAATTATAGAGCCAAAAAACATTTATAATAAATGGATGGTTATTTCATGAAAAAAAAAATGTTTTAAATCTGGCAGATTATCAACATAAATGCATATGAAAGGGATCTAAGCTAGCCAGAGTTTGAATCATAGGATTTAGGGCAAGAGAGACATATAAATTTTGCATATTTGGACAAATCATCTGTAATTAAATCTCTGGCTTGAAGATGGCATTTAGATGAAGGCAAATAACCCCCTTGTCAAGCGTTCTTCCTAAACCTGTGAGCTCCTGGAGATCAGGGAACATGACTTACGCATCCCTTTTTCCTCAGGGCCCAGCATCAGGCCAACCTACTCAACACAGGTCTGTTGAATTGCCTTAATTCATCAGTCATCTACAGCAACTTCACATGAAATTCAGTATAAAGCAAACTTACTGCAACAGGTGTTCTTGGATAATAATAATAATGACATAAGAAAACTACTGATTTTAATGATGTCAAAATTCTCTGCGTACATTCTCTAGGAAAATATTACAGTGAGATTCAACATTCAAAAGAGTTATCGTAGAGACAATCTTAAGACTATTTTGGTTAGTGAATGGAGTCAATGAACGTAAATCAAAATTTCAGGGTTAACATATTCAGCACGAGATGTAGAACAGAGGTGTCTCAACCATGGCTACAGAAAGCAATCTTAACATAAACCATTCCTTTCACAAATGGCTATGTCTGATCAGAATGTGAACCAAGTGTATGATATGCAAAATCTAGAACAAATACACTGTGTCCCAGAGTGTAATAAAACTGAGTATGTACTTTATGAGGATTGTTTAAAATGCACACCATACCCTGAGCTAAATTTAAAAAATACTATTTACTAATACATTGTAGCAAAAATAACTAAGAGACTGAACTCATGTTGTTGAGAAGAATATGACAAGTCTTGCTTTTTTGGTTTTGGAAAAAAAAAATGTAAGGCAGCCAGTAAAATGAATAAGTTCACATTATGAAACTGCAAAAACTAATTTTCAGGTACCTAGTAAACTGCTCAGAGAAACTAAAGAACACAGTGAGTCATCAGTATGGCACTGTGGCCTTCCAGCTGATCTTACCCATTTTTCGTTGTGTTCTACTCATTGACGGGTTCTGGGCACTCTGCTGAACACCCAAGGTGACTGCATTATCAGCATATGTACTTATGCTACGGTCTGGAATCCACTCTCTGTCTCCTGAAATGGAAAAACTGTAAGCTAATTTAAATCTTAAAAAGCAGAGAGATCCATATTATGGCTTTATTTTATTTATCATCTTACCGGATAATCTAAATAAGGAACATTGATAAGAGTGAGGGATATATTATAAAAGACAGAAATCTCATAAATATATAATAAAAACATTAGATTTGCATAGCATAATAAAAAGAAATAAACTGTAAATTGCAAAGATATCACATATACATTTGAATAAAAACAAATACTTAAGTATATAACAATATACTTAATATATAATAAAAATAAATACTTTAAGTATATAACAATATAACATAAAGCATAATAGTACATGAATAAACATATCTGAATACATGGGAAACCTAAGAATATAGGTGATACCAGAACTTGCAGAAGGAAATTCCAGCTATGTTTCAAAAATTCCTATAAATCCTGAGTTTTTATATTTGCTTTTAGGATGGTATTTAAGAATCATCATACAATACTTAGCAGCTAATTAACTGATTCAAAGAATTTCTATTTCACAATTTAGTAAAGGCTACATTTCTAAATTCTAAAAATAATCTCTCCTCAGTCTCATTATACTTATATTCTCTCACATTCTGAGAGTAGCCTCAAATATAAATATGTGGCAACTCACAGAGGGTTAATAATTTCAGCTGGAGAAGAAGAAATTGACTTTATTCATTGAACAGAATTGCCCAGTATTTCCGAAAATGAGGATGAGCTGTTTAAAAAAAAAAAAATGTCAGGAAATTGTTAGGTTGGTCCACAGGCCATCTGATTTCATGTCTGAATTTACCTGCAGTTGTAATCCTAGTACTGGAATAGCTGCATTCTAAGCTATGAGAAGGAAGTAAGTTGAGTCTTTCATTTTTATCAAAAACAAAGAATCTTTCAAGTCCTTGATATTGTTCAGTTATAGGCTTACTTCTGAGGGCTATTTCTTGTAACAACTAGGAAACAAAATATTCAACAAAATTAAGTTTATTTTATTTCATCAACACAAAGCAGCACATTTATTCATTGAGCACCTACTATGTTCTTGGCACAAATTCTCTCCTCATCAGATTTAGGTTCTTGTAGTGAAGACATAGAAAACAACACAACATTTATATATAGTAAGTCCTGAAAAATATATAAACCACAATTATCGTAATTATCTGAAAGTTGTCATCAATCCAAGAAGGACAGAAGATCACAAAAGAAAAGGTCACCTTTCTCCCTCCTTTTATTTTCTTCCCTTAGTGTCTTCGTGCCTAAGTTACTCCGGAAAACAGATTCTTCCTCATATGCTGTGCTTTTGAATTAGTATCTTTGTCTATATATAAACTAATTTCAAAGATGAAAGTAGAATACCAAAGGGAATAAAACTTGTCATGGACAAAATCCAAGTTAACAAAATATTCATTATGAAACAAACATCTATGTAGTAAACTGAGGCAAGAGCGAGCTAAGTTATTTGAGAAGGTCATACAATTAGAAACTAGCAGACCTAGGTTTGGCTGATGTGAAGCATAGGCTTATTTTCCCGCCCTACGAATTCATTTTGTGATATGTTTCATCCTAGGGAAGAATATTAATGGGATTAAAACATACATGATTCTAGTAAGTAACAGATTAGAGATTCAGACGTGAGAGCTCTAGATGGGCTTAAAACATAATCAGAGTGCTTTCAGTATTTAACAGTTCCCTAATGGATCTAATTAATGCCCAAATACAGTCTGTTTCCAGGCAGTAAACAACACAAAAAATTATGATAAGTCCATTCAAATTTATAAGTCATATAAATGATAAAACGTTACAAAACAAAGCTAGTGACCAATAAAGCACCTCCTTCAAAGACAAATCTAAGTTGGCTCTATTCATGGCATCTTCCCTGGTTGTCCAGGACACTGATTTTCAATTTATAGCAACCCTTCAGCGCTAGTGCAGCTCTTATTTGTATTAGACAACTGCAAATCTGGAGCGTTTTTGTAAAGCATCAGTTGAGAGATAAGAAAAAGAAAGTGGATTGGTTTGTTTCCCAGACTACTATTGATGGTGTCAAAACCGGAACCAAGAGCCCCTAACTAGTCCATGTTCTTCCCGGCACCCGGCCCTATTCCACTGCTGCTGCTCTACAACTTGGTACTGAATTCCACAGTTTCCACCTTCACAAAGGACTCAGTTTCTGAAAACTGAAGTGCAAAATGAATGATCGTGCACTCCAGTGCAAGTCAAGTAATACTACTGCTAAAAACTGCCCCCACCGCTCAATCTTAAATTGTCTACTGCAGCAACATAGATTTTTAAGTAGTCTCTGCTCAAGGAATAGCTTCTACTACAGCAGGAAGAGAATAAAAACAATTCATGTCTAGTCATCACAGATTAAAACAAAGTAGATTCTATCACTATATATAAAGCACTGTTTTCTGTGACATAATCATTTACCACTTTTTTTTTACTATAGTAGTATAAGCAATCAAAATATGGTTAGTAGCTCTGTAACGCTTCAATTCTAATTATGAAATACTTTAAGTATGTAGATATGTATTATATATAACATGACTTGATCACACAATTTAATATCAGTAATTTAAAATATTCATTTCACGGGTGCCTGGGTGGCTCAGTCAGTTGAATGTCTGACTCTTGGTTTCGCTCAGGTCGTGATCTCACATTAGTAGGATCAAGCCCTGTATCAGGCTCCACACTCAGCATGGAGTCCTCTTCAGATTCTCTGCCTCTCCTCCACCCTCTCAAATACATATAAAGATTTTTAAATCTTAAAAAATATATATTTGCTTCAGATATCCATGCCAAAAAATTAGTCTTTAGAGCTAATTGTATTATTGCATTGAAGTAGACATACTTAATTCCAATGCATGTTTTTGACTATTACTACATCTGAATGTATCCATAAAAAGTTATGTCTTAAATGTTTCCAAAAATACTGACTTATCTCTACGTGTCCTTTTACATTTAAATTTTAATGCCATATTTTTTTAGATGGATCCATATAAATAGAAATAGTCCTATGCCATTCATTTTAACTGCTAGATTGCTTTCCATTATACAAATTACCACAGATTACATATCTGTGAGCTTTGGCCAACAGCCTTTTATTAGGTCACAGCAGAGAATGTCTCGCCCTAGGGCACAGGTCAGGCAGGCTTGCAACCATTATAAAAGAATTGGGGTCCTTGTGCTCTAGGATTCCTCTCCCTTAACACAGGACAATGCATGTGTAGGTTGTCACTTAGTCCTCTACATGAGGCCATGTGGAAATTGGAAAATTAGAGTTCTGTTTGCAGAAATTCAGTCTGATTGCTTTCTTCACTGAGGGAGGAGGAAGAAAAGCTCCTCTGCAATGAGGCTTTGTTTTTGAGATCTATTATCAGCTAAATTGTGAGAATGTCTTCTAGAAGGAATTGGATTTCTTCTGGCAGACACATTAAGGTATCAACATAAAGGGATTAAAATTAATGTGAATTTGTTGGCTTGGAGCTCCTAAGCAAGAAATATATATTTAAACTGTAAACCTATGTTAAATGAAAGCCCAAAATTTCCATTTTTCAGGTAAGGTATTTTATTGATCTGTCCCAGTTCCCCTGCAGAAATCAGCTTCTCTTCATCTTCTTGCATCTGTGAGCATGTCTCCCAGGGTATTCTTCCAGTGACTGAGAAGACTTCTACGGATCAAAAGCTTTTGCAAAGGTCTCAGTTCCAATTTTGCATTTCAAAAAGGAAGAAGACCCATCACAAGGTGGGCCCCAAATCCAATCCCCCAAGCAGAAGGGGCAACAAATCCATAGTCATTCTTCTATGGTTTTGGTCCCAACTTCACATTAGGCATCATGAAGATTCATTTCATATAACTTTGAAGGGTTATTAAAACATTTGACTTGCCTAATTTCCAAAATTTGTATTACGTAATCATGATTACCTAAGATTTTTATGTATAGAACAGAAATTCAAATATAGTTTCAAAACTGGGCATTAATGCAATGACGAGCTACTTTACTTTTTCCTCTAAGATGAAATGAAAACTATACCCCTATTTATTTATTAGCCATTTTTCTGAAGGAACCACCTTTAAAACCTTGTACTTACATTAAGCCACAAAGACTAGTTATATCTACATATCTGCATTTATTTCATTTTTTTTTAACAGTGACTATATACTGTAAAAAGCTAGAAAGGATTTATTATGCTAAATTATTTCTAATAATAAATTTCATTTAGAAAAGTAACAGCTCTCTTCCTATGGTGCATGAGGTGGGCCTTAAAGTGTTGTCACATAAAACCGTTTGTTATAATGGCATTTACCATATTAGAATTTTTCCTATAGGTCATTAACATTCTTTCCCATATGAGTCATTCTTCAACTGTCTCATGATAATATGAGGTAGCAAATTTTAACTTCAATAGGTAGTAATGTTTAAAAATATAAGATGTCAATATAAAATTTTCTTATGACATTTCATATAAAATTTTTAATGTAATAAACACAATAGAGATTTACCAGTGGCGACTCCGTAGCTTTAGAATCTTCAAAGTTTGGCCTCTCATGCAGATTGCTAAATTCCAAGGATTCTTTGATGTCCTGAGGTAACTGCTCCTTAATGGAAGGTTTTTTTAAATCTATGCTTGGCAAAGAAGCCTTGCTCTCAAGTGATACGCAGGAATCACCAGACTTTTGATTACTCTCTGTATCTATCATTTTATCCTTGAAATTTCTTTCAGAAATGCTGCTTTCCCCTATTTTCTCAATGGCAGGAAAATAAACATCAGGATCCACAATGATTTCAAATTCAGTATCTGAAGTTCCTGCTGTTGAAAACAATTATTTACAAAACTTAAATAAATTAACTAAACTGTTAATAAACCAAAAGTTTTGTGGTGTAAACCTTTATCAATAAGCACTATTTTATCAACATTTCTTTACCGAGATCTCAGTGTTAAAATACATTTACTCCGTTAATGTTTATAAATGATAATCATAATTTACTGATATATTCAAACCTTAATGGAGCAGACTAAAGGAAGGAGGCAAGATTTTATGTTGTAATGAAATGTCAAAATTGATGCACATTTTTACTTCAGCCTGTGTTTCAATTCCCACTTTCCTACATCTTCTCCCACTCCAGTTTTATATTGGCAATTTATGAAAAATAATGCAGAGAGAACCTTATTTCCACATTTTGCGTCTTTTCTTTAACATGCCTAGTGATGAGGTGAGGGCAAGGGGAGATCTGCAGATGAAAGAGCAGTACCAGTTAGGGGCACAGAAAATGTTTCAGCTGGGACACCTGCCTCTGGAAAGCTACAAAATGAGCAAGATTATATTAGTCACCATCTCATTATGTCTGCTTTAAATAAATGAGTTGCTTTAGATCATTGGTTTTCAACCTGGGTGCACAATGGAATCACCTGAAAGTACTCTTTAAAATTGTCAGTGTATGAGCCTGACCCCAAACCAATTAAATCAGACACTGGGAGTGGGATTCAAGCACTGCTTCTTCCACCTCCCTCCACAAAGTTCTCCAGGTGCAACCAGGGTTGTGAAACATTGGTCTTAATTTTAAGAAGAATAAAAATTCTTTAACAATTTTTATGCCATACTGCATTCATTTTAACTAACAGTATGTTTATCATTATCCAGATGGAATATAGCTTCATCCGATTATCCCTATGCTCTTTCCAATATAAATATCTTATCTCTATAAATAGATGGTATAAAATAGTAAAGGCTATGACTAAAATACTCTCCAGTGATGTAAATTCTGCCTTGCTGCCCAAAGGACTTACTTGTTGCAATCAAATGTATAGCTTAGCAATTACACATAGTATTTAGAACCTCCATTTCCAACAACTACCACCTCTCACCACAAGTACTATGAGAAATACAGTAACTTGTATATCAGAGAAATATTTTTACAAGCATAACTTTATAAAAACTGTTCAACTTAAGGAAACTTCCATAATAATGCTGCATTTTCCTCCTAAACTTCAATAGAAATTAATTGATTTTTTGGTACAAAAAGATGCTATTTCCTCTATGTAAATGTCTACAACTAACCTCTGCAATATTTTTGCAAGATTGCAAAATTCTATTATTAGGATCAAATGCTGCTGAAGAGGTGACAAAGCTGCATTTTAATGATCTTTAAAAATATGATGAAGAAAGTATAGGTATGATTTAATTTAGTCTATTCAGTGGAAGGCCCATTAAGCCATAAAAATCAGATGTCTTCTTGATCCATTCATCTGTTGATGGACATCTAGGTTCTTTCCATAGTTTGGCTTAGCGAAATAAGTCAAGCGGAGAAAGACAACTATCATATGATCTCCCTGATATGAGGAAGTGGTGATGCAACATGGGGGCTTAAGTGGGTACGAGAAGAATAAATGAAAGAAGATGGGATTGGGAGGGAGACAAAACATAAGTGACTCTTAATCTCACAAAACAAACTGAGGGTTGCTGGGGGGAGGGGGTTTGGGAGAAGGGGGTGGTATTATGGACATTGGGGAGGGTATGTGTTTTGGTGAGTGCTGTGAAGTGTGTAAACCTGGTGATTCACAGACCTGTACCCCTGGGGATAAAAATATATGTTTATAAAAAATAAAAAATTATATTAAAAAAAATAAAAAAATAAAATAAAAAAAAATCAGATGTCTTGGTTCAACATTTGAAAACCAATAATCGAATATGTCACATCAAGAGGTTAAAGAAGAAAAATCACAAGATCATATCAATAGATGCAAACCAGAAACAAAAAGGAACTTCCTCAACTTGATAAAGACTATCTATAAAAAGCCCTAGAGTTAACATCATACTTAACAATATACTAGATGATTTAACCCTACTATCAAAAACAAATCAAGGATGTCTCCTCTCACAACACCTTTCCAACACTGTACAAGTCATAGTTAATGCAATAAAACAAGAAAATAAGTATACAGATTAAGAAGGAAGAAATAAATCTAATTTTGTTCACATATGGCATGATTATTTATGTACAAAATCTGAAAATATCAACCAAAAAACTCCTGGAACTGATAAGTGATGATGGCAAGGTTGCAGGATACGAGATCAAGATACAAAAGTCAATCACCTGCCCATACAACAACATGAATAAGTAGAATTTGAAATTAACAACACAATGCCATTAGTACTCAAAAACTGAAATACTTAAGAGTGAACTTAAACTTTGTAAAAGATTTATATGAGGAAAACAAAAATCTCTGATGAAAGAAATCAAGGAACTAAATAAATGGAGAGATAGTCCATGTTCACAGATAGGAAGACTCGATATTGTCAAAATATCACTTCTTCTCAACTTAATCTATAGATTCGTTCAATCCCAATTAAAATCCTAGCAAGTTATTTTGTGGATATTGATAAAATGATTCTAAAGTTTATATAGAGAGGCAAAAGACCCAGAAAAGCCAACACAATATGGAAGGAGAAGAACAATGTCACAGGACTGACACTATACAACTTCAAAAATTACTAAACAATTGTAGTAACAAAGACAATGTGGTATTGGTAAAAGTATAGAAAAAATACATCAATGGAACATAACAGAGAATCTATAGATAGTCTCCCAAAATATAGTCAATTGATCTTTGTCAAACAGCAAAGGCAAAATAATGGAAAAAAGAAACTCTTTACAACAAGTGGTGCTAGAGTTGGACATCCACATGCCTCCAAAATAATCTGAACACAGACCTTCCACACTTCACAAAAATTAACTCAAAAGAATGATACACCTAAATATGAAATGCAAAACTATAAAACCCTTAGAACCTAAAAATCTAGATGATTTTGGGTATGGTGATGACATTTTAAGACACACACCAAGAACAGGATCCATGAAACAAATAATTTATAAGCTGAGCCTCATTAAAATTAAAAATCTGTTCTGTAAAAGACACTGCCAAGAGAATGAGAAGACGAGCCATAGACTTAGGGAAAATATCTGCAAAATACATATCTCATGAATATTATATCTCAAAAATATTAAAAAATCTAAAATCTCAACAGTAAGAAAATGGAGAGCTCAATTTAAAAATGGGCCAAAAACCTTAATAGACCTTCATCAAAGAAGATACATAGATGGCAAATAAGCATATGAAAAGGTGCTCAACATATGCTATTAGGGAATTGCAAGTTAAAACAACAATGAAATCCACCCCACAATTTTTGGAATGACAAAAATCCAAAACACTGACAATACCAAATGCTGGCAAGGATGTAGAGAACAAGAAGTCTCATTTATTGCTTTGGGAATGCAAATAGTACAGCTACTTTGGAAGACAGTTTGGTGATTTTTTTACAAAACTAAACATATTGTTACTATGTGATCTAACAATTGCAATCCTTGGTATTTACCCAAGTGGGATGAAAAGTTATCTTCAAATATACATGGATGTTTATAACAGCTTTATTCATAATTGCCAAAATCCAGAATCAACACGTTGTCCTTCAATAAGTGAATGTATAAATAAATTGTGATACATCCAGATAATGAAATATTATTCAGTACTAAAAAAAAGAGCTATCAATCCATGAAAAGACATGGAGGCACCTTTAAGTGCATATTACTAGGCGAAAAAAGCCAATATGAAAAGATTGCACATCATATCATTCCAGCTTGACATACATACATGACATTCTGGAAAAGGCTAAACTATAAAGTGAAAAGATCAGTGGTTGCCAGGAGTTAGGAGGCAGGGAGGTAACATAAAAAGGCAGGGCACTATAATGATTTTTTTATGATACTATAATGGTGGATACATGTCATTATAAATTTGTCCAAACCCACAGAAAGTACAATATCAAGAGTGAACCCTAATGTGAACTATGGATGTTGGGTGATAATAGTGTGTCAATATATGTTTGTTGATTATAAAAAATGTACTACTCTGGTTTGGGATGTTGATGGTAGCAGAAGCTATGAGTCTGTGAATGCAGATTGTATAAGGGAACGATCTGTATATCCTGCTCAGTTTTGCTGTGAACCTAAAACTGCTTTAAAAAGTCCAAGTCTATTTACATAAATCAAGTATCTTGTAAAGTAACACTTAATGGATATTTATATTCAGCATTTCCTCAAAGACAACTGGAACACCATGCTCCAGGTAGGTAAGAAAATATCTTTTTGGAGCCCTGTGAAGTCCTAAATTCCCATGTGGATATAGTTCATAGTTGGTCATAATAATTTAGAGGCTTATTAGTTGAAGATGTCAAGACCAGCAGGATTATCACAAATCATGGCTCTACCATCTATTACCCAATCAAAAGTAATCATCAGTTTTATAACTAGTTATTTTAAATAATGCTCTCAAGTATCTCTCACATCTTTTATATAAGACACATTATTAGTTTTTCTGAAAATTCTAAATAGAATAAAATTACATTAGAAAGGCAGATTAGAAATAATCTAGTTCCTATGTTTTAGTTTAGGAAAATGCAATCTAAGAAAGCAAGTGACATATTCAAGGTCACACAATGATTTAAGACAGAAATGGAAATGAAATTTGACTTCCCGGACTAAGATAATTTATTGTGACTGTCTTTAAATGGTGCTCTCACCATCTGGAAATTGAAACCAGACATTTACACCCAGCATTCTAATCGATAAATTCTAAGGAATTTATTAGTAATAACAATGTAGATATATAAACATGATGATTGGTTTTGTTTGGTTTTATCAATTATGTGAAACTTTACATCAAATTTGAATATTTTGGGAGATTTAATGCAAGGCAGGCAACAAGGTGTCAATTAGATTTTCTTCACTAAAAGCCTGCCCATGTAACCTTTTAAATACTAGCTCAGTCCACAATAACTTTTAGACAGACCAGCCAACATTGCCTGCTTTTCTTCTGATTACAGACACTGTTCCCCATTGACTGAACAGAGTATTTGCTAGATAACTATATCTTCAACCAAGTGTTTCTAAGTACTAAATTTTGGGGGCTTAAAATAAACATCATAATAAGAAAAGCTTTTACACACTGCAATACATACTGGTTTTATTAACTTGCCAACATTTATTGTTAATAATATTAATCTACAAGGAAAAAAGTTACCTTTTGAGTTATTTTTACAGTAAGAAGAGCTGTTGTTCAGATGAAGATGTAAGAGGTCTGTCTTTTCCTTGGTGGAAACATGACGTTGATGGATGTCAGTTTCATATAGAAAAGTATTCTGATACTCATGAAATGTGCAACTTTCATGTTTCAGGGTAAACAAAAGAGAAGAATTGAAAGAAATGATATAGAAAAGAACATAAAAAGGCCCATCTTATTAAAATTACAGTAAACCCTTCAGGGAATAGGGTTATTCACAATAATTTAATATTTTTTTAACCTTACTGTGGACACATTCTAAACCACAAGTAACTAAATAGTATTATGGATTTTAAAGAAAGAGGTAACTGGTCAGATCTGATTTGATGAACAATGTCAATTGAAAACCTCTTTTTAAAAATATTCTGAAATAAGTTTGTTCTTGAAATTATTTCTTCTAAAAATGGAGAGTTATCTACTAGTGTATTGAAATCTGGTAAAATCAGGGTTTTATTACTTAAATAAACTTTTTATTTGTTTATCAATGAACTATCAGAGTCAAAATACGTGGTGGGTTAAAGCCTCTGACTTTGGCTCAGGTTGTGATCTCAGTGTACTGGGATAGAGCCGAGCACTGGGCTCTCTGCTCGGCAGGGAGCCTGCTCCCTCCTCTCTCTCTGCCTGCCTCTCTGACTACTTGTAATCTCTATCAAATAAATTAATTAAATCTTTAAAAAAAAAAGGGGGGGGGGCCTGGGTGGCTCAGTGGGTTAAAAAGCAATAGATGATATTTATTTTCAATTTTTAATGATGGTCACTATATACTTGCATATGTACAAATCAAACAACACTTTCTATGAATTGAATAATATATTTAAAAATATCTAATATTTAATAATATCCAATATGCAAGCTTTACGTAGTACCACATATGTGTCACTTATGATTCTTTATGGTTCTCCTTAGAAAGAAAGAAACTTGGGATGCCTGGGTGGATCAGGGCGTTAAGCGTCTGCCTTCCACTCAGGTCATGATCCCAGGGTCCTGGGATCGACTCCCACCTCAGGCTCAGTCCTGGGATCAAGTCCCACATCTGGCTCCTTGCTCAGTAGAGAGCCTGCTTCTCTCTCTGCTTGCTCTGCTTGCCACTCCCCTGGTTGTGCTCCCCTTTTCTTTCTCTCTTTGACAAATAAAATCTTTTTTTTAAAAAAAAGGGAAGAAACTCTACAGGCACCTCCATACCCAAGAGACAAAACCATTGCCAAACCATGATCAGTAACTTTCTCTGCCTTCTGTAATACCTTACTTGGAAGTCAAAGCAAGACTTGCAATAAGACATATAAAAGAACCAAATTAGAGAGCAGATAAGTCATTCATTTTCTTAGGAATACAGTAGTTCATACAAATCTTTTATCTACTGACTAAAAGGTTATCTCCTGCGAAAAGCACATTGGCTGCTAGACATCGAAAAGCACATTGGCTGCTAGACATCTGGGTCTATGCGTCCAAACATGGGTCTTTTCCCTTAGGAAAGGGACAGGTCCAAGGATATCCCTTAGGCCCACTGCTATTCCAAAATGCTGATAGGGCTTAAGTTGATCTGAATGTATAAGCAAAAAATTGGCATAGGAGCTACTTAACAGAAATCTCACTCTGCTCTTTACCCAACTTAATACTTTGTAATCAAAACACATGAAACCCTGGCTAAAGTTTTAAAAGCAAAGAAGACCCAGAGTCCTTTTATCATTACTAACAGATACAGCTATTATTTTTCACTTGGAAATGACAAAATTCTAAAAAAAAGTTACAAAGTGAGCTGTTATACTATACTATACTGTACTTATTTATCACATAGTAAAATCTACCTAGTAACTAATCTATAGTTTGGGAGCCCTTTTGTTTCTCAAACTAATCATTAATATAACTTTTTATTTAGGGTTCATAGCAAACTAAAATAAGAACAATTCAAAGAATATCTTTGGAGAAAAGAAGAAAGCTCATATGACACACATCACCCTTGGTAAGTTACTTCAAATAACGATGCTAAAATCAGAAGTATTTATTAAATAATCCGGATACTAGGTAAGAATATAAACATACCATTATAACCATGTTGCTTTGAATGTTGGCAAATATTAGCAATATTGTACACAAATTTAAACATGGCTTTAGTAAAATATATTCTAACATTGAAGTCACGTGTTTTTCTTTTAATATTTTATTTATTTATTTGACACAGAGAGAGAGATCACAAGTAGGCAGAGAGGCAAGCATAGAGAGAGGAGGAAGCAGGCTCCCTGCCAAGCAGAGAGCCCGATGTGGGGCTCGATCCCAGGACCCTGAGATCATGACCCGAGCCGAAGGCAGAGGCTTAACCCACTGAGCCACCCAGGCACCCATGAAGTCACATGTTTTTTACATCATGAGTTTCTCATGTAAAGAAATAGTTGATTTTGAGAGTAGGTTTTTAATAAGCATCAAAAGTGAGTTAGCAAGATCTTACCTTTGTTGACTATCCGCATCTGCTAACTCAACTTTGTAGGGCACTGGGTCTCCTGGTTCTTCAAATTCCTCTTCATAAGTCTTATTAAATACATGTAGTATAATATTAGTATATTCAATAAATGTATTACACATTAACCAGCTAACAAGTATGTAGTATTTAGAGAATTTTCTTCCTACAAATAATGTCATTAGCTTTCTGGCTATGTGCCATAGAACATGAGTTCTAGAAGAACTAAACAAATACAACTATTTGTTGAGGGCATTTGCTGTGTCAGCCATTTTATCCTTACTATCACACCTAGAAATAACACTAACAGCTGTTTTATTACGTAACTACTAAGTGCCAAGTAGGCTAGTGACTGAAGTGTTTTTAGTCCTCTGAACAGCATGTTATGAAGCTTACTCTGTGCTTCAACAAAATAATGACAAGCACACACATATATACGCAAGCACATGTGTTTATTTATTCTGTATCTTAAATTTACCCAGAAGAGAATTAAAATGTTTCTAGGCATACATGCAAAAAGAGCAGAAGTTATTAACCAAAAGAAGAAAGTGGTCCTTAAATAGATACTTCTTCTCTTCTAGTCTTTTTCTATGAGAACCACAGGGAGAGAAATGTTGAGGACAAGTTGTACATTCAGCTACCAGATAACTAGAAAGTCAGAAATGTGCTAACACATTAAGTTTTGTCAAAACTTAAACCTTTCACAAAAGCTCTACCCCTGACTGGCAAGAGCTCCTGTTGATTTTACTTTTTGTCTTCTAGAGGTTTGTATCCAAGTTATTATTATACTAAATCCCTTAAATCTTAGTACTATTTTTCCTTTAAATAGAAAATAATATTAGATGGCATTCAAGAAACAACATGTATACAAATTATATTAAACAGATATGATATTAGGAGACTAATTTTTGTTTAAAAAGACTGATAACATAAAGACCTAAGCAAAACAAACACTAAACTACATTTATATAAGTTAAAAGTAGTACATTTCCCACACTACACACTTCCAAAAAAGGCACAGTATCAGTACAGCTCAGAAATGGACTGCCTACACTAAAAATAATACTGTTTTACTCCTTTCAACATATTTAATTCAAACTCTTATAAATTTCCTTCCAAACAATGTTGAATAATGAGAAAAGTCTTCTTGAATATAATACATAGTTGTAATTACGTGTTTTGAAATTTCTTGTTAGGTAACAGCAGTCATTATGCACTTACATCATCCAGTTCAACTATTTTTAGAGATGGCTCAGGTCTCTCTATGTTTAGTTCTTCTACTGGCAGAAAAGGCGCTGGGTACTGTACTTTGGTCTCCTCAACTAGGATATAAGATTAGGAAATAATATCTTAAGAATATACTTCACCTGATAATTCCCTATCTTCAAATAGTTGACTGTTATATAGTCAACTATTGTTGACTATAATAATGTTCTCTTGTGCATCTACACTAATATGTAAATGTTATCAATTTCCCCACCTCAAGTTAAAATACACATTTTCTTAGCATTCAATGTTTAAATAAATAAAATGATATAATTAAGGCAAAGTAAATCTATGGAATGGGAAGAGGAGTGTGCTTGATTCTGATCTAGAGACAAAGGGTGCATAGTCCAACTGAAGATAATACAGTAATAAATAAATAAATAAATAAATAAATGCAGATGCTGACTAATGCTTAGTGTGTAAAATTTGAAATGATAATTTAGACAATATCAAATAAGTCTGAACTAACCATCACTATCTTCATCACTTTCATTCTGGGAACACTGTGCCTCACTCGCTGTTTTACATTGTGGTATGAATGTATCGGGTAGCATGTTTCGAAGTTGCTCCTGTGGAGTTCTACAAAACAAGAAAGAAGCAATTATAAGACTAAAATCTATTATGTAAAATTTTCCATGATGAGATTTTGATTTATTTCACAAACAAGTGAGTATACAAAATTAATGATGAAAGCAAAGCTATGCCTCTAATTCACAGAAGTATGATTGTATAAGAGAATCTTAATCTACTAAAATAATTTTATAAATTAAATGAACATCACACAAGATTTTTCTTTTTTTTCTCAAAATGTATTTATTTCAAAATACATTTTTTTCAAAATGTATTTATTTTTTGAGAGAGAGAGAGAGAGAGCACAAGCAGGGGAAGGGACACAGGGAGAAGGAGAAGCAGACTCCTCACTGAGCAGGCAAATGGATATGCGGCTCGACCAGGACCTAACCCAAAGGCAGATACTTAACCAACTGAGCCACCCAGAAACCCCCACACAGGATTTCTCAATTGCATGTCCTACTATTATTCATTTAGAATGAAAATCAAAGTTATGATAGAAGTCAGCATTCTTGCAGAAGTCACATGGAGCCCATGAAACATATTACACTATTTAAAAAGCTAATTTATGGGGCGCCTGAGTGGCTCAGTGGGTTAAAGCCTCTGCCTTCGGCTCAGGTCATGATCCCAGGGTCTTGGGATCGAGCAGCGGGGAGCCTGCTTTCTCCTCTCTCTCTGCATGCCTCTCTGCCTACTTGTGATTTCTAAGTGTCAAATAAATAAATAAAAATTTTTTAAAAAATTAAAAAATAAATAAATAAATAATTTTTTTTTTAAAAGCTAATTTATGGGGGCCCCTGGGTGACTCACTTGGTTACGTGGCCAGCTCTTGGTTTCAGCTTAGGTCATGATCTCAGGGTTCTGGGATCAAGCCCTCCATCAGGCTCCATGCTTACTGGGAAATCTGCTTTATCCCTTGCCCTCTCATGTTTCTCTCTCTCTCTCTCTCAAATAAATCTTTTTAAAAAAAACCCTAATTTACAAATATTTGTTGTATCACAGCCTATGTAACATGTTGATAGGTACTAAGGGAACCTAAAGATATTCTTCTAAACTTTCATCAAGCCAGTAGGATGATAAAATCTGTTCCCACAATGTGAATGCAGTATGTTCTGGCTGTCACATTTATCACACAGTTAATAAGGTCTGATATGGCCCAACTCATATAGAAGGCAACAAAACACAGGAATTCTCAGAGGTCAAGATTATGCATCTGATTCCAGAAGATATTCCCAAATTGTCAAGAAAGTGGTACTTTTCAATCAAGAATATAAGTAGCTACAGCCCTTCCAGACCATGCCAGTTCATGGAGTCCTCGTGTAAAAGTCAGGGCCCTCTAAATGATAATTCTGTGTAGCACTGATACAAAGCTTAAAATGTACCAGGCTCTATTCAAACTAAGTTGGGATATTAAATATTAATAGGTAATATTAAATAGGTACCAATATTATCTTAATTTTACAGATGAGAAAACTGAGGCACAAAGAAGTAAATCAAAGTGCTCAAATTCATTCAAGTAGTAAAAGCAGAAGAGGAATTTGAACCCAAGGAGTCCACGTCCCCAAGTCAATGTTCTTAACCACTAACTTTATATAACCTTTCTCCTAATTTGCAAAAGCAATAAAATTTGATAATCTGGCAGTCTATGGCTAAGTGCATTTTCCTAATATATGTAATGTACATATCAGAACACTCCAAAATATTTATATTATTTAAATATTTATATTATATTATTCAGCTTTGTGTCTTAACAAATTTGATGGGCATGACATCTTAAATCTATAATTTAATTAAGTGATGGAAAATTTTAAAGAGTAAAGGTCAAAACAAACTGGCACCTGGCCACCAGAAAACTCTTTCCAGTCTGACACAAATATACTATAAAAAAAAACCTCAATCACAAATGCACATGAATGTACAATTATCCAGGACTCCTTTTAAAGTAAAAATTTACCTTATTTAATGAGCAAAGCCCTGAACCAAATGCTTATAGAATCTAGACAACAGAATATTGGAACTATTGATTCTTTATTCTAGACTCAAAATTTTGAAGATAAAAAATGTGGATCAAAATATTTTATGGGATTTGCCCATGAACAAACAACTAGGTAGTCAGTGACCTAGGTCTGTACTCTGGATATTGGGACCCTAGCACCAATGCTTATTTGAAAGATCATGCCACATAAATAAAGGGTAAGCATCTTTTTTTTTTTAAGATTTTATTTATTATTTATTTGACAGAGATCACAAGTAGGCAGAGAGGCAGGCAGAGAGAGAGAGGGGGGAAGCAGGCTCCCTGCTGAGTAGAAAGCTCGATGCAGACCTCAATCCAAGCAAGGATCCTAGGATCATGACCTGAGCTGAAGGCAGAGGCTTTAACCCACTGAGCCACCCAGGCACCCCAAGGGTAAACATCTTTAAAAATAAGACTACCTCACCATATTTTCCTCAAAATTTGATCAGATATTTATTGAAGACTGATGAAATGACAGGTACACACTACTGAGTTTCATATGAAAAAGACTATTATAGGAATTACACTTTATAATAGAGATAGACAGCTTGGACAGCAGTTGTACAGGAATAATCAGAAGAGTATATGAATGAACTTAAATACCCTACCACATAAACCACAAGGGGATACAACTATATACCTATGAAAATGACCACCACCAAACAAACGAAAAAACAAGCAAACAACCCTGAAATTACCAGGCACTGGCAAAGATGGAGAGTGGACAGAATTTACACATTGTGAGAAAGGACCCAAATTGTGGAGGTGCTTTGCAGAAATGGTCTGACAGTTTCTCATAAAGGTAAACATGCACTTACCATATGATCTAGTCATCCCAGTCCCAGGTATTTACCCATGGAATTAAAAATTTACATTCAAACAAAAGCTTATTTGTAAATGCTTCTAACAGATTTGGTCATAATTGCCAAAAAACTAGAAATCAGCAGGATGTTCTTCAACAGATTAATGGATAAACTGTACATCAGGATGATGAAATTCTCCCCCAATTACGGGGGGGATTTTGATTCATTGAAGAACACAGATGACTCTTAAATGCATTTTGCTAAGTAAAGGACACAAAAGGCTACATATTGTGTGCTCTCATTTACATGACATTCAGAAAAAGGCAAGTTGCCATGTGTTGGGGAAGAAGGGTTAAGTACAAAGGGGAAGCTAAAGGAAATTTGGGGGCAATGGAACCTGTGCTGTTTGGTACTACGGTGAACACTTGACTCCAGGCATTTGTAAAAACCCACAGACTCATATACAAGTTTATGCTATTCAAATTTTAAAAAGTACTCAGCATTTGGACATAACCGAATCAATGGCAGAACTACTCTAAAGGAGGTGGGAAAGAAATGAGAGCCATGGCCTCAGCAACTTTGAAGGAAAAGATCTGGACTGTGTACTGTGGGCTAAAGATAAAAAGCACTGCACACAAACAGTGTGTCGCAGTGTAATATATATGTATATACATACACACACACATATATAGTGGTATACTATATACATATTTATATACACACACACACAGGATGATAAAGGAATAAATATATCATAGATAATGAAAGCCAGGATTCTTACTGTGGGTGAAAGAAACTACAAATAAGCAAAGGGAGAATGTGATGCTGGTTTTGAGTCAGAGATATGAGTACACGCACGTCTACTTTAACAAATACTCAGGTAGATAGATACAGAAATAAATTTGGCTGTATGTTTATAGTAGGTAAGTATACCTACATATATTTCCTAGATGTTCTCTGAGAAGACCGAGGCTCTGGTGGTACCTTTGTAACCATGAGTATACCTATAATCCAGATCTTGGTTTCTGAATCCATTTTCAAAAAAAAAAAAAAATCAAGATTATTTGGAAAAATTATTTCTGGCCTAGGGCACAGAAACGTATCTTCAGTGTCAGAAAAATAAAGAGATGTTACAAGCAAGCCAACGAACAAACAAAAAAGGATGAGACCACGTTGAAAGCAGAGAGGAGTCAAACTAAATCAGCTCTCAGTGGTCAAGACAAGAACCATTTGAGTCACAAAATAAATAACAATAGTATGGGATATTAATCCAAAAAATAAAACACATATCCAGGAGTCTACACAAATAAACAGAATAAATAAATGGAAGGGGGGAAGAAATATTCTTCCTTGAAGGATTCTAATTAGTAAATATAGAAGAAATGAAGGAAATAGAAAATCCTCATAAATTCTGCTTCTGGCAAAATCCACTGATATACTAATATTACTACATATTAGTAGTAGAAAGTTTAAGGAAAAATAGCATTTTATATCATCTCATGGTATCTTCCCTAAAACCTGTATTAGTTATGATGTGAATGTGCCCCCTCCCAAAATTCATATGCTGACATCCTAACATCAATATGATGGCACTAAGAGGTGGGTTCTTTGGGAGATAAATTATGAAAGTACAGCCCCCATGTGGGACTGATGCCCTTATAGAAGAGGTCCAAAAGAGCAATGTGGGAACACAGCAGAAAGAGCCTATGAGCCACGAGGCAAGCCATCACTAGACTCTGAGTCTGCCAGTATCTTTTTTTTTTAATTGATTTTATTTTTATTTATTTGTGAGAGACAAAGAGAGAGGGTGTGTACCTGCACATGCAGGGGGAGTGGCAGGCAGAGGGAGAAGCAAGCTCCCTACTGAGCAGGGAGCCCCATGTGGGACTGAATCCCAGGACCCTGGGATCATGACCTGAACCAAAGGCCAATACCTAACCAACAGCCAGCCGGTTATGTCCCTGAGTCTGCCAGTATCTTGATCTTGAACTTCCAACCTCCAGAACTCTGAGAAATAATGGTTGTTTGTAAGGCACCTCAGTTTATGATATTGTTTCAACATCACAAATGTACAAAGACAAAAATTGGTACCAGAAGTTGTATGCTGCTAAAAATGTAGAAGCAGCCTTAAAACTCACTGATGGGTAGAGGCTGAAAGAGGTTTAAAGTTCATACTGGAAAAAAACTATAGTGTTATGAAAGCACTTTAAAGACAATTTTGATGAGGACTCAAAAAGAGGAGAACAGAGGAAAAGTCTCCCTACAGAATACCTAAGGAATCCTGAACAGTGTCAGTAAAAATATGGATGGTTAAGTGCCATTTTACTGAGATACCAAATGGAAATAAGGAACATATTATTGGATACTGGAGGAAAGGCAATTTTCATTAATAAAGTAGCAAAGAACTTGGCTAAACTGTGTTTTTGTCCTGGTGTTTTATTTAAAGTATAACTTATGAGTGATGAAATTAGTTCTGTGGCTAAGGCGATTTCTAAACAAAGTGTTGAAGAGGAGGCTTGGTTTCTCTTGACTGCTCATAGTAAAAAGTAAGAAGGAAGAATGACTTAAAGACAGAATTATTAACCAAAAGATAAGCAAACTTAAATATTTGGAATATTCTCAAAATATATATATTGAAAAAGAATGAGAGGGCCTATTCAGGCAAGAACAAGAAGTAAATGGCCAAAGGGCCATCTGAAATGGAGAATCAGAATCACCCAGATAGAAGTTGTGGCTTTTTTCAGAAACAATGGGAAAATGACCTCCAAAGGCAATTCAAAAATCATCAGGGCTATTCCTTCAATTGCAGGCACAGAAAGCTCCAGGTCACACAGCCAAGAACACCTGTTGGGGCAATGCCTGGTGAAACTATGAGGGTAAGGAAGCCCCTATAACCCCAAACTAGAAATGCCACATGATTTTAGCCCAAGGGAGCCACAAGATGTGACCTCACACAGGGCCATCATAGGAATGAGACCACACAAAACCATGAAGGCAGAGACACCAAATGTCTTAGAAGCCCCAGCCCCAGCACAGCATAGCTATGGGAGCACTCCTTAGTGTGTCTGGAAGGCAGGACCCCCATTCTAGTGTGTCTGGAAGGTGGAACCTTCACCCCAATGGGCCTTGGAGTACAGAACACCAATGAAGAGGATAATTCTCAAGACTTAAGGTTTTATAGAATTTTCCCTGTTGGATTTCAGACTTGCTTAGAACCTGCTACTCCTTTCTTATACCCTATTTCTCTTTTTTGGAATGGAAATATTTATCCCATGCCTGTCCCACCATTATATTTTAGAAGCACATAATGTGTTTGATTTCATGGGTTCACAGTTAGCAATTTGCCTCAGAATGAATCACACATTGAATCTTACCATATCTGATTTAGATGTTATTTAGATGAGACTTTGGACTTTAGACTTGAGTTGATACTAGAAGAAGTGAAACTTTGGGAGCTTTTAGGATGCAATGAATATATTTTGCATGTGAGAGGACTGATGAACCTTGTAGGGAGCAGGGCTGAGCTATGTTCAGAATGGTTCATATGTTGCAATCCTAACCCCAAAGTGATAATATTAGGATGTGGGCCCTTTAGAGGTGATGGCTTCATGAGGATAGAGCTCTCATTAATGGATTAATGCCCTTACAAAAGAGACCTGAGAGCGCTCCCTAGCCATTCTGTCGCGGAAGGACACAGAGAAGGCTGCCATCCGTGAATCAAGAAGCTGGATCCCTCCGAATCTGCTGGCACCTTTTTCTTGGACTTTCCATCATTAAAAACTGAAATGTGAATGTTTGTGTTCATAAGCTACCTGTTACTCTGTGTAACAGCCCAAAACATTATTTCACAAAGTGAAAGAGAGAGTATGCAGTGGAGGAACTCGGTGAGCACATTAACCATGGGCTCAAAGTTAACATGCTGGTATTAAGATATACTGACAATATGATTATGTGATACCACACACTAAGAAGGGCACATCCTCTCTGTGCTATCCTTCCTCAAAATGCACAACCTCAATCTAATTATGAAAAAAAAAAATAAACAGACATATCGAAATTGAGTATATCCTATGAAACACCTGGAAAGTACTCTTGGAAAATGTCAGGGTCTGGAAAAACAAGGAAAGACTAAGGAAGTGTAATGGATAAGGAGCTATGATTAAGAAAGGAAAAAAAAAAAAAAAGGCAATGTGGAATCCTGGATTGGCTCCTGAAGTAGAATAACAATGGAAAAACTGGTGAAATCCAAATAAAGTCTGTAGTTTGATTAATAATACTGTATCAAAGTTAATTGCTTGGTTTTGACACATGCACTATGGTTATGTAAGATGTTGCCATTATGGAAAGCTGAAGGAATGATATGTGGGAAATCTTAATACTGTTTTACAACTCCTTGGTATGCCTTATTACAAAATATAAAAAAAAATTAAATATGTCACATGAAAAACAATTACAGGGGCATGGAAGTAGATAGTAACCTGTCATCAAACAGAAGCTTCAAGGAAGATATGAGGGTTGACTTCAAAAATCCAAAGGAATGCCATGGAAAGGAAGAATTCAATTTGCTCTATACTGGCTTAACTGGTAGAGTTGAGACCATGTTTGGAAACCAGTCAGACACAAATTACAGTTCACTAGAAGATACTATAGCAGGCAGAAAGTTCCAAAGATGGAATGTGCCATCTCAGGGGAGAGTTTTATATGATTGAAGGTGAAGCAAGAGCTTGATGACCATTCCTCAGGTACCTTCAACGTATTGGCACTCCAACACATTGGTCCTCAAAATGCAGTTCAGAGACCAGAATTACCCACACTAGTACCACCTGGGAGCTGTTAGAAATTCAGAAATGCAGAGTGTCAGGTCCCACCCAGACCTACTGAAGAAGAAACTGTATTTTACCAGTCTGCCGGTGATTCACAGGCACAATAAAGTGTGAGCAGCCCTGCTATACTAAAAAGTGAGACTTTAAAGGTACCTCCCAATATGGATCTTATTTGATCATAAAAATGTGAATGACTCTAGCATACTCAGTCATAATTCTGGTCTGAGATTTAACAATTTAACTGTTGAACAATTGATGAAATGGCACATCTAATGACATAGTCTTTGAATAAAATAACTGAATATTATTAATAAAGCTATACTATTAAAAGTCTAATTAACTTAAAAGTAGATTCTAAAAAGTAGAGCCTCAAAAGTTTATGCTAATGTAAAAAAATAAGAGTAATACTTTTTCAAAATAATCGTTCATTACACATTTTTGCTATCGTTCTTAAATTCTATACCATATTTGTACCTTTTTTTCACATACATATTTGCATTTCTCCTAGCAAACTCTAAATTAATGGTGCATAACATACATAAATAAAATTTAAATTCTTATTAGAATAGAAGAAGCTTCACAAGGATTTAATATTGTTTTAAAATTATTTACGCAAATGTGAAGCGCACATATATAATTGCTACAAAAAAGCATGTCACACAAGTCAGGAACATAAATAGCGTTTATGTTTCTTATTAATAATGCAAAGCTTCAGAAAATACCTCCTGTGTTTTTTAAGCCATAACTTTTCCATATAGGATAGACTGTCTTCTTTAAATTCAATATTGAGTGGTTCTCTCCAAATTTTCAGATTAGTTTGTACTTCACATTCTTCCAATGAGTCTATAAAAATAAATATAATGTATAAAATTAATGTAAACTAATCCATAAATTAAATTTCTCAAGATACAAAACTCACCATTTTTGAAGCAAATATGCTTTGTAGTCAATAGTTCTAGGCTTAATTAATGCAAAATGTTAACTATTAGTGATTTATTAAATGACTGTACAGACAGTTTTCTTCAATAATCCCTTGAAATGAAAGAATCTTATGATTCATAAGGTTTTTAAAAGGAACCAATTCTTTTCAATGATAAATACGAACAGATTCATTATATATTCTATAAATGCAAAGACACCTAAAGGTATGTATCATAGCCACTGACAATAATATTTACACATTATGGGAAACAGAAAATAAATAACTCAGAATGGCACCTGGAGGAGACAACTGTCTTCATGAATTTATATCTACATGGAAATTCACTTCCAGATGCTTAAGATATTTCTGAAGTACTACTAAAATTAAAACCACTATTCAGAGATATTTAAAACTGATGGAGATTTCTGGGAAAGAAAGCAGTGTAAATCCAGAATTACCAGTATCTGCACCTTCTTGGATACTATCCCTCTCTCCAAACTGACCATAAGAGGAGGAGAAAAACTTCTGAAGAAGAAAGGGAAGCAGTAAGGAAGAGAAAAATTAGTTTCGAAGGCTGAAACTAGAGAACTAGTTCCAACTAGTTCCAACTTCATACCCCACAGCCTTTAAAGATTACCTTCCAGAACAGCCAAATGCCAGCAATAGAAAGAACCAAAAGAATCCAAGTCACACTACCCATATTCTTCCCCTAAAAGTGGAGCTTTGTCGAAGAAAGCGATTGGAGGAAGCTCTGAGAAACACTCCAGAATGCACTAACCTGTGAGCAAAAGGAGATCCCTCCACTACGGGTCCTCCTTTCCAGTGCCAAACAAAATATGTCTTGATAGGAAATCTGAAACTAAAAATGAGGACTCACTTTTTTCTCTGACTAGGCATAAAGAGGAGCCACTCTGCTTGAGCGATAACTCCCAGATCTATCAGCTGATGAGGAGGAAGGGGATAAAGCATCACTCTTCTCCCATTACCAAGGGTACATCCCCTGGAAATAAAGTCAGTGGGTAACCTGAGTTAATCTGCTTGTGAATATGTTAATAACTGAACCTACTGGCAAATAGATTAGTGATATTAATGGAAGCAGACTCTTACCTGTTTAATGCATTTAAAAGGATAGC
Organism: Mustela nivalis; assembly: GCF_964662115.1. NCBI lineage: Eukaryota > Metazoa > Chordata > Mammalia > Carnivora > Mustelidae > Mustela > Mustela nivalis. The sequence continues at coordinate 89,577,411 of NC_139020.1, forward strand.
CCTTGTTTAGAACTGCTTATAGAAAACAATTCTAGGACACATGGTTCTATGAAACATGTCTCTCTGAAAAGTGTCACATAAGCTACATAACTTGGGTTTTAGTTTGATGGCATTTTTTCTCTGGCTACCTTTTGTGAGAGAATTTGTGTGAGATGTCCCAGTATTCATACTGATGGGATGGTGGGTGTTTTTCTCAATAGACAGTGCCAAAGTCTTAAGGTAAACGTATGTTTTGATGTGTTGGAGTAGGCATTGGAGGAACAGTCAGCCAGACAGTGTAGCTGAAACAGAACACTCCAAAAGGAGAATAACAGGAGGTGAGATCACAGAGATAACAGACTTGAAATTACACTGAAACTTCTAGGCCATTGTAAGTATGTGCCTTTCACACTGAAGGAGATGAGACTTTGGAGTTCACTTAAAATGAAATGAAGTTAGAAATCAATAACAGAGGGGAACCGAGGTGGCTCAGCTGGTTAAACATCTGCCTTCAGCTCGGGTCATGATTCCAGGGTCCTGGGAACTAGTCCCACAAGCCATGCTCCCTCTTCAGTGAGGAGTCTGCTTCTCCCTCTACCTCTCCCTTTGCCCCTCCCTCGGCTCATATTCTCTGTCAAATAAAAAATAAATATATTTTTTTAAAGTCAATAACAAATAACTAGAAAACTTGAAAATTCAAAGCATGTTACTAAGTTAAATGGCCAAGAAGCATATAAAAAGATACTCAGTATCAACTTGTAATGAGTTATACAACGTAAATATGCCTTTTCATGTCTATCAGAGCAGCAAAAATTTTAAAATCTGACAAAACATTGGTGATAATGGGAGGTAACCAAACTGCTTATCTACTGGTGGGAGTATAAACTGATACTAATACTTTGGTAAATAATTCAGTTTTATCTAGTAGAGTCAAAGAGCATTCATAGTGACACCCCATTTATTCCAATTATTCTACTCCTAGGAAAAGACATCCTAGAAACGTGTACATGGGTACCAGGAGACCTATACAAAGACCTATACAAAGATATTCATACCGGCATTGTTTATAATGGCAAAATAGGAATCAACCCCAAGCCCATCAACATTTAAACATGTAAATGGTGGTAATCTCCTATAACAGAAGAATATTAAGCAGTAAAAATGAATAAAATACAACTATGCACATCTTCGTGGGTAAAGTTTAGTAAATAATAGTGAGTGAAACAGGCTGCAAAAGAATATATATGCTAGCTTTCCACTTACGTAATATTCAAATACACGCAAATTTAACATATTATTTAGAGATACACAAAATACAGTAAACTACAAGGAAATTTTTTTAAATGAAAAATACAGAATCTAAGTTAGTGACAATCTCTTAGAGAGGAGGAAAGAAGAGAGAGAACAGGTGCTTACTGCTTTGTTTTTCTCCAGAATCTATACAAATTTTGTAAATGTTCTTTTCTATCTACTTAATATGTCAGGAAAAGAAAAATATTGACAAACGTATACATATGGTACACCCACAGTCATATATACAATACACTGGGGCAAGAAAAATCACATACCAGATCAACAGAAGTCCTCATCTTAATGATTTCTCTTCAGCAATCACTGACACAGTATTTCTACATTTAAAAATTTATTTTAAGGTAATCGTACCAGTACACAAAGAGCTAAGATGGTCATTATAACTTTTTACCATAGTGAGCATTAGAAACAAAATATCCATCAATAAAATCCTGATTAAGTAAATCTTGGCATACAGAGTATTATGCAACAGTTATAAATGATGACATATAACTGTATTTATATGTAACGCTGTCCATGATAGAATCTAAGCAAAAAAGTCACAAATAGCATTCATAGTGACACCCCATTTATTCCTGTGCATGATGGTGCAACTGTGTCTATTGAAAAACGTACTACATGTTAACATTGATTAAATGGTTGAATTAGGTTATTGTCATTTTCTTCTTGGTTAAATTTTTGTAATAATAAAATCATGCAAAATAATCATTATGTTATTCTAATAATATAGTTATCACCACTATGAAAAACAAAGTTTTTTTCTTCTCTGATCTCATCTGATTTATCATATCTGTCCCTTTATTAGTTTAAGTCTTTTAAAGTAGACAATCAAAAGGTATTTGTATAGAAGACTTTTCCCGTTCAGAGCTAAAAAATAAAAAATACATCAAAATTTGAAATTTCAAATAAAAAACACATAAAATAACATAGTCAATGAGAATTATATTAAGATACATGCTACAAAGAGAGTATATAAATAAAATCTTGGAAGTTTTAATGAAACTGATGCAGCATGAACAAGGGTAGGGAAATATTTCAAAGAGAAAATTATTTAGAAAAATTTCCAGTTCTAACTGGAAAATGGTATGTGACACCTTGACGTCAGGAATTATAAACAATGTTAAATAATGAATAAAAATATAAAAAATGAATAATCAGGAGAATTCCTGCACTGGAAAAAAAATGAAGTAAAAATAATAAATTGGATCCTGTCAATAAAGATACATGATTGAAATTCATTGCCTCATTTTATTTTCAGTGAAAAACAACTGGATGTCTCTATAAGATTCTGAGAAATAAAATTAATTAATCAAATAGTTTGAGAAGTATGATATCTCTCAAAAGATTCTGGGAAACGTAAAACAGAAACAGAGAGGCGCCTGGGTGGCTCAGTGGGTTAAAGCCTCTGTCTTCGGCTCAGGTCATGATCCCAGGGTCCTGGGATCGAGCCCCACATCGGGCTCTCTGCTCCGTGGGGAGCCAGCTTCCTCCTCTCTCTCTCTCTGCCTGCCTCTCTGCCTACTTGTGATTTCTCTCTGTGTGTCAAATAAACAAAATCTTTAAAAAAAAAAACAAAAACAAAAACAAAAAACAGAAACAGAATGTGCCTCAGTCACCCAATCTTCAATGTCTAAAATATGGGTGCAAAAATCATCACGGAAAAATAAAAATAAAAAATATTCCTTTGGGAGGGAGGGGAAAAAAGATAAATCAATTCTCCCCCTTAAGTTCATAGTGGTCCTTGAACTATATTTTTTCAAGACACATACAAAAAATTCTTTACTTCTCTATCTCACAGATCCTCTTGTTTTATATATAAATACAGTTCAATAAAGGAACAGTTGTCCTGAGAAGAACGTTCTGCCAGGAGTGGGGGAGCTGAAAGCATCCAATTCTGCATTCATTTGACAGTCTAAATTTACATAGGAAACAAACACAAATCTCCCCAGTGCTCAAGTCAGGGTTCTATAAATATTAAACCACTTACCCTTGGTTGTACAGTGAATGCTCCTTTGAGGAGTTACATTAAACTGTTATCCTAATGCTAACAGTTTTTAAACACTGCATTTTTATTCACAGAGAATGGAGATAAATAAGATAAATTCAGCTTTATTTTATAACATTCATTTGATAAAAGTAACTGTACCTGCTTTTTCTGCAGATGGATTCTGTTTCTCGTTGTCATCTTGATGTCCAGTTCTCCACTGATTTAAAGTTTCCGGAAAGGACTGGGCAGAAGCTTCTTCATCAAATGACCCTTCACAGAGGAGCCTATCTTTTGGATGTGAACATTCTGCTCTTTTTGTGGTTGGAACTTCTACCTAAACCAATTAAAAGTGCATCTAAATGTGCTTTGTTAAAATTTCCCTATCTTAAAATATAAGTAGCATTAATTATTAGGCATTTTGAATCATATACTACTTTTTAACTTTAAAATGGAATTTTTTAAGTTGTACTTATGCATATGCTTTACTGATTTCTTTAAAATAGTATGGACAATTAGAAATGGTCCCTTCAAAAATTATTAAAATTAGAGCCTGTATGAATGAAGATTTATCATCATGTTATTCACCAGTGTTCCCCATGGGGAGTGGCAATAGCCATGAACCTAATCCCCCTCCTTCAATCTGCTATCAGCAAACTTCCCATGGCAGAGGGAGAAGTTTTTTTGTTTTTTTTTAATATGTGAATCTGATCATGCCATTCCTATATTCAAAACTTTCCAATGATTCTTTGAAACCCCCAGTTCCTAATAAGACCTACAAGGCTCTGCAGACCGTGTACTTCCCTGCCTTTTTACTCCACTTCCTTCAATCCCCCTCTTCATTCCCCTCTTTATTCATCAAGAATGTTCACATTCTTAGTGCTGAGCCCACGAAACACATTCTCACTCAAGGGCCCTGCACTAGCCGCATCCAATACCGTGACCCTCCCTCCATATTTTCACATAGCCATTCCACTCATTACAGTTGGTCTGTGTTCAGATGATTACCCTACAAATACAGCCCTTTTACCCCCACCTTCCATTCCCTTACCTGCTCTCTTTTTCTTTGAAAAACATCTCTGGGTTAATTTAGTCTACATGTTTGTTTGTTTATTGCCTGTCTCTCCCCATTAGAATGTAATGAGATCAGGGATTTTTTTCTTTTTCTCAGTGCCAAGAGCACTGCCTGGCATAAAGTAGGTGCTCATTAAAAGTCAGTTGAAAGAATGAACAAATTAATTAATGCATATGAAGCATCGCATGCTTCCTGGCATAACGATAAGAGGAAAGGATGAATTCAGCACAAAATATAGGCTCACTGTGAATGCACAGAAAAAATAAATGTAGGATTTGGTAGTTACACACAGGATCAGAGATAATGGCCAAATTAGGAAAATAAGGCAAAATAAAGTCCACACCAATGCTGAATTAGCATTGTGGATTTACCTACACTGATCAAATTGCTAAATCTCCATTGTGTATATTCTAGATACAAAAGTAGAGTTCTCTATGTTCACCCCTTGATTACAAAATAAACAGGCAGACCGTTAGAGTATAATTGAGAAAAGAACATTAAATATGTGTCCAAAATTTTGAATATAAACAAAGGCATTTGGGAAACTTAAGTCACTGTGCCAGCTGCTGGCCACAGAAACACGGGTTTAAAAGTCCACAACAGAAACAGGTTATTTAACTCAGATAAGCAAGAGTTCTACGGGTAAAAAGTGGTAGGGACAGTATTCCAGAGAGAGGGGACGGTATATATGCCAAAACATGGAGTCAAACAGCACAGTGGCATGGAGCCATTAGTAGTTTACACTGAAGTAGTAAAAAGTAGGGTAAGAGAAAATATAATTTGTGTCCGATCATGAAGGATCCTGCTGCGTAGAGAGGAAGTTAAACTTACACATAATGGAAAATCAAAGTCACTGTAGACTTCTACATAGTAGTGTGGGAGAAAGAGAAATTAAGGAATAGTGAGTTTGGATGCAAAGAAACCAGTTAAAATATTACAGCTAATTGGTAATATCTATCAACATTACAAACACATGACATGTATATATACACAAACATGTATATATATATATACATACAGAAAATATATTGCATATATATATGCAAAAATATTTTTCAAAATCACTCTTTATATTCTACTTTGAATTGACAAAAGATCAAAATAATGTAAATGCTGGTCAGTGGAAATTTTAAAATTTAAACTTGTATTTTAAAGTAATTTTTGTCTAATAAATAGGGTGTTTTATAACCACTATGTAGAATGAGAAGGCTATAGAACGTACTTATGTGAATATCAAAACATTTTATAAAAAGCCTATTTGCAGAGCAGCATTGAACATATTATTAGTTGTGTAAAGAAATACATAGATATAAAACTGGAATTATTATTGACTTCTAGAAAGGGAGAGAATGAAATCCAGGTTCCATGGAATGAACATTTTGTACTTCAAGAAAAAGCTAATTTCCCTATTTGGAAGACCAATAAGGACAGAAGGACCCAAGTATTCAGGTGAGTTTTTAGACAGTAGCTGCATGAGTCCAGTAACCAACTGGATGTGCAGAGGAAGAAGAGAAAGGACTACAGAAAATGATGGTTCCTGGCTCACCTGAAAAGCAAGAAGATAGGCTGTCATCAACAGTGACAGTGATAGGTTTTGGGGGAGAGGTAAATTTGGTTCCAAAGTACTGAGTTTTGGGCGCCTGGGTGGCTCAGTGGGTTAAGCCGCTGCCTTCGGCTCAGGTCATGATCTCAGAGTCCTGGGATCGAGTCCCGCATCGGGCTCTCTGCTCAGTGGAGAGCCTGCTTCCCTCTCTCTCTCTCTGCCTGCCTCTCCATCTACTTGTGATTTCTCTCTGTCAAATAAATAAATAAAATCTTTAAAAAAAAAAAAAAAGAAAGAAAGTACTGAGTTTTAGGGTCACTTGTGAGGCTCAGTTGGTAAGTGGCCAACTCTTGATTTTGGCTCAGGTCATGATCTCAGGGTCATGGAATCAAACCCTATGTTGGGCTCTACACTGGGCATGGAGTCTGCTTAACATTTTCTTTCTCCCTCTCCCTTTGTCCTTCTCCCCTCCACTCACACTCTCTATCTCTTAAAAAAGGGAGGAAGGAAGAAAAGGAGGGACGGAGGAGAGGGAGGGAGGGAGGGTTGAAGGGAGGGAAAAGAGAAAGAAAAGAAGTGCCGAGTTTGTGGAAGGTATTTATAGGTATCCAATAAACAATGTGAGTGCACATATGTATGTATGCTGCACAAATAAAGAAGCACTGGAAACTCAGTGCTTAATACAAAATGGTTTAAGGTTGCAGTGATTCCAGCAGGTGTCCAGAGCAGCTCCTTTCCAACCAATGAGTCAGAGATATAAGAGATCTGCTTTTTATAGCTATGTTTTTTGGAATACTTGGCTTCCTCACAGCAATGACAGGATAGGAAAAATCAGAGGACTAGACATCAGCTTTCAAATGTTTGAGTCCAGAACTCTCTCATATGCCACTTCAAACTCAAAACCTAACATGACTCTACCCAATTCTGAAGGGAATAGGAAATTTGAAAGAGCATATGGAATTCAGTGGATAATATTCATTATCCTTCTAAGTCACATGGTATCCTTGCAAGATATGGTTTAATATCCCCACTTTCTAGAAGAAAGGTCACATTTTAACAAACTCAATCAGTGCTTCTGATGTTTATGTATTACAGCTAGAGAGCCACTGCCCTTTGGCACTGAGTACAGGTGCTCACCTAATGGTTGATAGCAGTGATGTCCAACCAGAATACTTACACCACCATGACTGAGCAGTTGTTAAAATCACACCTGTGGACCCACCCAAAGAGAGGCAGAATTTGACCATGTGTGTGTGTCCCTTTAATGGTTTCCAGTTGGTTCTGATGTGCACTCCTGGATGAAACCACTGAATTAGTAGTTTTTAGGTTAGGAGGAGAAGTAGAGAGGGTCTATCTAGCATAAGCAGTCACCTATGGGGACAAGAGGCAGCATTTATTGTAGGGATTAAAAGCACAGGCAAAGGCATAAGCTTTCTAATAGGGCTAGTTACTAAGTTCCTCTCTGCCTTTGTCATCTGTTAAATAGAGTAATAAAAAATGCAAAACTTATATGGTTGTTGTGATAGTTGGATAAGATAAGGCAATGAAAGGATTAAGCACAATGCATAGTGGTAGGTGTTTAACAAATGTTAGCTATTGATCTATCACTATTTTTAATGATTAGGTAAATTACATAAAATGGCAGGCAGAAAGGAGAAACCCTTAATGCCACAGCCTCTGTGTAGCAGCTAAAAGCAAATAATTTGGAGTCATAAAGTCTAGGTTTAAATCTAAGTTTAATTTATACCTTGGGCAATTTATAAAAACTGATCTTTGTCACTAATTTTCTCATCTGGAAAAAGTAGGGAAAAATTAAGAGAGGATAGAAAGAGATAATACATGTAAAATATGTAAGACCATGTCTGGCACAGAGTCCATTTTCAACACATCTCACCATTGACAGCTCTATTAGAAAGTGAAATCCATGTAAAAACACTGACTTTCCTGGACAATTCAAGCACAGTTTCTTTGCTGGAAAGAGGTCCTATACGCATAAAGCATGTTTTCTTCTTTGTTCCATAAGCATGGGTTAAGAACTCAAGAGACTGAAGTTCAAGCCTAACCCTGTCACCAAGTAACAAGTTTGGTGACTGGCCATGTTTGTTACTATTTCTAAACTATAGTGGAAAGGTGAGTGGCATCTAAAAGGATGAGGACTAAAATATAGATCAAAAATCAAGGAAGCTTGTTTCTTGCTAAAGAATCATTACAACACGTCCATTACAAAATATAGACATGAACTGATGAAAGCTTATCTAGAACAACATGGGATCAGTAGTCAATCTGAATAATGACCAGAATTTGGTGTAAGTCCAATTTTAAATAACTATAAAATTGCCCATCACCTAAAAACAAAAACAAAAACAAAACAAAACAAAACACACTTGGCAAGTTTTTGTATTTTTAGCCTCTCTGAAATCCCAACTAAAATAAAATTGTTATATTGCATTGTGTTATTTTTTTTCATGTTTCTCCCAAATACTCATTCATTTCCTTAAATGGCCCCAATGACCAGAAAGCAACATGTCAAACAATCATTCATTAAAAAAAAAAAAAAGTCTTCAGTGGAATCAAAGAAGTCTCCTTAAAGAAAGGATTTTAACAGTCAAGATGTTTCTGAGTCTTAAAAAAATTCAAATATTAAACGTGATAGAATAACCTACGAAACTGTTTGCCTCTAGTTAAGTCTATGAGTGACAGTCTCCATGATCATGTATGACAGAAAATGTCTACTCTGTTTTCCTTAGCTTACCCCAGAGTGGCTCCCCTGTAGAAGAGATTTGGGCTTGTTCTCACTTTTACTGATCTCTTCTTCAGAATGATTATTCCCTTTGGGTTCATCTGGATTAACTTCCTTGATAAATCGATGGGCAGCATCCAATACATTGGATAACATTTGAGATTTCGCCTGTTAAAAAAGAAACGAAATAGGACTAAAAAGACTAATATGTCAGTTGAAGTAAATTAGATACATTAAATTGCATTTTTTATTATTCTATGATTACTAAAATCCAACACATTTTATTTAATATTTCAGAATACAAATTGATGTTTATATCAACCAATATAATAGTGACAGCTGCCATCTACTGAGGAGATACTATCCCAAGTGTCTTGAAAACGTATCATTAAAAAAAAAAAAAAAAGAAAAAGAAAACATATCATTTAATCCTCAAGTCAACTCTACAGCATTATTATTTTTGTCTCTGTTTTAAGAATAAAGAAATGAAAGCTGTGATAGTTTAAATAACTTGGGCCTGGTCACATGGCGAGTGGGTGGCAGAGCTGGGAAATGACCCCAGGTGTGTTTAATTCTGACTCACACCCTTTCTACTATGTCAACCGCAAATAGATAGATGTGTTATTTTTGTACAACATAGCTGAAGAACTAAATATAGCTAATCTAGTAGGAGCCTGAATAAGCAGTAGTAAGTATCCCTTGGTGATAAAACATCTTTGGAAAGTATTAACTATTCAAAAGTGCACATCAGAAAGTGGCTCTGCCTGACGGTTCCTAGTAAATTCCAAGTTGCTCCTCATTTAGTATCTTCGCTCATGAGCTTCACTAACCAGAAAGGATTTCCTTCTTTTACCATCTTCTTTGCCTGGCAGACTCCTACTTTTCCCTCTAGATGCATCCCAAATGACTCCGACAGGTCTAGGAACCTTTCTTTGTCCTTCTCACTCTGGCTGTGTGAGGTGCTCATCCTCTGTACCTTCTTCAGACCCAAAGTAGATCTCTAGTAACCCATACAATATTGACTGTACATTCCCTTTTGGTGTCTATCTATTCCATCATACCATGTAAGTTCAAAGAAGAAAAAATCTTGTCTTCTTAAATCTTTCTATGGCTACCACAGTGCCTGGCATATAACATTTGGTAAAAATAAGGGGCGGGGGTGGGGGGGGGAAGAACTGCAGAATTAAAATAAATGACTGAGAAAAAGACTTCAAAAACCTCTCCCCATGCCTTCAGTGTAGCTAAAAAGGAATAGGCAACTCCTGGAAAGTCCCTGTTCTCTGAGAAGTCTCCTATCAGCAACTACTCTGATGTGCCCTAGGACTCTGCAGATTCTAGGTTGCATGTGACCTTGAACCAAACAAACTACAGGGTGAAACTCTCTGAAAACCTGGTATTAGAAAGACAAACGATAGGTTGTACTCCTTTAGCAAATGTCCTCAAGACAGAGAATAACTTCAGCAGGGATTAGAAATAATTATTTTGTACTTTTTCATGTAAATATTCCTATTTTTAAATTTTTATCTAGTTACCTATTTAAATGAATAAGATTATACTGAATCTTTTCAGTTATGACCTTTTACAGATCTGTTAAGATTCACTGCAAACTTACTCTAGAATAAACCAATGAAGATCAAATTATTTAGTGTTATTTCATGTTGAATTAATGGATTATCTATGAAAAATGACTAATGTGATATATGCACATTTATATATATATTTAATGCCCAGATATCAGTGATATTTGATCTAAATTTTCCCAGTGATCATCAAAAAGCCTATATAGACTTATATAATCATTTTAAAAGAAATTCAAGCCAATGGTAATGCTTTACCAAAACAAGTATTTTTTAAACAGAGTAATCCAATATAAGCCTGATTTTAAATTCCCTGGAGTAGAGATCTATTGATTTAAAAGGTGATTAGAAGATCTACTTGTCATTTTACACATTCTTAAAAGTAGTAAAAACAACTATTAATTTTACAGGGATTTTCTTTCTTAGAACATCTTATATTTAAATATTACTTTTCTTAAAAATGTTTTTAATTTAAAAAATAAATACTACTTTTTTCAGTTGTAAATGTAAATACATTTTTCTTACTCTTAAAATAAGCATGCAAGGGAAGGGACAGATATTATGATCCCCATTACATAGACAAGGAAATTCAAACTCATAAAGCGTACGTCAAAGCCAAACGAATACAAAATATTGCAGCTTGAGTTAGAACCAAGATCATCCTTCTCTCAGCCTAATTCCTTTACTCTACTGAATTACACTATTACAGATAATGTGTTTTACTTTTTTATTTCCTAAGAATTGAAATATATTATATTTTATCTCCATCGATATGAACATTTTTCCTTCCTTTACAAAAAAATTGTAATTATGTATATAATTGCTGGTGTGGGGATTACATTGCTTAGTTTCTGTTTCTAACTTATTCTGCTTATTTTCATGTTTGACTAAGCACTAGCAAATTGAAGGGAGAAACAGATTTTTCTTTTACTTGTCTCATCTACTATCTGCAATGTGGGGTTGGGGAGGCATATGAACTTTGCAAAAACAAAATTTCCGAAAAACAAAATTAGACGTGTCCTAAGAGTAGAATTATAGAACACACTTAAAATATTTATCTCTTAATTAAGATGTATAAGATTTAAGAAAATTATTAAGATTAGAAATTTACCACACTACTATAATATACTATTTTACAAAACTTTTAAGTTCCTAGGTATGTGAAAAATATATCATTTATGTGTTAATGATTTGCAACTTCCTGTTCTCCAAATCCAATTTCTATACTTATTCCAGAGAAGAATATATAATCTAGGTGGAGTTTATGATAGTTTAACAGAATGTGAAAGGTAGTAATGAATATTACTTCTACTGGCAAGGTGGTAAGAAACTACCCCTTTTCCTGTTCAACAAGCCAGCTAGATGGATATATAGTAACATATCTAAGATGGTGGTGCTACACATTAAAGTCCCCAAATCAAGAGGGAGGGAGATGTTTAAAATGAGATGTCTTAGGAACATCCATGTTGAAATTTAGGTAAGTAAAAATTAAACTTTTTCTGTTTTAAGCTACTGAGATTTGGAGGTTCTTCTACCTCAGCAAGGATTCCACCAATATATAGCCTCATATTTGGAACTACTCCTAACTGGGTATTCTGTTTCACCAGCAGCAGATGGGGGGATGCTTTAAATGTGTTTCCTATTAAAAACACACATGAACATATTTCTTCTATGTCTTGCCAAAGTTTTCCTCTCTAATGGCTAGCTTTCCTATTATAATTCTGTTTATCATTTTAGGCCCAGATCAAGTACTATCCAGTTCCACTGTATCTGAACTAGGGCAAATTATTTAATTTCTCTAAAATGAGTTTTCTTCTTCAACTAGCTGCAGCAAAATTTATGTATTTTCTAGGTGCCCTTATAAACCCTTGCTTACATCAGTACTAGAGCTTTGCTCCTCAGTGCGCCATCTATGTACCAGCAGCAGCATCACCAACTGGAAACTTGCTAAAAATACAAAATCTCAGGTCCCGCTCAAAACCACTGCAACAGAATCTGGGCCTTACCATGTAATCTGAACGTTCACTATGGTTTAAGAATCATGTGTTGTACCATTCGGTTGAGTTACAATTGGTTGAATACATCTGTCTTCTCTTTCATGATTATGAATTCCTTGAGAGGAGACCATGTCTTATTCTAACTTATCCATGCTTTATATCAACTTCTTTTGCTTCTCCTCCCTGCAGCTTCATCCTTCACACTTTGCAACTAGAACATTGCCTGACACTGGTTAAGTACTTGAGAAATGTTGGTTGAATCAAATTTCACTGACTTACTGAGATAAAAATGACTAAATATTCTATTTGAACATTCCTCCTCTCTACTGAAGCTATCTAAGTCAGTGTCAACACAGACACAATCAAAGGCATTGTTAATAATAGCATAAAGGGAGAAATCACTTATCTTTCTAAGTGAATAATATGAAGACATTATGTACCTTACAAAGCTGTTGTGAAAAGTATACATCCTGTATGAAAATCACCTACCAGAGTGATGACACAAAATAGTGCATCCAAATGATTGCTATCATTTTATCTAGATCACAATATAATACTTCCCTGTAAGTAAGAAAAATAGTTCAAATACCCCCAAAATAGAATTCTTATTCAACTCAATAGAGAGAGATAGAACATCTGACTATGGCATAATAAAGAGGTCAGCAAATAATTCTATCCCCATAAAACAAATGTTACACTGGATAAATTTTTTAAAACTATTTCAGGACTCTGAAATCAACCAAAAGCTAACAAAAAGTTGAGAAGTATTTACTTAAGAAAAACTACTATGATATAACTCAGCAAAAATCTATGGCTGTTTCTTATATCTCCCTTCCTAACTTAGTCAATGTTACGAGGGAAAGACGGAACAAGGAGTGTGCTTGATTCCTGGCAGAGGGAAGAATCTTAAAATTATAGTGGCATTATCAGTGAACTAGCAAATTTGATTATAAATGAATGGGGAAAACCCACAGCTCTGACAGCCCAAGGCTTTGGTCCCAATTAAGGTGAGCAGTGGACTACTCAAACATTTAATGGGATGATTCTGAAAATCTCTAAGAGAGTTATAGAGGAGCTACTTAAAAATGGAAGTCATAAAAAAGAACCAAATGAAAATTCTTGATTATGACCTAGAGTATGAAATATTTTAAAAGGAAAAAAAATTCAGTATATTTAAAGTTAGAGATAAATTATCTAATATGAAGAGTAAAAAGTAAAAGTTTAAAGAAAATGAAAACAGCCTTACAGACCTACAAGACCACATCAAGCATCCCACATACATTTAGTGAGAGTATCAGAGAGAAATGAGAAGAAAAATATATGTGAAAAAATGATGGTCCCAAACTTAAAAATTGTTACTTTAAAAATTCAAGAAGCTCAACAAACCCCAAGAAAGATAAATATGAGATCCATACCAAGATAACTCATAACCAAACTACTAAAAGTCAAAGATAAACAGAAAATCTTTAAATAAATGAGAAAAATTACTCATCACATATAAGAGCACGTAAATATGAATAACAAACTGATTTTGTATTGGGGGGAAAAAATGGAGACCAAAGGCCATAGAATAACACAAAGTGCTTAAAGGAAAAGCTGCCAAAAATAATTCTATACTAGGAAAACTGTCCTTCAAAAATGAAAGCAAACATAAAGATTACTCTCAAATAGACTAACTAATAGATAATTCATTACTAGCAGATCCACCCTAACAAGAAACACTAAAAGAAAAGGTGGTAAAGACGAAAGTTATTAAATCCACCAGAAGGGGGCGCCTGGGTGGCTCAGTCTGTTAAGCGTCTTCCTCCTGTTTGGGTTCTGATTCCAGGATTGAGTTTCCCACTGGCTCCCAGCCTGATAAGTAGCCATGCTTCTCCCCTCTCTCTCTGCCTGGGGTCCTTCCTGCTTGTGTTCTCCATCAAATAAATGAATAAAATCTTATAAATTAATTAATTAATTAAATTCTACCAAAAGAAAGATAGATCCCCAGAAACCCTAGACCTAGAATATGAATGCTTCTAAAGCTCATATGGAACATTCTTTAGCTAGACCATATGCTCCACATAAAAAAAGTATGAATAAATTTGTAAGGTTTGAAATCATAGAAAATATGTTCTCTGACCTCAACAACAACAAAAAATTAGAAATCAGCAACAAATAATTTTGGGAAATCACAAGATATTTAGAAATTGAACAATTTGTTTCTAAATAACCTTCGGATAAAAAAATAAATCACAAGGTATGTTAGCAAATAATCTTGAATTGATTAGAAAGGAAGCATAACAAATCAAAATACATAAGATGCAGTTAAAGCAGTGGTTAGACTGAAATTTATAGTTTTAAATGGTTGCCTTGGAAAGGAAGAATATCTAAAACCAATAACGTAACCTGAGCCTCACTCAAAAAAGTAGGGGGGAAAAAAATCAGTGAAAAAAAGTCCAAAAGCCGGTCAAAACCAGAAAATAAAGATCAGAATCAATGAGATAAAACAAAAATTTTTAAAAAATCAATAAAACTAAAATCATATTTTTAAAAAGACTTGAAAATTTATAAACATTTAGCTAAACTGCCCCAAAATGAGTAAAATACAAATTAACAAAATCAGTGATGAAAGTAAGAACATCAATACAGACTTACAGATATTAGAAGATTATAAAGGAATTGAAAAACTTATGCCAGGTGGGGTGCCTGGGTGGCTCGGTGGGTTTAACCTCTGCCTTCAGCTCGGGTCATGATCTCAGGGTCCTGGGATCGAGCCCCACATCAGGCTCTCTGCTCAGCAGGGACCCTGCTTCCCCAGTTCTCTCTGCCCACCTCTCTACCTGTGATCTCTGTCAAATAAATAAATAAAATCTTAAAAAAAATTATGCCAATAAATCAGACAACTTAGATTGAATGGATAAATTAAACAAAAAACACAAATCACCAAAACTTACTCATAACTAATAGAAATTAGAATAGAATACAGTAAAGAAACTGAACTAATAATTCAAAATCTTTCCATGAAAAATCCCAGACTCAGATTGTTTCACCTGTAAAATCTACTCAATATTTAAGTAAGGAATTATACCAATCTAACATAAGTACTTTCAGGAAAAATAGAAAGAAATATTTCTAAATTCATTTTATGAGGCCAATACAACTCTAATACCAAAGTAGACAAGCACATTCCAGGAAAATAAAACTACAGACTAATAATATCCCACATGAACTTACAAGCAAAATTCCTTCACAAAATATTAGCAAATCTGTTCCACCAATACATAAATTATGAGTCATGACCAAGTGAATTTATATCCAGTAATGCCTCCTTAACTGGACATCTAAAAATCAAGTATTGTTAAAAAAAAAAAAAAAAAAAAAAAAAAAGCTTATTAATAGAAGACCAAACAACTTGAGCATTTCTATAAAAACACAGAACAAGAAGCAAGAAATACAAAGAGATTTCCTCATGGTAAAAGCACCTATGAAAAACCTATAGCAAACATCACAACTATTGGTAAAAAAGACAAAATGTTAAGCCCTTAAGGAACAACGTCAGAATGTAAACACTTGCCACTTGTATGTAACATTTTACTGATGGCTCTAGTTAACACAAAACAAGAAAAAAAATTAAAACCATCTAGATTAAAAAGGAAGAAGTAAAACTATTTTTTACTTGTACAGAATGTGATCCTGCATGTAGAAAATCCTAAGGTATCTAAAACAAACAAACAAACAAACAAAGCCAGCTAATATAATAAGTGAATTTACCAAGCTCACAAGACTCAAGATCAATACTCAAAAATCAAATTTATATATATATGTAATAAACAACCCAAAAATAAAATTAACAAGTATCCACAGTAACATCAAAAAGAACAAAATACTTACAAAAACGTTTAACAAAAAAGTACATGGATTTAACACTAAAAAGTATAAAACATTGATGAAAGAAATTATATAAGATCCAAATAAATGGAATAAGGGGTGCCTGGGTGGCTCAGTGTGTTAAGCCTCTGCCTTCAGCTCAGGTCATGATCTCAGTGTCCTGGGATCGAGCCCCGCATCAGACTCTCTGCTCATTGGGGACCTGCTTGCCCCCACCCCCGCCTGCCTCTCTGCCTACTTGTGATCTCTCTCTCTGTGTCAAATAAATAAATAAAATCTTTTTAGAAATTTTTTAAATAGATAAATAAATGGAACAAAATCATGTCAGAGACTGAAAGACTCAATATTGTCAAGAAGGTTATTTTCCCCCAAATCAATGTGTACTACACAAAATCTTTATCAAAATCCCATTAGGATATTGCTTTGTAACAATTGACAAGCTTACCCTATTATGTATATAGAACAATGAGATGTTATCTCACACCCATTAGGATGACTACTATCAAAGAACAAAGGATAACAAGTGTTGGTAAGCAGGGGGAGAAGTTAGAACCCTTGTGCACTATTTTTTTTTTTTAAGATTTATTTATTTCAGAGACAGAGAACTAGAGAGAGTACAAGAAAGGTAAAGGGGAAAGGAAGAAGCAGACCCTCAGCTGAGCAGGGAGCCCTATGTGGGACTCTATCCTGGAACTCTGTGGTCCTGATATGAGCCGAAGGCAGGCATGTAACTGAGCCACCCAGGTGCGTGACTCTTGTGCCCTATTAATAGGACTGTAAAATAGTTCAGCTGCAGTTAAAAAAAAAAAAAAGGAATTCCTCAAAAAATTAAAAATGGACTTAACGTGATCTACCAATTCCCTTTCTACATACATATTCAAAATAATTGAAAGTGGGGTCTCAAAGAAGTGTCTACATACCCATACTCATAGAAGAACTATTCACAATAGCCAAGAGGTAGAAGGAACCCAAGCATCCATCAATGTATGAACACACAAACAAAATGATCATAAACGTGACCCATAAAAGAATCAATTGATAAATTAAGGCTTTGTAAAAACAAACGATCTGTGGATGCCATATGTTCTATACCAAAATTCTATCAGCTTTTGCATTTGTTTGGGGTTTCTATAGTAAGGGACAATCTTATCCTAAAATTTACAGCCTTATTCTAAAATGTATATGGAAATGCAAAAAATCCAGAATTAGTATTTTTTTTAACTTTCATTTTAAAAGTCAAGATATATAGATTAGGAGAAAATATTTGAAAATCATATATCTGATAAAAACCTACATCCAGAATGTATAAAGTACCCTTAAACCTCACTAACACAAACAAACACAAACCATGCGATTTTAAAAATGGCCAAAAAAATTAAATCAACATTTCAACAACGACATACAGATGGCTAATAAGCAAATGAAAAGATGTTCAACATCATTAGTCATCAAAGAAATGCAATTAGAACTCCAATGAGATATCATCACACATACAGAATAGCTATAATGCAAAACATATTTGACAATACTAAGTTTTGGCAAGGATATGGAGAAAAATGAAACCCTCATATATTGTTGGTGGGTAATGAAAAATGTTATAGATATATTAGAAAACAGCTTGGTGTCTCCTTGAAAAGCTAACAAATATGTTATGAATGAACTACAACAAACATGTGGAAGAATGTTCTCAATGTGGAAGAATGTTACGATAAGTGAAAAAAGTCAGACACAAAGGATCACATAGGAATGATTCCATTTATATGAAATTTATAGAAAAGAAAAAACTATACCAACAGAAGAAGACCAGTAGCTGCCTGGAGCAACTAGAAGTAGGAGCAAGGGTTGACTGCACAAATGTACCAGGAAGTTTTTTATTGTGATGGAAATATTCTAAAACTCAATTGCAAGATTGTTGCACAGGTTTGTAAATTTACGTTAAAAAAATAATTGAATTATACACTTACAATGTGAATTTCAGAGTGTATAAATTAAAACCCAATAAAAAGAGTTGGACTAAAAAATAAATCAATAGACAAGTACCTTCCTGAATCACTGGGTCTAACTGCAGCGGAGACTTGTATTAAGGTGAATACTCAGTTTCCAGTAATGTCCCATTCTATGTGATTTCTCCCTGACCCACAGCAGTGCTCCTCTGCACCAGCCCCACCATGTGAGGCACAATCACTCAACATATTTCTGTCCTCTGGGCTATGGCTCATTGGACAAGAAGTAAGCACCTAGTCTTCATTGAATTCATGAGAACTTAGATTTGGAATCAAGAAAGCAATATATGTTCTGTCACTGATGTTCTATAATCTAATTCATAATTTATTCATTAAAAGAAAAGAATAAAATAGATATACAAAGAAAAAAATAAAGTTAAAAGTGGAAGAAGAAGTCTGACAAGTATCTCAATAACTAAGCAATTTCCAGTCCTGATTCTGAATATGACTCAGCTGCACCATCCTTAGCCCCATACAATGAGAGACATCTATGAGGCTTTTAGCAATTAAGAAACAAGTCTTAGTCCCAAACTACTGCAAAGAGACCTAATTAATATAAGGATCAGTACTTCCTAACTGCCGCAAGGAAATTTCAAAGTGTGGGAAGGGGGGCGCCTGGATGGCTCAGTGGGTTAAAGCCTCTGCCTTCTGCTCAGGTCGTGATACCAGGGTCCTGGAATCAAGCCCCACGTCAGGCTCTCTGCCCAGCAAGGAACCTGCTTCCTTCTCTCTCTCTGCCTGCCTCTGCCTATTTGTGATCTCCATCAAAAAAATAAAATATTAATGATCTTAGGGTCCTAGGATCAAGCCCTGCATCGGGCTCTCTGCTCAGCAGGGAGCTTGCTTCCTCCTCTCTCTCTGCCTGCCTCTCTGCGTACTTGTGATCTCTCTCTGTCAAATAAATAAATAAAATATTTTTAAAAAAATAAATAAAATAAAATATTAAAAAAAAACAAAAACAAAAAACCAAAGTGTGGTAAGGTGTTTGGGGTTTTCACACTCATTGTAGAGCATTACTGATATTTAATGGGTGATAACCAGGTTTAATGAGTATTCCGAAATCTGAGGAATGGTGCAGCTCAAGAAAAACATTCCTGCCCAAAATACTCAAGAGCATCCTCAATCCAGAAACACTTAACATAGACCTAGCCTTCAATTAGCAACATTTGTTTTTTAATTACAGAAACCCACTAAAAATAAATCGTAATGCCACCATATTAAAAAGTAACAAATAGACATTTCTTCCAATTAATGAGTGGTACTCCACAGGGGTAACCACCTGCGTCTTTCATCTTATGTCTTCGCTTTGATGGACACACCTAGATTTGCAACACAAAACACATAATCTTTCACTTAATAGTATACAAACTATCATTTCAAGTAGTAAGTAACCAATGAACAAGAATGTTAAGGTTGTTACAAAACAAAATAGTTAACTATGCATATTAATTATCAAAGACTGTACCTTATCTATTACGGTATTATCAAAATTAAAAATTCAAAGATAATTATATTTCCATCTGCTAAATATGAAAATTTATATATAACAGTACTAAAAGGTAGCAAGAGAAAATGGGGGGACCAAAAATGAATAAAATTACTTGTGCAATTTTTCTACATGTTAAAAATATTTAAAAATCAAACCAAAAGAGTCTTCAGAGCAGATAGTAAATCATATATCTCACTGTGGGATAGAAGCTTAAACTAAAGCCAAAGAATGTGATTTACTGCAGGCATTTCCAGATCCCCCCCCCCCCCAATCCTTCACTATACTGTGTGATGGTAGGATTTCATCTGGTAACTGTTCTAAATTCTTACCTGAACTTTTTTCTCCCTAGAATGATATTATCTTTCAAATTACACTCTAGAAGAATTCATCACTCTGACAATGTATCATTAATCAAAAGTAAAGAGGGTTGATATTTTATAGCACTTTGGAGTGGATGGCACCTTGTAGAAGTTTAGGTCCAAGAGTAAAAGTTTTAGTTCAGTTAGAAAAACGATATACTTTATGGTAGTGTCAGTGCTTCAAAACTCTAAGTACCATCATTATCCCAAACCCTGGCTATCCAGCAATAAGTATTAATAATCCTGTTGACATAGCCATGCCTCCTTAGGTGATCCAGAAGTTTCAGCTCAAAGAAGATCACACGTAATTTAAACCTATATTATTTCCTAAATTCGGAAGAAAAAAAATGCTGAAATGTCTCTTTTCATGATGTTAATTTCCATTGATTTTCCAGTTGCAAGATTTTAGAAGAAATTTACTGCAACCACAGGCTTTTAATAAAACCTGTTATTTCATTTGTATTGCTAGGCAAATAGATATAGATACACGCATACAAATACAAGAAAAACTGTGTTAAGCAGAACTTAAGAACCATTATGAATTCATAGGTTGCACTGACTGTTGAATATAAGTAGAACTTGGATAGCTGTTAACTATAAAATTATTTCAGAAAGACCAAATTACACACCAAGGGGAATTTAAAAATTACATATGTTATAAGCTATATTTCATATATATATTTATATATAATTTTTTTGGCCTGGATTTTGAGAAAACACTTTCCTCCCATATTGGAAATATTTTCCCACAGAAAGCTTCTTCTGGTTTCTTTGATGTGAATTACCTTAAATGCAAATGGTAAATATGGGAATGATGTCAGTAGAACCGTGGAGCTTTATTAAGTTTCTCTTTTCCAAAACATTACTGTTTTGAGACAACTGTGGGCAAGCTATCTCACCATTAAAACCCGAACTTTAGCAATATAGGAAGAACTTAAGTAAAAAGCTGAAAATCTGTATTAAATCTTCCCCTTTGTGCAGAACTATTTTAAAGGTTTTAACAACCTTGCATTCCACTAAGTCATCTGGAAAAAATGTGAGTGTAAATAAAGAAGCTGATTTAAAACAATGGATTCATAAAGGAAGTAACAGTTTGATTCCAATTTTTCATTTTGATTAAAATGATCTGTTAGCACTTAATTCTATCCAGGATCTACATCACAAAGAAGAAAGAGATGAAAGCACAAGTCTTCAAGATGTATATATTAATGGTATTGCAGTATTGTTAACTGTTTTTGTTAGGGCTCTGGTTACAAAGTGCTATAGGATTTGAGTGGTCTTCCTCTAATTTTTCCTGAAGTTATTAAAAGGGTTACTATTTTCCAAACTGGAAATTTTTCAGAAATCATATATCATGTTATAGCAGAAACACATGTACACTAAAAAATATATTTACAGTAAAATAAACCTTTTCATTAAATATCATATAAACATTTGCTTAAGATTTATTTATCCAGGGGTGCCTGGGTGGCTCAGTGGGTTAAAGCCTCTGCCTTCAGTTTGGGTCATGATCCCGGGGTCCTGGAATCAAGCCCCACGTCAGGCTCTCTGCTCAGAAAGGGGGAGCCTGCTTCCCCCTTTCTCTCTGCCTGCCTCCCTGCCTACTTGTGATCTCTCTCTCTGTGTCAAATAATAAATAAAATCTTTTAAAAAAAGATTATCTATCTAAAGAAACTTCCACAGATTATTTTGCCAGCATATTTTCTCTTTATACATTGCATTGAACACATTCATGATGACGGTATAAGGATCCTGCTAACTACCGTCAATAATTAACAAATGAGATTAAATCTGAGTTTGGAGATATGTAGAAAAGAAGGACTAGTAATTACAACAAGCAGATAAACTCTTCAAATTATCATAGATCTAGGATAAAATGCAATAAGTCCACTGGGGCATGTGGGTTGCCCAGGGGAATACACACACACACACACACATATAATTATATATTTATATAAGTATTATAATAATATATATAATAAAAGATATATATATCTTTATATATAAAGGAAATGTCTTTTATTTCTACAGAAAAGTTTTGTCCTGCTTGTCTGATGAAACCATTTTTATAGATTATCTTAGTTCAAATTTGTTCCCTAAAAATGGGTTTTACCACAGAGTCAACTGTGCATTTTCTATGAAAGTTGAAGAAGGAAATATCCATAAATGATTTTATCAAAGGTTTCATCTAGTGTTGGGATAAAAAGAAAGAGAAAAAGAGTTAACTTTAGAGCAACTAGAAAGGCAGAGAAGCAAAGATGGGAATTTCCATATAGTAGAAACTAGAAAAGAAAAACAATTTGGGTAAAAGTTCCCATATAAATACATGAAGAAACAGGAGAAAACTAAATATTTACAGGATGAAAGAATGTTGCAATGAGGCAACTCACAACAGAATCATGTTTTAAATACAGTTCTGCTCATCATCTTTCTAAAAACAGACATGAGTATTTGCATGAGGGGTACAAAAATATCAATGGTATAAAAAAAAACCTGCTTACTGCAAGCTAAATAAAAATCAAATTCTGGAAGTGTAAAATTCATGTGGCTAAAATTTATTGCTTATTCTAGCATCATTTAAGTATAACTTTAAGTAGAACTTAAAGGACCCTTGGATTTACCTTTCCTCTGAAAGTTTAATGAAAACCACAGATTTTATTAATCAAAGATTTATGTATTGGTATTCTCCCTTTACACATAAAGAGAAAATAAAAATAAATGAGGATCTGGACACATGCTCCTGATTATAAATGCAGTTTACTGAGAGAGCAATTCAGGACAGCCATGCAGGAAGATCCTGATCTCACCGTCTCCCATGGACACACCAAATCGATAGCTACATAGAGACCAATTCCCTCTACAAAAGACCTGAAGACCTGGAAACTAGCTGAACAAATGATAAAAGGACCATGTTAAGACAGGTAGGAAAGACAGAGATGCAGTGTTGCCAAAATCCTCATCTCTGGTATGCTGACCCACAATTGGGAAGGATCTCACAACTATGGAGTTTTCCCTGAGAAGTAAGGCATTATACCTACATCAGGCATCTCAGCCCTTGGGATCTATACCAGAAAGATGAGAGCTGCCCCCCCCACCCCCGCCAAAATGTCTGGCTCTGAAAAACAATGGGGTTTATATCCAGGAGATCCAAAAGATTAAGGGAACAGAAACTCTACTGTCAAAGGGTTTGCATGCAGACTCGCCGTAAGAAGTAAAAGCAACAGTTTGAAAAGCACCTAGACCATATGTGAAGATTCATTAGCTAATCTTCAAGTATCTCTTAAAGACACAGTAATCTGGTAGGACTTTCTGTGGAGAAGGAAGTAATGGCAGGCACCATTGCTGTGCTCTACCTGCTTCTATCTTGTTGGCACTGGTGGGCTTGCTCCACCCCCTCACCACAGCCCTGCTAAAACAAGCAGGCTTCCTCCTCTCCTGACCTCTGCCCTAAAGCTGGCAGGCTTTCCCTGCCCCCTACACTCCTGTGGTCTCTCTACGTCCTGCAGACAGGCTCCACCCACAAGCTTTCCCAGCTAGAGCTGGGGGGCTTGCCCTAGCTCCATGCTCCCTGTGGCCCCAGTGAAGTCAGTGAGCTTGCTTTAATGCCAAGTTCTCCTATGGCCCCACGGAAGCCAGTGGGTGGGTATGCACAGTCCACACAGGGCTGCCCCTTGAACACCTGGCTCTGGTGGCTTGGATCTGTGCTACAGGGCCTCAAAGGACTAAAACAATTAAAGAGAAAGTTCTTGGCAGGCTATCAACTGGATGGCATGGCACAGAAAGCAGACTGAAATGGTCTTTTTGTGAAAAAAGGCCTATTTACTTGTTGTGGAGCTTTAGCCTGAAGGCTAGGCATACATACAGAGTTTACATAGAGTTTACCATACATATAAAGACTATGGAGGACCTCTCAGGGAAGGTATCTGGGGGATCCAGCTTTACACTCTCCCTGGACCTTGCTACAGCTCACCTAGTATCTCCTAGAAGGAAGCTTATATACTCATCTAAAGCCTTGATTTTTACAACTGCCCTGAAGGGGCTGGCTCTGAATTGCCTGGTCTGGAGGCTGGCAGGATTGCAACTGTGGTTCCAAAGGACTGTATATATTTGCATACTTAAAAACTGCTGCCTGAGGGTATGGGTTTATGTAGGCTTGAAACTCAGCTGGCTGAGACGCCTCCCTTAGGAACACTGTCAGGGCTGGGAACAACCTCAACAACTGGGTTTTATCAGGACCAAATCAGATTGCTTAAATAATCATGATGGTTCAAAAGAACCAAGAACTAAAGCAAGATTGAACAATAATGTTCCTCATCTACACAAGGTCATTCAAGACTGGGAGAGGCAGTTGCTTCACCTAATTCACAGAAACAAACACAGAGAAAGAAGCAAGTCAAGGAAATAGAGGAATATGTTCCAAACAAAAAGAACAAGATAAAGCCACAATAAAACTCCCAATGGAACATAAGTATGTAATTTACCTGATAAAGAGTTCAAAGTAATAGTCATAAAGATGATCACTAAATTCAGAAGAAGAATGGATGAACACAGGGAAAATTCAACAAAAAAATTTTTTTTTAAAATAAGAAAGTACCAAATAGAACTGAAGGACTGAAAAATACAATAACTGAAATGAAAAATACAATAGAAAATTTCAATAGCAGATTATATAGAGAAGAATGTATCAGAAATCTGAAAGACAGAGCAGTGGAAATCTCCCAAACAGAGCAACAATAACAAATTAGAAAAGTAAATATAACTTATGGGACATTCGCACCAAGCAGAATAACAGTCACATGATAGAGTCTCTGAAAGAGAAGAGAAAGAAAACAAAATGGCAGAAATCTTATTTGAAGAAAGAATATCTCAAAACTTCCCTAACCTGTGAAGAAAACAGACATCTAGGTCCAGGAAGTACAGAGAGTTCCAAAAAATATAAATCAAAAAACCCACACCAGACATACTATAATTAAAATGTCAAAAGTTAAAGAGAGAATCTTAAAAGCAGCAAGAGAAAAACAGCTTGTTATGTACAAAGGAACCCCCAAAAGACTATCAACTACATTTTATCAGAAGTTTTATAGGCCAGAAGATAGCGTCATGATATATTCCAAGTGCTTGAAGGAAAAAATTCCAACCAGGAGTACTCTAACTGGCAAGGCTATCATTCAGAATTGAAGGAGAGAGAAAGTTTTCCAGGCAAGCAAAAGCCAAAGGAGTCCATCATTACTAAACCAGCCTTACAATAAATGCTAAAGAGACTTCTTTAAGCTGAAAATAGAAGATACTAACTAAATAATAAGAAAACATATGAAAGAAAAAATCTTACAGGAGAAAGCAAATATATAATAAAGTTAGCAGACTAGCCTCTGATAAAGATAGCATAGAGGTTAAAAGACAAAAGTAGTAAAGTTAACTATAACTACAATAATTAGTTAGAGATACAGAAAATAAAAAGATGTAAAATATAGCATCAAAAATATAAAATGGTATGGGAGGAGAATAAAAATTTAGAGTTTTTAGAATGCTTTTAATCTCAAGTTATTATCAACTTAAAAATACTATGAAATATATATGCATGCATATATGTAGATATACATGCACATATATACATATATAATCTTATTTGTGAAACTCATGGTAAGCACAAAGCAAAAAACTATAGTAGATATACAAAAGATAATGATAAAGGAATCCAAACATAACACATAATCAAGACACAAGAGAAGGAAGGGTATAAGAGAAGAAGAAAGGAAAAGAGAAAACCCACAAAAACAGTTAAAAAACTACCAAATGTCAATAAGCACATACTTATCAATAATCACTTTAATGTAAATGAACTAAATCCTTCAGCCAAAAGGCATAAAATGATTTTAATGTGTTAAGAAGAGACCCATCTATATGTTGCCTACAAGAGACTCACTTTACAAGTAACAACATAAACGACTAAAAGTGAAGGGACAGAAAAAGATATTCCATGCAAATGGAAGTGGAAAAAAAAAAAAAAGCTGGTGTAGCTATACTTACATCAGACAAAACAAACTTTAAAACAAAAACTGTAGTAAAATGAAAGGCATTATATAATAATAAAGAGGAAAATCCAACAAGATAAGATAATATTTGTAAGTATTTATAAACCCAACATAGAAGCACCTAAATATATAAAATAGGTATTAACAGACCTAAAGGAAGAAATTGACAGTGATAAAATAATAGTAGGAGAATCTAATGTCCTACTTACACCAGTGGATAGGTCATCTAGATAGAAAATCAATAAGGAAACATCAGTCTTATATGAAACATTAGACTAGATATACTAAATAGATATACACAGAACATTCCATCCAACAGCAACAGAATAAACATTTTTCTCAAGTACACATGGACCTTTCTCTAGGATAGATCACATGTTAGACTACAAAATCAGTCTCAATAAATTTAAGAACACTGAAATCATAACAAGCATTTTTTTTTCCCAACTAAGTGGTATAAAATTAGAAATCAATTACATGAAAAAAATCACAAATATATCCAAAGAGGGAACTTCATATTGATGCAGGAATACCTCAAGAAAAACAAAAATTACAAATAAACTTTTACACCCAAAGGAACTAGAAAAATAACAAAAGTAGCCTCAAATTAGTAGAATGGAGAAAATAATAAAGATGAGAACAGAAACAAATGAATAGAGGGAAAAAAATGAAAAGATCAATGAAACTAAAAGCTGGCTCTTCGAAAGATAAACAAAATGGCAAACCTTTAGTTAAAATCATCAAGGAAAAAGAAAGGACTCAAATAAATGAAATCAAAAATGAAAGAGAAGATACAACTTATCCACAGAAATATAAAAGATCATAAGTGAATACTAGGAACAATTTACTCTAACAAATTGGACAACCTAGAAGAAATGGATAAATTCCTAGAAACATATAATCTTCTAAAATTAATCATGAAGAAATAGAAGACCTAAATAGATTACTAGAATAAGGAGATTGAATCAGTAATCAAAAAACTCCCAACAAACAAAAGTCTATGACCAGATGGATTCACTGATAAACTGTACCAAATATTAAAAAAAAAAAAAGACTTAATACTTCTCAAACTCTGCTAAAATGCTGAAAAGGAAGAAATACTCCAGACTCATTTTATGAGGTCATCATTACGCTGATACCAAAACCAGAGAAGGATACCACAAAAAAGGGAAATTACAATCTAATATCCCTAATGCACATAGATTAAAATTTCTCAACGAAATATTAACAAACCAAATTCAACAACACATTAAAAGGATCATATGCTACGATCAAGTGAGATTTATTCCAACGATGCAAGAATAGTTCAACATCTGCAAATCAATCAACCTGATTCACTGCATTAACAAAATGGATAAAAATCAGTCTTCTTAACAGATGCCAAAAAAAGCACTTGACCAAATTCAGCATCCATTCATAATAAAAGCTATCAACAAGAAAGACAAGTAAGAAACTTTATAATAAAAACTATCGAGAAAGAAAGAAAGAATCTCAAAACAGTAAAGGTCATATATGACAAACCCAAAATTAACATCATACTGAATGGTAAAAAGCTGAAAGCTTTTCTTCTAAGATTGGGAACAAGACAAACTTGTCCATTCTCATCACTTTTGTTTCACAGATCATTGGAAATCCTAGACACAGCATAGAAAAAGAAACAAGCAATCAAATTGGAAAGGAAGAAATAAAATGGTCATATTTATAGATGACATAATACTATATATAGGAAACCCTAATGACTCCACTAAAAAAATCTATCAGAATTAATAAATGAAATTAGTAAAGTAGTAAGATACAAAATCAATATACAGAAATCTGTTTTCTATACACTAATAGCAAACTATCAGAAAGAGAAATCAAGAAAGCAATCCCTTTTAGAATTACATGAAAAAGAATAGAAAACTTAGAAATAAATGTAACCAATAAATTTAACCAGGAAGTAAAAGAACTGTACACTGAAAACTATAAAACACTGATGAAAGAATTTGAAGACATAAATAAATGGAAAGATATTATGTGCTCATGTAATAAAAGAATTAATATTGTCAAAATGTCCATACAACCCAAAG
Organism: Mustela nivalis; assembly: GCF_964662115.1. NCBI lineage: Eukaryota > Metazoa > Chordata > Mammalia > Carnivora > Mustelidae > Mustela > Mustela nivalis. The sequence continues at coordinate 89,605,439 of NC_139020.1, forward strand.
CAATCTACAGATTAAATGCAATCCCCATCAAAATACCAATGATATTTTTCACAGAATTAGAACAAATAATTCAAATAATTCTAAACTTCATATGGAACAACAAAAGACCTTGAATAACAAAGATCTGAGATTTATCAAACCAATCTTAAGAAAGAAGAACACAGTTGGAGATCTCAGGCTCTCTGACTTCAAAGTATACTACAAAGCTAAAGTAATCAAACTGGTATAGTACTGGCATAAAACCAGGCCTGTAGATCAAATAAAACAGAAGAGAGATCCCAGAAATAAACCCACACATATACGGTGAATAATTTATAATACAGAGTCAAGAATATACAACAGAGAGAGTAAGGACAGTCTCTTTAACAAATGGTGTTAGGAAAACTGGACAGACATATGCAAAAGAATGAAACTAGACTATTATTTTACACTACACACAAAAACTAACTCAACATAGATTAAGGACTTGAATGTCAGACCTGAAACCATAAAACTGCTAGTAGACAGTAAACTCCCAGACATCAGGCTTGGTTTTCAATTTTTGGATATGACTCCAAAAACAAAGGCAACAAAAGCAAAAATATATAAGTGGGACTACATCCAACTTAAAACCTTCTGCATAGCAAAAGAGACTATCAGCAAAATGAAACAGCAACCTTCTCAATGGAAGAGAACATTTGCAAATCATATAACCAATAAGGGATTAATATTTAAAATATATGAAGAATTCAAACAACTCAAGAGCAAAAAACAAAACCAAACAAAAAGCAAAACAAAAACCTAAAGAATCTGATTAAGAAATGGGCAGAGGATCTAAACAGAAATTTTTCCAAAGACATACAGATGGCTAACAGGCAGATGAAAAGATACTCAAATTCACTACCAGGAAAATGCAAAGCAAAACCACAACGAGGTATGGCCTCACATCTGTTACAATGGCTGTTGCCAAAAAGACAAGAAACAAGTGTGGATGAGGGTGTAGAAGAAAGGGAACCCTCATACACTGTTGCTGAAAATGTAAATTGATATAGCCAGCATGGAAAACCGTATGGAGGTTTCCTTAAAAATTACAAAGAGAACTATCATAGGATCCAGCTATTCCACTTTGTGGTATTTACCTACAGAAAACAAAAACACTAATTTGTAAAGATATATGCACTCTTTCATTGACTGTAGCAGTATATACAATAGCCAAGATATGGAAACCTAAGTGTCTACTAATAGATAAATGGATAAAGAAGAAGTGGTATATATATACATATATGTATATGTGTATGTATGTATTTATAATATTATACACACACACAATGGAATACTACTCAGCCACAAAGAAGGAGGGAATCTTGCCACTTGTGAAAATATGGATGGACCTTGAGGGTTTTATGCAAAGCAAAATAAGTCAGACAGACAGACACTGCATGATTTCATTCACATGCAGAATCTAAAAAAAAAAAAGAAAAACAAATGGACAAACAAAACAAAACCCATAAATACAGAGAAGAGAATACATGGCTATCAGAGGGAAGGGGGTTGGATAAAATGGATGAGGGTGGTTAAGTGCACGGTGACAGATGATAACTTATTGAGGTGATCACTTTGTAATGAATACAAAAATAGAATTATTTTGGACACCCGAAACTAATATGATGTTATACACCAATTTTATTTCAATTAAAAAAATTAAAAATGTGGTTTACTGCTCAAGGGATAGTAAATGTCAAATAAAACTAATCCAGACTCAATATTTAATAGTGTCAAAAAGTGATGTGAAAATCATGAAATAAAACAATTCATGCAGGAAAATATTTTAAAATAAGACAATAAAGCATATGTATATAAAAGAAAACATATTGTCGAAAACTGTTAAACCACTTGATATCCAGAAAAATAATAAAATGGGATCTTCATCTAAATAACTGTGCTTTTCAAGTTTTATTAACATTTAAAAATTCTACTTAGATATCAATCTTAAAAGTGAGCCAGAATAGCAACAAAAAAATAACACAGGAAATTCACACCTGCAATCTTTCTATTTGCAGTTTTGATGCCGTATAATTATGCACTATATTAATTACCTTGGCAAGTACTTACTATTGTTTTCAACTAATATTACATGTATAATGCATCCAGATGAGTTAGCTGCTTTCAGTAATTACTCATATTGAGCTACATGAGAAAGAAATGATTTTATATGCAGTGCTCTGAATAATAGATTTTTTATCCATAGCAGAATAAGCTTCCTAACAAATAACAATCAATAATTTGTCATATTTAGTTTTTATATATAGCAGTGCTATTACATCACAATTGAACATTTTTGTCCTATAAAGACCAATGAACATAAAATACTGTAAAACTTGTCAGATTCCATGAAAAAAATTTTAAGAACATTACTAACACCTGAAAATTATAAAGGCTCCTCAAATATTCAATAACAATGTGATTGATTAAAGGTTCAGACATGTGGTTAGAATAATAATTTTTATGGTCCCCTCCAAAATTGAGATTTGATTATTCTCTATTCGGATAATGAGAAAGTCTGTTTTTCTCTAAAACTTTACTTCACTGGTTGTTCATGAGCCTCCCGAAATATATATTACTATAATGATTTTAAAAATAACCCTAAAACCAAAGGTAACCTTTTCATTAATTCTTTAGATTCATTACCATGAATATAATTTGTTTTCCAGGTTCTAAATTTAGAATGTAGGAATTGTGCTAAATTTCTCCAAGTACTATATCCTGACTAATAAAACCTAATATATGGAGCACCTGCTATAAGCAGAATACTTTTATATTTGTTGTCATTTAATTTGTTCCTCACAACAACCCTGCATGTTTCTGAACTTGCATATATGAGTTTTATCTTAAAGAGTCCCTTAGTATAAATATTACAGAAACACTCTTCTTTCCTTTTGATATTAGTTTGAATCACATCTGTATTAAACCTTTGCATTGTATCCTTCTCCACCGTATCTGTTACTCCATCTGTCATTTGATATTGTAACATACTCCCTAAACCACTTATGTTCTTCCAACTCCACCCTGATAGTAATAGAAGCCCTACTCTCCCTTTACCATACCCCTTTCAAATATCATCTTTTTCTTTTTTTTAGCCTTTCTTAATACTAGCATTGAACAAGCAATCATAGATGTGGTTTCACTGAAGTGTTGCCTATTAACTGTCCCATGCCTAGGTCCTCTCAAAACTTGTAGGGGCACCTGGGTGACACAGTTGGTTAAGATTCCAGCTCTTGGTTTCGGCTCAGGGGTGATCTCAGGGTGGGAGCTCAGGGTTGTGAGATCAAGCCCCACACCGGGCTCTGCACTGGCATAAAGTATCCTCAAAACTCCCTCCCTCAAAACTCCCTCCAGCCTCTTGTGTGCGCTCTCTCTCTCTCTCTCAAATAAATAAACAAATCTTTAAGAAACGAAGAGGAAACTTCTTATCAGTGTTTCTCCAAAGAACAAAAGTTAAAAATAGAACTACCTTGTGATCCAACAATGAAACTGCTGATTATTTATACACAGAATATAAGAACACCAATTCAAAGGGATACATGCATACCTATGTTTACAGCAGCATTATCTACAACAGCCAAGATAAGGAAAGAACCCAAGTGTCTACTGACTGATGAATGGATAAAGAAGATGTGGTATATATATATATATAATGGAATATTACTCAGCCATAAAAAGAATGAGATCTTGCCATTTGCAACAACATAGGTGCAGCTAGAGAGTATAATGCTAAGTAAAGTCAATCAGAGAAAGACAAATACCATATGATCTCACTTATATGTGGAATTTAAGAACTAAAACAAACAAACATAAGGCAGGGGGGACCCAGAAACAGACTCTTAACTATAGAAAACAAACTCATGATTACCAGAAGGGAAGGGGTTGGAGGGATGGGTAAAGTAGGTGATGGGCCTTAAGGAGTGCACTGGTCCTGATGAGCACCAGGTGTTGCATGGAAGTGGTGAATCACTAAATTCGACACCTAAACTAATATTACACTGAATTAGCTTACTGGAGTTAATGTAAGAACTTGGAAAAAATAGGGGATGAAATACTGCCATTTGCAAAGACAAAGATGGAGCTTGAAAGTATAATGCTAAGTGAACTGTCAGAGAAAGACAAATACCTTAATTCACTCATATGTAGAATTTAAGAAACAAAACAAGCAAAGGGAAAACATAAGAGAAGAAAAAAAGAGAGAAACCAAGAAACAGCATCTTAATCACAAAGAACTATCTGAGGGTTACCAGAGGTGAGAGGGCTAGGAGGACGGGGGAAATACGTGATGGGGATTAGGGAGTGCACTTGTCGTGATGAGCCCAGGGTGATGTATGGAACTGTTGAAGTACTAGATTGTACACCTGCAATATGACACTGTATGCTAGGAAAAAAAAAAAGTGAGACAAAAACAAATGTTGGCTAGGACACAGTAAAATCAGAACTCTCAAATTCTGTTGACTGGAATGTCGAATGGAGCAGCCACTTTGGAACCCCCTCTGGGAGTTGCTCAAATAATTAAAGACAGAGTTACCCTGTGGCCGAACAATTTCACTGGTAGAGAAATAGCTAAGAGAAATAAAAACATATGTTCATATAAAAACTTGTACGTAGGGTGCCTGGGTGGCTCAGTGGGTTAAGCCTCTGCCTTCGGCTCAGGTCATGATCCCAGCGTCCTGGAATCGAGCCCCGCATCGGGCTTCCTGCTCCGCGAGCAGCCTGCTTCCCACTCTCTCTCTCTGCCTGTCTCTCTGCCTACTTGTGATCTCTCTCTGTGTCAAATAAATAAATAAAATCTTTAAAAAAAAAAAAAAACCTGTACGTAAATGTCCATAACAGCTTTATTCATAATAGCCAAAAGTTGAAACCAACAAAATGTCCATCAAACAATGAGTAAACAAAATGTGGTATATCAATGTATACAATGGAATGTTATTTAGCCTTAAATATAAATGAAATACTGACACATGCTATAATGTGGATGCACCTTGAAAACTTATTTTTACTGAGAAAAAGAAGCCAGTCATTAAAGATCACATATTATACAACTCAATTTATATGAAATATAGGCTAATCTACAGAGGAAGAAAGTAGATTAGCGGTTCCCAGGAGATTGGAGGAAGGAGTGTATTGGGAGATAGGAGTAGTAGCAAAAGAGTATGGGGTTTCTTTTTTTGAAGTGATGAAAATGTTCTACAATTAATTGTGCTGATGGTTATACATTATCTGTGAATATACTAAAATCTACTTAATTGAGTTGATGAATTTCATCAATCTCTGAGATACAACATCATCCTTGAGATAAAAGTTGTATCTCAAGGAAGCTGTTTTTAAAATATTCTCGTCAACAATGCTGCACGAGTGTTCTTCATTTATCTTTTAGGCATTCCACCATTTTGTTTTTTGAAACCGTAATGCTCACCAACGAGTCTGCCTGAGTTAACCAAACTTTCAGACTCACAAGGCTGTCATCTGACCAGTTTTGGCATCGGTCTGCTGAAAAGGGTAAGAACAGGGACAGCACTTTACTAATAGGACAGCACCAGTTGTTCTTGGGTGGGAGTCTTGCAGAAATTCATGCACCAGTACAGCTTGAATAGGTGAGGATGATGCCTGCTTAGGAGCTTTATTTTCCACCAGGGTCAATCCCCATCTGCATGGCTTCCAGAGCCCCCCAGCAAAAGGCATAGATACAAAGCTCACCATACTCAGGGAGCTGTGGCTTACTTGAAGTATTTATAGTTCTCCCATTTGGAGGCAATCTGCCAATCAGGGGTTATGTTTACCATAAATATGTTGTCTAGGAAACAGCTGACATCACTGCCTTTATCTCCTTCCCGGGGAAACAGCTAGGAAATTCAAGTTCAAACTCTCAGACTTAAGAGGCTTTTGCTGGCCCTTCACCCACAGAACACTTTAATATACCATAAATTCCTTTAATTACCCAATCTTTGGTTTTCAAAAATTCAGAGAATAATAAAATTTTGCTACTTAAAGTACAGTTTCAAATTATTTCAGGAGCTTGATCGTATCATTGGGGACTCATTCATGTTGCCATTTATTCAAAAACTTGATTTGTGTGGGCCAGGTATAATGTTAAGCACTGAGAATCCAGTGATGAACAAAACAGAAATAGTCTCTTTCCTCACAAGATTTGAAATTTATCAGAAGCTATAAAAGAGTATATAGTTGATAAGAATATAATTTTAGAAAACCCTTTGATAGAGGAAGTACAAAGTGATAATCATATAGAAGGGTAATAAATGCAAACTTGTAGCATAAGGAATCTTTGTTAATAACACTATTCATATTTAAGAAAATAAGAAAAACGTGCCATGGCTCAGTTGTTTATATATATATTAGGTATTTTGTTTTTTCTTAAGTGCAATATTAACTAATATTTATAAATAGCAAATTTATACAAAGACATTTACATTACCTAAACTTTAAAATCATAGGAATTTGTGATTATTCTTTTTTATGGGAATATTTACTCTTCATCCCTACATATCTATCTTACTGCTGAGACTCTGGAGAAGAAAAGGAACATGTTCACTGCTGTCCCTTCTGGGTTTTCTCTCTGAGCTCTGCCTGTCCAGAGAATACACTGCAATCTAGATATCCATTAAGAAGTTTTACTGGGTAGATCCTGCCCTGGCAAAGGGAAATGTCTACCACTTGGGAGGGGGGTAAAAAAAATGTTCAATTCCAGGAAGAATTGGGAAGCTGACTGTGGCAATCAGTAATTTTAATAGTAGCAATAATAAAATTGATATTTAGATTTCTATGTCTTCACTCTAATATCTGTTTCTCACTTGATTCAGAATCTGAAAAATGAAAAAAAGAGATATTATACATTGACCTCCAAAAATTGCAGTGCACTCTAAAGTTGGGCTAAAAACTCTATAATTCCACTCTGAATTGGATATTGTCATGGGTCAGGTTCCCAGGAAACAAATTCTGAGATCTGCCTGCCTAACTTTTACTGGGAAATTCTTTGAAAAGAACAAGTATGATTGACAAAAGAGACAAATTTAGGGAAAGAGGAAAACTGAATTTGATGCGATTGCCAGTTGAAGCTATGATGGCCCATCAACTATTCTCAACTGAGGCAAGGGTCTGCTGCTGGGAACTTGTATCCTCACGTAGACCAGAAATTGGACCAGAAAATGACTGCCTCAAGGAATAGAGTGTAAGCTTGGAAGTGGCACTTCTCTTTGGGCAAGAGCAGTTCCCAAGGAGAGACCCAAATATGATCCACCTATAGGCAAATACTCCAGGTAGCTAAGGAAGTGAGTATCTCAATCCTGAAGATGAGGATCTCAGTAGCACACCATGGCATCTATAAATACTGTGTACACACAGCATTTAAAATGGGTCCATTAAGGTCATCTTAGTAATAATGATATTGTCCAAATGATTAGCTATGATTTAAAAATACTGTATTATTACTAACATTAACAGAACAATGACAGTGTGAGCCTGTAAGCTGATATTGGTCATTGTCAACTAAAAGAAAAAACTACCATAAATAGTATTCTGATGATAACTGAAGTTCTACCTGGTGATTACTTTCCTACAAGTATGTTCAAGCAAACATATAACTCTATTATATCTACATAGACATACCTTTCTTTGGAGATTAAAAAAGGTAAAGAGGCTGCATATAAATGGTTTATACCAGAAAACATGGAAATACTACCTCAATTATCTCTTCACTCATTAATAACCATCCCCCTTCCCAAGATCTCTCCCTCCCAGCTAAGAAAAATCTCCATTCCAATTAAGAAAACACACATACCAGAATCTATTAGTGATGTACCTAATCCAACCTCCCTTTGTGCATGTAGTATTTCATAATGGAATACCTTTTGTTTGCTTTCCCTCCTATCTTCTATTATCTCTGATTAACCTTGTCTCTTGTGTTTGATCGTATGTTGGTAAAAGGAAATAGAAATGCCTGTAGATTAAGACCTTATTTTTCATCAATCTGAGGCTTACCCACTGAAAAAAATTTGTTTCAATCCTTAAAGTGTTGCAAATCATTCTAAATGTAGAAATGGGATTTTCATCCTTAGTAATTCTCCTCACGCATTTGCACTTTATTTTGCAGATAATTAACTATTTAACAGAGATTGGAGAGGTGAAAAAAAGAAAAAACTTGTGTTCGAATCATTGCCAAGTATAAATCAATCATAAATCAAAAGAAAAACCCTTTGAAATTATAATGTCAGTCAACATGGAAATGGTAGTAGTTTGCCTCCAATTTTTTCAAGGATTTATCTCTTAAGTAAAATGTACAAAATGGTCCCTGTTGACTGTGAACTATATAAAGACTCACTGGGCTATAGGATGGGGACTGAAACAGTTTACAGCAATCAAATTTGGCTGTGCTCTAAAATAACCGGAAATGTCAGCATAGGTTAAAGAATATAAAAGTAGAGTAGCTATTAGCTTAGAAAGCTTGCTTTTTATATAGTAATGCTTAAAAGTCAAGTATCATATGTCGGCTCTAACTTCTCAAATTTGGCATGAATTCAGCACTCAACAAAAAAAATCTCATGGCTTTGACAGTTGCCAAATTAGTAGAAAGGTAAAAATACTATATGACTGGTTAATGAGAGCTAAACAGAGAGAGACACCATTCATTGCTGACCAATGGTCCTCAGGCCAGGGAACAACAGCAGCAAGAACCTTTACCGATGGGAAAAGACCAGGGAGAATGATGAAAACAAGGAGAAAAAACAAGATGACTGAAAAAAAAAAAAATTAAAGGGCTAAACAGAGAACAGAACGAGGAAGAAAATGCCAGATAGCTAATGGGACAATTGATTAAAATCAAGAAGTGATGGCAGAGAATTAGTGAGACCATGATAAAGAAGAAAATTGAAATACTAATCAGAGCAAACCTCTTAGAAGGAAGGTATAGCTCCAACTACTACATCTGCTGGCCAAGGCCTCTTATTAACTAATAAACTATTGTAACAGCTAGTGGGCAAAACAATGAGCAGGAGTCACCAAAACACAGTGAGACTGTATTCACTGTAATCTTTACTAAGATGGGAGGGAGTATGTTACACATTTTGAAAGTTTCCTTAAAACAAAAATCCCTTTTTAATTAAATTTTTGTTCAATGAATAAAGGTCAAATTTACCTGATTTATTTGGAAAAAATCTTCAAGGTATTTCACTACATAGCAATTTGGGTAAGTGAAATGTTGTTATATAAAAAGAGGAACAATATATGTTCAGCTCCCAACATGCACAGTCTCCCCATACTTTTCTCTAAGTTTAGCCTCCTAATTTGATTTCCCCAGTAGGAATGAACTTCCCAGAACTATCCTCGAAATAGCATCAAGTAGCAACTTTTGTCTTCACAGACTGTAGGACAACACAGAGGACTAACATGAATATGGAAAATACATAGTTCTCTATGGTATTTAACTTTAAAATATATACATAAAGGAACCCCTGTGTTTAAAGAGACGCTTCAAGGATTTGTTGTCGCTTGCTATGCTCTTTGATCCACACCTGTTATAAAATTCACTTCTGTTAACTTTTAGAGATGAATGTGTCTTCCACAACTTGAGATTCACTAGGAACTTAAATGCCATTTTACTATTTCTGGTTCACCAACCTTTCTTCCCCTGCAATCAAAGCTAGAAAATGTAATGCTGGTAGGATATAACAACAGTGTATGATACAAAATATATTCTCATAAGTATTAATTCTCTCTTCCCTATCAATTCCACACTAGAATTACATGAGAATCCCATCTAGAAAGATGACATTCTTCTTTTTAAGACATAAAAGACATAGATTTTAATGACATAATGTTTATAAAGCCTACACTATATTGCATTGCTTTTAGTAAGCATGACTTGATCCATATTATATCTGTCTCTGGATAACAATAAGCCATATCACAGCACAGTCTGTCTTTTGAAATTGTGTATGTGTGTGCTTGTGTGTGATGTGTATGGAAGAAAGAGAGGGAGAGAGACATGAAAGAGAGGACTAGAGATGGGGTCGGAGGGAGGGCCAGGAGAGAATCAGACCTCGGATCCATGTCTCATTCTTCTTTATATCTTCCACACCAGCAAATATTACTAATATGAGCTTGGTGGGCGAGGGAATTAGACTCTACCCTTAAAATGGAGTGCCTTTTTGTTTTTCTCTCATGATTTCTGCTAAGAAGCTCTAAATATTGAGTAGTCACTCAAAAGTATGTCACTTGGGTAAATACTGATACAAATAAGGTCTGTTTTATGTTTTGTGATTATTATGACTTGAGTCATCAGCATCCTTGAGAGTTATCAATATTTATGGTGAGGTGTCATGTAAAAGTTGAAACCTACCAGTATCTTTCTAAATATTGATCTGATCCTCTCCTTCCTTTTGCCTACAAGATAGTAAAATCTTTAACCCATTACACAAGGTCCCTGGTTCTCACTTAGGTCCTTAAGAGCAGAATCCTAGTCTTATTCATCTGTGTAAGGTACTGCCTAGCACAGACCTTGCTTTCTAAAAGGTAGTCAATAAATATTTGTTGAATAAATTGCTGCATAATGAATAAAATCTATGACAAATCAGTGCACTGTGAAATGTAACCAGTATAATATGTCCTATCTATATTTAACCACATTTCTTGTTAAAGTATTAGAATTTTTAAACCATCTGACAGGGTTTGAACTTGAGCATTTCACAGAACAATGCCTATATGAGGAAAAATAAAAGCTTCTATTATGTAGGAGGAAAAGTAGAAACCTGAGAGATAAGCTTATTTAAATGATAATGGGTGAGGACAAATACAAGACTAATTAAAAAAATGAAAAGAAAACAGTAGAGATTTCTATTTATAAACTATATAGAAATAATACTTAAAGCAAACCATGTGTTCATTTGAAACCACAATAGATAAAAATACTGTCTAATTTTTAAATGTCAAGTTCACAGATAAAATGCATGATCTAAAAACTCTAATCAAGCTCATGTCTCAGGAACTATATTAAAACCCAGTTTAAATAGCAAAATTGAACCCAGATTAATACTCAGTAAAATAATTTTGAGATATAAGTAAAAAACTGTACATAATAGAATTTTGTAAATTAATATAAGTCATCCTAAATTCTAGATAATTAAACATGTTTTAAATGTCTTTCGGTTGAAACATTTTATAAATACAGTACAAGTAAAGCATTTTTAAAAGTCATACCTGCAAAAGAGTTGTTCTATGGAGCTTCAGTGCCCCCTTTTGGTGAATTTTAGCAAAGCAACCCAAACAATAATCTTCTCCACATTCAAGGCATACCTTAAAAGACATTAAAATATCACACAATCTTATATTAATGACCTTGAGAAAACATTTGCATAAAGAAGTCATTATTCTTATCTTTATTTCTCCGATTACATGCCTAGATGTCATCAGAATAGAGAAGTCCAAGGAAACTAGAACAATTTGACCCAAAAAATTAATTTGTAAACTCTAATTACTGTCTTATGAAAATAAATATAATAGCTGCAAGTAACTTTTAGATATATGTGTTAGATGTATATATGTATATACAATTCCAAGTAAGCAGGCATTCTCTCTGGGTCAAAACTACTTCATTTTTATGACTTCTTTAATTTTCCTCTATTGATTTACATGACACAATGCATATACTGTTTGTCTCCAAAAATCCCCACACACTTCTTTCAATGGTACTAATTCACCGGTGATTCTCAAAACATGGTTTGAGAAGTATGCTTAGAAGATTCCTCAAAGGAAAGTAAGTATAAGAAAAAGAACAGGATGGAACCACATCAATATGTCAGCAATTCTTATAACTGGCAAAATGATTATGGACAAGTTTATATTTATCTTTCAAATTCCCTATGGTGTTAAAATGTAATTTTTTTAAATTTATGAATAAATTTATGGGCTATACTTGTACCTATGATGGTGCTGAGCAAGACTGAAAGTAAAAAGAAAAAAAAATGGAATTTTTACTGCTACTGAAAGTACTATAGGCAGTTGTACAGCCACTTCAATGTGAGCCTGTACAACATAAGAAAAAGCAGCCCAAATAGCTAAGACCTCTAATTTTCTTGAGTTTGGGCCATGTAAAGAATGCCAGCAGCACAAATAAGTAAGAAAGCGCAGGGTCTAGAGAGATAATGTCAGAAAGTCTATGTCACAGAGCCCACATTCCCTTTGATTCTTTTTCATTTCCTCTCCTCCACTTTGCATGCCCACCACCATTCTTCCCCTCCACCCTCTCTTCTCCTGTCAAGGGATCTTACGCAGAAAGCAGCTAGGGCAGATTGGGGAAAGGTTGACCACGCTCTTCTACCCTTGACTAGGGAGTGACTGACTAAAATGTGCAATACAGTGACCCCTCTTGTGCATATGAATCACCTGGGATTCTGTTGCAGTGAAGACTGATTCAAAAAGTCCAGATTTGGACCTAGATCCTGCATTCTAACAAGATCCCAGGTGACGTCCATGCAGCTGCTGGTGTGCAGACCACACACCAAGTAACAGGCATCAGAATGTATAGGGTGTAGAAAAGTAAACACTTTCTAAAAACCCAACAGGAGACCATTACTTTAAAAAAAAAAAAATGTATTACAAAGTCTCCATATGATGACAGTTGCCTGCAATAATGTGACCAGATTTATTAAATATAAGATGATTAGGACAACACCAACAACCACCACCAAAGGTAAAAAGAGTAAGACATTTTATAAAACTAATGAAACTGAAAAGGAAGGCTAGAATCCCCTAACAATAACAGTAACCACAACATTTACAGAACACTAACTCACTGTTCTAACCGTTTCATATGTTTCATCACTGAATCCTCCCAACAACCCTAGAAGATTAACATGATCATTGTATCTCCGTTGTGAAGAGGAAGTAACAAAGGAACATAATGATTGGGAATGTGCCCAGTCACATAGCTAATGGAGCCAGGATTTTAATCCCACAGACTGGCTGAAAACTCAAGCTTGCCCATGACCCAAATTATTAAAAATCACATTGACCATTAATCATAGCACTAATCATTTATTGAAAAACCTTGATAAAATCTGCAATAAAATAAAACCCAATGTGACAAATGACTGCTTGGGAGGTATTTATCATAATCCAATTGCATCTTTTTCAAATGTTATTAGCTATACAGAACTGAATGTTTTATTTAAGTGAAGGAAAAATAAACACTATCCCTAATAGCAGAACTAGTCCCACCCTTCCAACTCATGTTTGAAGAACAACAGTCACTTACAGAAATGATGATTAAAACATTATCTGGATCGATAATTTTTAAATGTACAACCAAATATAAAGCTGTAATTTCACATACACACATGGCAGTACTATTGTATTGATGCATATTTCCAAAAGTATTCTGCATAATTTTAACATATCTGCGAATATTTTAATAAATTTTTTAGACATATTGGAACTGTCTTTACACTGTAATATAGAATACTGAAAATCAGTTTTAACATTGAATTCTAAGCCAAGTATTTGTTAACAACAGATTTTTAATGAAAGTAGCTGAACGGATGTTGTAGACTAGAAGATCAAAGCTGGAATTGCAGAGTAAGCTTATATATTTTGTTATACAAGCATATTTGGATTTAAATTGGGTTAAAATGACCGCCAACTGGAAAATCTTTTTAGGCAGTTTGTATAACTGGCAGAAACGTACTAAAAATGTAGATAAGGACCCCATTCCACCACAGATGCTTCTTCAATGATGGAATACCCAAGTGCAGTTTTAGCAAATATCTTTTTAATTTGATCAAGCCTAGATCAGTTGTGCTAAGGCTTGAGAATCCCTTTGAGTTTAATTAAATTATCTACATTTGCCAAATTAATATGTAATTTTTAACGATCCATTTCACTTTCGCCGTGTACAAACAGCCTAAAGCTACTGGAATTTCTTTTAAAAATAAGGAATCTGGAGGTTTGGGATTTTATTTTTACCATCAATGTATGTGAATGCATCAGGAGATATGAAAATGTGCCAACAACAAAACACACAATTTACTGTCTCCTCTCAATGTGCCAGGCACAATGCTAACTACTTCATATGCATTAACTATTATTCTCAGTAACTCTGAGGTATTGACTATACTACCTGTATTATCCCATTGTAACAAATTAGAAAACAAAAATACAGAGGAATTAGGCCATTTTCTATAGATCACATAGCTAATAAAAGGTAAAGTCAAGATTTAAACCATCAAAAATTCAAGCTCTTAACCTCTACTTGCCATATACAGTCTACCCTGAATGAAGGCCCTGATGAAGGCCTTATCATGATTTATTAGAAGGTTTAATCTCACTACACACCAGCATTACCATCTAGAATGATGGATGCTAAGAATACAAGATAACCTTAAGTTCACCATCACCACAGTCTATTTCATTAGATATGCCTAACTTGAATTTTTAAATAACTTATTATGGTGCTTGACTAATAATCATAGGTCATTACTTTCACTTCAAATCAACCAACATACTTTCTTAAAATCTTAGCAAAAATCTTCAAGACCATGTAAGGTTTAAATGATAGCTTCTATTTCTAACAGTTTTCAGGCAAATCAGCCTTTTAATCACTGCACACATCATCACTCTCATCTGCTTTCCAGACAAGGCATGTGCCATTTATCTTGTCTGAAATGTCCGCTTCTTGTTTTTCCTTCTCTTTTGAAAATCATCCTTTATTTCCAGGTCAAATTTACCTACCTACATATGTCATGTTGTTCAGATTTGATGGTCTTTAAATAATGCTCAACACAGAACAGGATTCACAAGAAATATTGACAGCTCCTACATAAATACTTTGCTCAGATCATGAACAGTGGACCTCAACAATTCAGTTCAGCCAGCAAGTTCCTTTTAGCTTTCATACTTCCAACTTCAGGAATATTAACATTGTTTGTATTTTTAAAAAATATTTCTGGATAGGTACAATTTATAAAGATTTCTTAAATTATTGTCCATCACTACATCAAATAAGAAGACAGCATGATGTAATAGTAAGAGCATTGTACCAAGAGCCAGGGTAATATTAAATATTAAATATATTTAATATTGCTATTATCTCTTTATCAGATTTACAGCATTCTAACTCTCTTAAACAACTAAAACTGCCATGAAATAAGGACGGTAACAGAGTCTCAAATCAGAAATGATGAAGGCCAAATTCTCCAAAACCTATAACAAATATCATTACAGTCATCTACAAATATTTGTTATAATCATTAAATTTTGGGGGGGGAAACTTCTCAAAGGCATATAATATTTTAAATTACATCAGATATTAGAGTACTTTTAATACTAACTGAAAGGAAGATATATCTCAAGTCTTTATTACAAAAAAAAAATGGATTCTTTCAACAAATATTTTTTGAGTGCCTCCTAAATTGCAACCATAATTCTAGGTGGTGGACATACAACAGTGAACAAAACTAAATCCCTACTTTCATGAGCTTGACATAGGTAGGTGGAAAATAAACACATAAGTACATATTAAGAGGTAATAAATATAATGTGGTTGCATGGAGAAGCTCCAAAAAATTCAGGGCTACTCAGCTGTTCCTCCCTTACAAAAGGCTGCTGGGGAAGGGAATATCTGAATTGACCATTTTTCTAAGGAGACTGTGGGGAAGAAAATATGTTGGAGAGATACTAAAGGTTCAATTTTGAACACACTAAGTTAGTGATTACTGTTAGACAACCAAGTAGAGCTGCTGAGTAGGCAGTCTGAGTTGGAAAAGTTCAGGGGAAGGAGAGGAATAAGAGATGTATATTTTTTGAAGATTTTATTTATTTATTTGACAGACACAGAGAGATCAAAAGTAGAAAGAGAGGCAGGCAGAGAGGGAGCAGGGAAGCAGGCTCCCTGCCGAGCAGAGAACCTGATGTGGAGCGCCATCCCAGGACCCTGAGATCATGACCTGAGCTGAATGGCAGAGGCTTAATCCACTGAGCCACCCAGGCACCCCAAGAGATGTAAATTTGGGTACCATCCATGTAGAGATGATCTTTAAAGCCAAGAGAGTAGACAAAATTACCTATCAAGAGTAAACAGATGGGAGTGCCTAGGTTGCTCAGTGGGTTAAAGCCTCTGCCTTCAGCTCAGGTCATGATCCCAGGGTCCTCAGATCAATCCCTGATCGGGCTCTCTGTTCAGCAGGGAGCCTGCTTCCCCCTCTCTCTCTGTCTGCTTCTCTGCCTACTTGTGATCTCTGTCAAATAAGTAAATAAAATCTTAAAAAAATAATAAAAAGAGTAAATAGATGGACTAGAGAAATGGGTTAAGGACTGAGCCCTGGGGCACTCTAATACTCAGGGGTCTAGAATACAGAAAACAAACAATAGACTGAGATGGGACAGCTAGGAAAGTAAAATGAAACCAAGAGAGAATTATGTCCTGGAGGAAGCCAAGTGAAGAGTCACAAAAGAAAAAAGGAATACTGTACCAAATATTACTAATAGATTAAGATAAGAACTCAGAATTGGCCACTGTATTTAAGAATATGGATGCCATTGTGACCTTGATAGCAGCAGTTTCTGGACATAGACCCAATTCTGAATAGACAGCATTCAAGAAAGAATGGGAATTTTGCAATTCCACTTTTGGGCCTATACTCAAAAGAACTGAAAGTAGAAACTTGGACAAATATCTATACCCATATTCATTGCAGCATTATTCACAATAGTCAGAAAGTAGAATCAACCCAAGTGTCCCCTGATGTATGAATGAACAAAATGTGGAATATACATGCAATAGAATGTTATTCGGCCTTGAACAGGAAGGAAAATCTGACACATGCTACCATATGGATGAGCTCCGAAGACATTAAGTGAAATAAGTCAGGCACTGAAGGACAAATATAGTAGCTTCCACTTATACAAAGCACCTGGAATAGTCAAATTCCTAGACAGAAAGTAGAATGAGAAAGGAGAAGGATGGTTACCAGGGGCTGACAGGAATGGGGAATGTGAATTTTTGTTCAATTAGTACAGTTTCAGTTTTGTAAGACGGAAAGAGTTCTGTGGATGGATGGTGATGATGGCATCATAACAACATGAATGTACTTAACACCACTGAACTATACTCTTAAAATGGCTAAAATGGTAACTTTTAAATTATGGCATATTTTACTATATTTTTTTTTAAGTTCATGAAATCAGCAACAATGAGAAGTTAGAGAACCGTTGGAACCCATTTGGCGGCTTTTTTTATTTTCAATTTCACTTCATAACTTTCAAGGAGAAAAAATAAACATCATTTGTTTGAAGGAAAAAATTAAAAGACATGCACATAAATATCCAAGGCAGCTTAAACACAGTAGTAAAAAACTGGGAACAACCCAACTGTCATTCAGTATGTCAATGAATAAACAGATTGTGGTATATTGTACAATGGAGTACTACTCAGTAATTCAAATGAACAAATTACTAATAAATGTAATAACATCGGTGAATCCCTATGTGGAACAAAAGGAGCCTTACACAGAAAAATATATACCCTATCATTCCATTTACATAAAGTTCAAGAATAGGTGCCACTAAAGGTACGGCTAAAAATCACAAGAGCAGTTGGCTTTGTAGTGGAAATTAATTGGAAAAGTCATAAAAGAACTCTCAGGGGCATTCTCTTACCTTGACGGGGATGTAAACATCTGTCAAAAGCCTTCTAATTGTACATTTAAGGTCTATTTCACAGTAAGTGCTTTCTACCTCAGTAAAAAAGAGAGAGAGAGAGAAAATAGGAAGAGAGAATACGATGAGAGCAAGTGTACAACACCTCCTTAGAAGTTTTACTAACAAGGGTTCAGAGGGAGATGTGGTGGTCATAGAAGAACTTTGGGTGTAGTTTTGCTTTGGAAAGTTATGCAACATGTTTGTGTGCTGACTGGCATGATCCAAGAGGGAGAGGACAGGAGGAAGGTGATATCCTTAAATTGGAATGAGAGGATGAGATGCAGTGCATTGAACAGGGCGGCTTGCTCACTTCCCCTTCAGCAACAGCAGCGAAGGGAAAGTAATTGACTCCCAAAGCAGGTCAACTTGGAAGAGGTGAGTGAGGCCATGTGAAAGTTAGGTTCTAGGACCTTTTTAAAGTGCACATACCAGCAGAGCAGCTTTGTTCTCACACTGTCCACAAACCTTCCCTTTTATCTTGGATTTTTTACTTTCAGAAGGACTGGCCATCTTATAATTAAGTTGTGGTTTCACTGGATCTGGAAGAAAAGAAAAATGTCAGGCCAATTAGTTTTCTGACTGATAAAGTAATGAACTTAAGCACATTTCTAAATTCTCAAAGAGTATTTAAATATTAATTCCCCAGTAAGAATGGGTGCAGACAAGTCTACTCTTCCCAGTAAACTGTGGAAACCATACTCCTCCCTCATAGCCGCCTGTGACCTTAGGGCCCACATACGTGCCCATACCCATCCTGCTTAAAACTCACTTAAATTAGACAAGTGAAATTACAGAATGTAAAAAACTATGCTCTTGATAGAATCGCTATGGCATTCTGTCCCATCTCCGGATTAAATTAAATGAAGCTCACAGAAAACAGGCTTCTATAATAAATGTTACATGTATTTCTAGAATTTGTCCTACCAAATTATCTTATCCATTCAAATTAAATGTACTTATCCTCTATAAAAAATTTACTTCTTTTGGATTTACTGTGAATTCAAAATTTATTTTCAGGTTTTGCTATTTTGAAATAATTAATTAATTATAAAACTATTTTCAATATTCTTTTAGATTCCTAGAGTAGAATTTCAATTTATAATTTTATACTGCTCAATTATCTTCCTGGTTAAAAGATTATATAAGTAAGGTCACAGAATAGTACTATCAAAGACCTCAGTTTGGAAAATGTTTTATTATATTCATATTTTAAGTTGACTTTTTTAACATAAAATAAGGCTGCCCTCCCCCAAAAATAAATAAAATGGATTTGAATATCAAAACCTCACATGAGAGTCATCATTTTGGGTTTTAGAATCATTATGTAGCACAAACAATTCTAGCACTTTAATTATCTATGTACTTCAAATGAAAAAGAAAAGTTATAGCTTTAGCATCTAATAACACAGTGGTAAACTGTTTACCTTGAAGTTGCTCCTTCAGTAATTTTAATTTCACTTTTCCAGCAGAAAACTGTATTAATGAAATGGATATTATTTGTCAGAAATATATTCTCTTATTCAAAGAATGCTTAAGTTACTAACAAAAATGGTAGAGAGCCATAAAATTTCAGTGAATCTTGAGCAAAACAAACATTTGAGAAAATAATATAAAATTAATAAAAAATCATGATTAAAACTTATATAGAACTTTGAAGGAAGAGCAAATAACCCCCCCAAAAAAGGAACTTTGGGCAATAACTAAACCACTTTTAAAAACATGCCATAAATTATGTTTTGAACAAAAATAGTTATATATCCTCATGAAACTATTTTAGGAAAGCACTAGTATTCAAACACTGTAAAGGCTCAGTAAGCCTTTTCTATCTCTGATCTTTCTGAAACACACAAAGTCTAATATTTGTACAGACTAAATCTAAACTGAATTCTAACTGAGACACTCTGCTTACCTAACTGTAGAAGCCAATATTATCTTATTTGTCTAATTTGGAGAACCACATGTTTAAGCATCATAGATTTAACCTTCAATATATTAGCTGTGATCCCTGACGGTCCGAAGTTATAGACAAAATATTGAGTAAATAAGCTTCGCCTTTAGGTGTTTCAAATAGTCACTTAAAATCCTTGGATCTTAAGATTTTAAGACATAAAATGGACTCACTAACTGTATATACTTGCCTTGGTCTTATTAAAACCAACATTCAAAGTACACAAATGAGCATGGAGGAATGGTGCACATTTACACAGACCCTGTCAATTCATGCCTAGTTTTCAATTTTCAATTTGCATGCTCAGTTGCCCAATTTGTACATGAGAATATGAGAACAACAGTTGCCTCTATGTCGACGGCTGCACCAACTGCAGTCATCTTTGAAAATTTAGGCATAATTATTCTCAGTGAATCTAGTGGTTTTGCTTCAAACGGGCATTTTTTTGTTCACATTCTTCAAGTAGCTGCTCAGATGCTATGTACCAAACACAGCAGAAAAGAAAATGGGATTGAAATAATCAACTTTTATGTGAATCACACTTATTTTTAAACTGAAAATGTTATACAAGTTACAGATAATTTAATCTCATTTTTTATAACAAAATTATCCATTATTATTACCTTAATTATACATCTGAATTGCAACATGGTCAAGGTGGTTATAGGCAACCTGGGCAGGATGGCTACGCCAAAACAAATTGAACCCATTATTAGGGAAATTTTATAATTTGTTTTTATTATTGTAAATATTTTTCAGCTCTATAAATATGGTCACATTTACTTCAAATGATTCAAACTGCATAAAAATATTTCAGTGAACAAACTGCTAGCTGCCATTTTTAGGCAACTAGAATTTTCTCCCAAGTCTGATTTTCATCTGTTTGGAAGAGTCTAGGATCAGGTAGGGTTGGACCGGGGATACACACATTACATCATACACACACACAGCCATATGTATATACACATGTGTACATGTATGTGTGTATATGTACATACATGTATATCTAAAACATCAGTAATTTGGTATCCTTAACCCACTTTTGCCTCCACCAGAGAATACTGAAGGGGTACACTGAGGGTCAAGGAAGCTTAATAGTTGTACTATACAGACATATCATATGGTCCCTGGGAGTCAGACTATGCTATCATCAGCCTCCTTGCATTGACAAATGCCTCCAAACTCCCACCAATACCCTAATCTGCCACGCTGGGCCCACATCCATGAGCAACTTTTTCAAATATTCTTATTCTTAATACAATTAGCTACATAACTTTTTTCCATTTTCTACTGCTTGTCCTTATATCCTGGTTTCCTGCTAGTCCATAGAGTCCTTATTAAATAATCATTTATCTTATGACTTAAACCTTTCCTAAAAACATCTCTTGCAAAAGTTCCCATTAATAGGACTCACCTTGCTTTAGACACAACCTTCTCTAAAGAACTCTCCAGAGGAACTAGCTCCATTTCTACTCCCTTGTACTCACCAGAAGAGAAGAAAATCTTTCTCCCTGTTTGGTCCTTAGTCCTGCTTCCAGAATATCGCTCTGATCTCATCGTTCAGCAATGATGCCTCTACTGAAGGTCCTCACCAACCATGGACCACTTTTATTAATATTCACGATCCTCTTCCACCTGAACTAGAGTAATCTGCTCAGTATTTTTCTCCATCACAGTTCTGAGTGATGATCATAGAGATTTCAATGTCCATGTTCACCTGACATTTTGATGCTGAAAACCCTCCACCATGCTGACTACTATGAACATCTAAATGCCTCTTCAGCCACCTGACCATTATGACCAAACCTTAAACCTAACAGCAATCTGAAAGGCCACACCTTCAAAAGCCCAGACTCAGAGCTATCTGGTGCTAAACATGATCACCCTACCTTCTTCCTCTTAGACCTCTACCTTTATCTACCTACCATTGTGATGAAATAATCCTGACTGGGTCCCCTACAAATCCATACTCTTATGCTCTTCAGCAGTCTACTTATTCATTTTGTGCTAAACCTCAATCATGACTCCCACATGACTCAAATGTTCCCCATTCTGAAAGACTCATATTCACCCCACTCTCCCTCCTTATTGTGAGCAGATGATGTTGCCTTCAAATTTACTACAAATGTTGAGGTCTTCCCATTAAAATATTTCCACAGCTTCTTGCCTCACCTCCTGTTAAATGCAACCTCTAAAATATTACCTTTACTGACACCTGCTTTGTCTTCTGTCTTTCTAACCAGATGCAGTGTGTCCTTCTTCCATTGGCCAAAGCCTACCTAAGGAACCATCATTGCAAAGACACCCCAGCAACTGACACCTTCCTCATTTGCGTCTTCTACATTTCCCCCACTAGTGAGTCCCATCCCTCAGCTACAAACTGGCTCACATGTTTCTGATTATAATAAACAATATACAGTTGACTCTTGAACAATATGGGGGTTGGGGCACCAATTTTTGGCCCCCCAAAACTTAACTGCTGATAGCCTACTGTTGACTGGAAGTCTTACAGAGAACATAAACAGTTGATCAACACATATTTCGTATGTTATATGTTTATATGCTGTATTCTTACAATAAAGTAAGCTAGAGAAAAGAAAATAGTATTTAGAAAGTCATAAGGAAGAAAAAATACACTTATGGTACTGTACATAGATCTATTGAAAAAAATCTGCATATTAAGTGGACCTGAACAGTTCAAATCTGTGTTGTTCAAGGGTCAACTGTAATAAAGTCTTTCCTTGATCCTGTTTAATCCTTCCTTGAGATGTCACCCACCACTCTCATGCTCACTGCAACATTAGACTTTATTCACTGCCACCCACCCTTCTTCCTGTAACCAACTGATATTTTTCCATCCAATATCAAATCAAATTCAGTGTTTTTTAAAAATTCTAATTCTCCACAAACATTTTCAGCCAGTGTTACAACTGGTTTCACACACATAATCTTAACATTGCTTAAAACTCTGTGAAGTAGTTAGCAAATATTGTATGGTTACAAATATATCAGACGCTCAGAAAACTTAAGTGACTCACCTAAAATCACAGAGCTAATGAAAGGAGTCAGGATTTTAGTCAGTATGGATGAACATAGGGTTTCTTGACCTTGATACCATGGACTTGATACCTTGATACCTTGATACTTTAGGCCAAGTAATCCTTTGGTGGCGAGGCTGTCCAGTATGTTGTAGGATGCATACCATCACTCCTGGCCTGGAGCCACTAACATTCATTAACCAAAAACCTGAAACCGTTTTGGTGGTGATAACTAAAAATGTCTCCAGACATTGCCAAATGTCTCCTAGGAGGCAAAACTAACTCCTGTTGAGAAACACTGGTCTAAAATCACAGTCAAAACACCCTCATTTACTTTCATTTTCTCTGAAATTGCATTACTTGGGTTCTACCATTCTTCCTCTTCTCAAGCTCCCTCTACCGGAGAGCTGGCAAATCACCTTGGCACCAGCTTGAAAGCCTGCATTCCAAATCTTGGCCCTGACGCTTGACCTTGAGCAAGTGAACTTTTTTTGATGTTAAATTACTTCATCTGTAAAATTGGAAAAATAACTGCCTCTCAAGAGCAATATAAGCACTTAATGAGATAAAACAGGAAAAAGCAGCTGAACTGTTGACTAGTATAAAATAGATAGTGATTATCAATATTAAAGTTCTCTTTTACCTCCATATTCCTTGAGCTTTATCCTTCATACCTGCCCTTTCTGAGCTTTATCCTTTATACCCTTCTTCTCCCTTTTATAAATTCTTAGGAAGCATATTTACTCTCTTGGCTTCAACTAACATATTAGAAGTCAAATAAAATTCTAAATCCTCAAAATCTGCTAGGTAGAACTTAAATGTCCTAGAAAGAAAATAAGGAAGGAAGGAAGGAAGGAAGGAAGGAAGGAAGGAAGGAAGGAAGGAAGGAAGGAAAGAAGATGAAAGAAAGAAGAGGAGGAGTAAATATGTGAGGTAAGGATGGGTTAATTATACCTATGGGTGAAATCTTTTCACAATGTATACATGTATCAAATCATCATGCTGTTACACTTTAAAATATCTTAAAATTGTAACTGTCAGTTACCTCGGTAGAGCTGGGAAAAGAAGGAGAGGAAGGAAGAAAGGAAAGAAGGAAAGGAGGGACAGCGGAGGAAAGGGGGAAGGAAAGAAGAAGGGAGGGAGGGATTTCTAAATCCCAGTTTTTTTCAGCTTTTCTTTATTCTACCTCATTGTCAATCATCCTGATATCAGTTATACATTTGACTTCCTCCTTTCCTTTCTCACTGCTTTTTTGGTTCCGTGATTTCCTTCCTATTTCTTCTGCTACATTCTAATTTAGACTCTTCTCATTTGACCTCTAGATTCTTTTACTAGTCTTCTAAATAGTCTCTCTGCCTATTTAGACTTTGGAGGCTACTATCTATATTAGTGGCCTCCAAAGTAGCATGTATGCATGCCTGAGGGAGCGCAGGAAAAGACAAGAAGGTAGAAATGAAGTTTGTGCCATCCTTAAAAAATGTCCACAATTTGTTTTATAATACACATGATATATTAGTAAACTATCATATTTATAAATAAATTTTATTTATAAATAAATGAAAAGTTCATGTATAGAAAAGTTCATGATCAAAATACATTCTTTATTGATGTGGGACATGATGAAAATACTTTCAATATGACTTATTCTATCCTCTATTTATAAACTCCTAATGCCCTGCATATTTAAACAAAATCAGCCATCATAAATCATCACCTTAATCTTGCTGTCTTCCTGCTCAAAAGCTGTCAGGGAATTCCATTCCCACAGTGAAAGAAAAGACTCACTCTGTTATTCCCTCCTGCCCTAGCTCACTTTCTAACCCCACCTTCCAGAGCTCCCTAAACCCCATGCTTTCACATCTGACTCAATTATGAGATTTGTGGGGCCTGGCATTATGATTTATTCATCATTTTTTCCTTACAAAGACATCTAGAAGACTCTCAACTATTTGTAGAACTGAAGTATTTTTTCCCAAACACAGATGGTTTATACACTAAATGGTTATGACAAAAATGACATACTGACTTTTCCTATTCTCATATGTACGTCATCTTTTACATTAGATGAGGATCTCCTTGAGAACAAGGATAATACACTATGTGACAAAGGAGGCACTTAATAATTGTTATTGAATAAATAAGTCAATAATCATAGAGTCAGCATTTTTATTATATTATATTTCAATAACATCTAAAACATGGAACACTATCTCAGAAAGATCATGAGAAATGGGAAGTGGATTATAATCCAAAAATTAAAGAAACATATCTCAGGAAGAGAATGACACTAAAAAATAAAAGGCTTTTTTGAAAACAGAAAGGTTAGAAGCATCAAGTAAGATGTTTATAGATGCCAACTGGTCCAAAGAAAGTTTAATGATAGGTATATAAAAGAGAAAAAGCTATATAAGTTAAGACTTACGAAGTCACGGATCTTGTACTAAACAATCCAAAAACAAAACAGCTTTCCTTACATAAAGTCACTCATCTTGTTTTAATCTTAAATATAAGGTAATGTTATATTTTATAATACACAGTAAAGCTAAAGCAATTCTATAGCTGGGAAACCTGAAAACATTTTTTCCTTGGGTATCTTCACACATAAACTCAATACTATATGAATAATAATTATTCAAGCAAAACATAAATACTATTAAACAAATGTGATTATAGGAAGGCAGAAAAAAGTCTGTCCTTTGTTACATCAAATAACTTAGTTTTCATCTTAATATAAAACTACATAGTTGTATTTCACATACTTGAAACCAAAACTGATTGAACTGTATAAAAAAAAACTCAGTCTAGAAAAATTCTATTCAAGGTGAATTCTTGAAAATCATCTTGCCGATGAAAAACAAAATATATCTGAATAATGAAAGTTATAAATTAACCCATAAGAATTAATCAAAACCCAATCATATGCAGCTGTTAAAAGAATAGTAGATTTCTTAAATATAGAAGGGGATACAAGATCTGAAAAATTAATTTATATCTCTTCACTGAGTAAATTCCCTGAGAGCCAAATGGTATTTTCTTACCTTAATAATATTTCCTTTATTTTGTGACAGCGTGTGTGATTGATTACCCAATTTTCCCACTCGTCCAGATTTCCAGTGATATCCACTTGACCTTTAATATACATAAACAGAAGATGAAATGTAATTACCAAATATATTTCTCCTTTTAATGAAAACAAATATATTTTCCCTGTTTCAAGAAATGATATTCAATCATTAACATGTAACAGACCACCACAAAATGAAAATGAAATATCAATAATGCCATGATATCCTCAGCAATTCCAAAATATAGCTCTACCATATTTGCAACTGTTGAGAAGAAATGAATAAAAGTAAAATGTCCAAACACAGATGAAGAATTTCATTTTTTAGACATTTATGATGATTAAAGATAGCTTTAATGATTTATAGGAAACTTTACAGATTGTTGTACAGTTTTAAAATTTAAGTGTCTACAAATGTAAAGAGGAAAAGGAAGCAAAATAATACCCAAAATATTTGGCAGATCTACTAGTGATGAATTCCATGTATAAGACTAGGAGAAGGGAGTTGGGGGAAATTGGAAGGGGAGGTGAACCATGAGAGACTATGGACTCTGAAAAACAATCTGAGGGTTTTGAAGGGGTGGGGGGTGGGAGGTTGGGGTACTAGGTGGTGGGTATTATAAAGGGCACGAATTGCATGGAGCACTGGGTGTGGTGAAAAATAATGAATACTGTTATGCTGAAAATAAAAAATAAATTAAAAAAAAAAAAAAAAAGAAAAAAAAAAAAAAGACTACAAATCAGTTCCCACGTTGAAAGGTAACAGAGATGAGAAAGAAGGCAAACTGTTTAATTTCTAGTTTTCAAAGCACTTTTGAAACTCACAAAATTTTCTGAAGTCAGCAGGGCAGAAGTCCAATTCTCACTTAAAAAATAATGAGACAAAAACTTCCCCAAGGTTACACAGACAATAAATAATAAAGTCAAGGTCAGAACATTAGACTTCTATCTTCCTGACCAGTGAGTGGCAAGTTCTCATTCTAGCAGTGGCATTTACTATCTATGTGACCTTAGAAGAACACTTACCTCTTCTGAAAACTCAGTCAAGCCTTAGAACATTTTTAAAACCGTCTAGAAAAGGTTCCTCTGCTAATGAAAACCCTCTCTTGAGGCTGATTTCAGGAACTCAGATTCACAAATATTTCATGAGCCACTGAGAAGTGCAAACTATGTTCATTGGATCATTAAAAGAGGAGTATCAAAATATACAATATACTTTACCACCTGGGATGACATATGACATTGATATCCTTGATTAATCTGTTATTAGAAAAGGTGTGTGCATATGTCATGAATATTTTTCAAAGAATCAGATTCTAAAGATAAATACTACTGACGCTATGGTAAACATTTGAATTTTATTTAATGGTTCAGAAGGTATTGCATGGATATTTGATGATATCACTTGGGTATATGATAAGACCAAACAAAAGCAAATTTAATATACAAAAAGCCTGATGAGATTTAGTATCAGCCAAAGCACATGAGACATGCACTATTATCCTTGTAGGAGAAAGCTATACATTTTTGAAGCCTATCTGAAAGACAATATTCCTAGTTTCTACTAAAATGTAAACTGCACATACACTTTGACCTAAAATTTAACCCTTGATACTTTTGCATGTGTAAGCAAAAATATACATAGAAGCATGTTCACAGTAGCACTTACAACTTCAAAACTGAGAAAATTTAATAAAGATCTGAAAAGCACACAAAGAAATATTATGTGGCCTTTAAAAGAATGAGATCAACTGTGTGCTGATGTGGCAAGAATGCTAAGATGTATTAAGTAAAAAAAATAGAGTATGAATCATTTTATAGATAACCTCACTTGTAAAAATGTAAAAGATATGTGAGAAATACACAAATACACATTCATACAAATACACACACACAAACACACACAGGCTTACACAAAGATAAGATACTTGTGGGGAAAAAAAACTTAATTGTTAAAAGCAGAGCTACAAATGGTCTGAGATTCAGCCTACAGCTAAAAAGAAATAATTTCAATTACATAACCATCAGCTCTGTTTGACTTTTATAATCTATGCTTATTATTTTTATAATAAAGGAAAATGTCCAGTAAAATTAGTATAGATAGAGAGTACAATATTAGAGAGTGCTCATTAATAAAATTTCAGCTAAAACATATTTGTCTAAAAATATTTTAAACATACTTGAGGGTTTGAATGATTCTTATAGATGAACATATAAACTCCTGTCCCCACAAAGTCTTGTCTTAAGTAAAAATGACCTTAAACACAAACACAGTCTCCTATAGATGGCAGCTTTATGAGAGCAAAGGCCAACTTCTGCCTTTCTGTGCTAAACATCCCAGACTTTAATGGTTCACAAGTCATGTAAAAAGAGAAATAAGAAAGTGTAAGACCAAATAAGGTACAAAGGAAACAGAAGTAATGGTAATTTTCTTTGGTTTTTTTTTAAGATTTTATTTATTTATTTGACAGACAGAGATCACAAGTAGGCAGAGAGGCCGGCAGAGAGAAAGGGGGAAGCAGGCTCCCTGCCGAGCAGAGAGCCTGATGTGGGGCTCAATCCTAGGACCCTGGGATCATGACCTGAGCCGAAGGCAGAGGCGCAACCCACCGAGCCACCCAGGCGCCCCAGAAGTAATGGTAATTTTCAAAAGCAACATGCCTTACATCATAAAAGAGACAAAGAAAAAGTAGGAGAAATTTAATACTATTTGTTCATCAGGAAAAGCCAGAAATTATTCATTCAGGGCAGTTCTTTTTTGGAATGATATATTAATATATGAAGTAATTCTTTACCCAAGTCAGTTTATTCCTCTCAAATTCCCTAAAAATGTCACCTACTCTCTTTCTTCCTTTTCTTTACTCCGGGCTGATTGGAATTCCTGTAGCTTCTTTTCCATCTGTTGATTCTCCAGTTCTAACTGGACCTTCTCCATCCTCAGTTCCTGAGCATTTCTGAGTAAGAGATAAACACAGAACATTCATTTGTGGTAAACAAACAAAGACAAAATAATTTTATAACATCTTTTGCCTTTAATTAAAATTATCTACAGCAAGTGTAAGGTATTTTAACTACTTCCTTTGCATTCTGTGAAATATGGTTTCTCAAGTTAGCAATAACTTCCATTAACATTCTTCTTGATGTATACATCTCTTCAAATCTCAAATTTTTGTTTTTCCTATTACAGTGTTAGATGCTTCAAATCATAAGTCACTTTCCATATGAACTTTGCCTTCACATATGCACAAAATATCTATGCTATACAAATAGAATGCAAAAGAAAAAAAATATGTTCTAATTTTCATACTGTCTTTCTTCTAAAGAATTCAAATAGTTTGAGGCATATGGTTTAAAGTAACCATTTTTTTTATTCATAGACAGAATACGCATTTTTTGCTGACCTGATCATCTTAGAAACCTTCAATAAATTTCTACCTCTATTGTATCGTATAAGTACAATACAAAGAAAAAAAGAAAGAGCAGAGCCTGTTTGGGGCCTATTAGGAAGAAGGCATCCATTGATGGTCTTGGTATAGGAGCCATCAAAAGGACTGAATGGGAACTGGGCCAACACCACCTATTGTTTCCTCTGAAGGAAGACAATAAGAAAAAACTTTTTGAAGAGAGGAGCCATCTTAGCAATTCCTGTGCAAGAGATTTTGATAATAATACCTGAAGCTCATCAAACTTTTGACACAAGCCATTTTCTTTATTTTACAGTTCTCATCTCTTGTCAGTATTAGTCACTGACTCTGTCTTCCATAGGTCTATGCCAACCTAGTTCTCTAGCTTTTATTATCTATAATGAGTTTAAATTTCTTCCTTTATTACTACATTAATGATTGTCCATATTCAGGCAGTGTGCATACCCAAGGATTTAATGGCGAGGACTTGAAAAATAAGAATAATGGAGATCAGAAAAGGGAACAAATTTATAGAGGCAGTCACCAAGGTGCAAGGGGGCCAAAGATCCATGCCCAAGTGTACACTATCCAGGGAGATAAACAGAAAGTGAAAGGAGGCAAGGCTGCCCGAGGGTTCAGAGAAGCTGTCAAAGATGCTGAGAGGGAGGACTATTTTCGTTGTATCTGCTCCACAAGGAGTATTTCAGCCCCCAAAACAAACAGGCACAGTATATGTGACAGTACGTGAAAGGGGATGAGACCCAGTAGAGCTTCCAGCACACATAAGAACACAGACATGCCTGAAGGTAATTGAAATACCATATAATGGTGCTGTCAGTACCTGAACACACAGAAAGGGCACAGGGCACATACCCAGCCGATGGGCCTACAAGAGCAGTTCCAGGAGAAAGAGAAGTCTGAGCTGAGCCCTAAGGGATGAAAGGACCTAGCCAGTCATAGAGAAATGGTGAGAGCAGTGTTCCAGGAAGAAAGAAAAGTGTGAGCACAAGTGGATACAGGTGATGTGTGGGTCAAGAAGCAAGAGATTCCACTTAACCAGTCATTATGTGCAGGATGGCAAAAGTAGCAAGAAATGGAACTGCTGAGGTGGAGAATGACCAGATCATGAAGAGCCATACAGACCATGACAAGAATTTGTATTCTACAAGCAATGAGACTCACCAAAGGATTTTAAGAGAATTGATCAGACTTGCATTTTATTTAGAAAGATTGCTCTGATTGCAGAATGGGAAATTAGAGGGTACAAGGCTCAAAGGCAAGGCAAGGTAGCCAGTTGGGAGACTATTTTGGTAATCCTGATAATAGAGAGATGACACTGGTCTGACTGGATAGAGACAGTAGAGAGAAAAATGGGAGCATTTGAGAAATATGAGGAAATAAAATTAACTGGACTTGGAGACTGACCAGAAGCAGTTGACTCACCAGGGAAGGTACAAAGAAGGAATCTAAGATAATCCTAGGTTTCTTACTCAGGCAACCAGAAGGATAATGATGCTTAGATCACTTTGGTATGGAGGGGGACACAGTTCAGGACTGATACCTGAGCTGGTCTCCCTGCCTAAAGTCTCAATGGCCCAGAGCACTTTTCACATGGCTTCCAGAAAAAGGGTTCAAGAACACAAATGTGATTGTGTTACTCACTTACTTAGAAAACATTTAATGTTTCTGAAGACCCCACTGTGGTAGAGGAAAGGGATGAGAACGGGGAAAAAAAAAAAAAGACTCGCTTACTGACCAAGTGGTCAAGTTGATGGAATGTTATGGTTCTGAAACAAGACAAGGGTTCCTTCCAGAGACAGCCTCAGACTCAGAGCCAGAGGGCAGGCAGGACCACTGAGGAAAACTAGGGTTGGTCCTGCAGAGACCAGGTCAACCCACCAAATCCAAGGGCCAGAAACAACTGCTGAAATGAGTTAGAGGCTGAGAAAGAGGAAGATAAATGTTGGAGAGCACCAACACATCAAACAAGTTTAAGATAATCATTAAGACAGTATCAAATGAAAACAGGGGACAAGGGGAATAAGGAAAGAAGAACAAATGGACCTCCAGAGCAATTACCGTAGAGTGTGTGTTCCTGTCATAGCTTCTGTAGGTTATTGATCTTGGATGGATCAGGAAGACCTGCAGGCCATGGAACAGTGATCCCCCCCCACCGTACCTCCAAAATAAATTTCAAACTCCTTAGTGTGGCACACAAATTAATTTATTATCTGTACAACCCTGCCCTTCTCTCCAATTTTGCTCTATAAGTCTCTGTTCCATACATCACTGGATGTGTCTAAAAGTTTCCAGACTATGTGGTCTTTGTGCTTTTGCCCAAGTTTCTCCCAATAACTACCCAACTAACTGCATCATTCAGAGGAAACTTGGAGACCTCCTCCCCACTAATCCAGTAGTTTAGACCATGTTCTCACAGCCCACTGTGCTTTCTCATCACACTACACTTCACACTATCTCATAAATGTGATTTTATCCATTCACATCCTCTACAAGCTACCTGAGAGCAAAGGTTTTGTCTTCTTACTTTCATATTCACCATTCTCCAGCACAGTGTATAGAACATATGCACTTAATAAATGTTTGGGTAAACGGTTTATAGGTATATAAACACAGACTGGAAACATATGACCAAAATCAAATTTTGTATGCCCCATTTTCTTTTTACACAATAAAAAGCAAATTTGGTAATACTAGCAATTGGATAGCTCCCCTCCCACTAAAAAAATGATAAAACTAATACAGATAATCGAGGGGTTTGAACTGTATGGGTCCACTTCCGCACAAAATTTTTTTTTTACAAATACAGTACAGTACTGTTGTCTTTTCCTTACAATTTTCTTAATAACATTTTGTTTTCACTAGCTTAGTTTATTGAAAGAATAAAGTATATAAAACATACAATATACAAAATATGTGTTATTTTACTATTTATGTTATCCATAAGGTTTCTGGTCAACAGTAGACTATTAGTTAAGTTTTGGGGATGTCAAAAGTTATACATGGATTTTTTTTATGTGCTTTAGTGATTTAGGGTCAGTGCCCCTAAACCATATGTTGTTCAAGGGTCAACTGTGCTGAGAATCCCAAATATTTGTGTAACATTTTCCAGTTTACACGTGCTCTTATACACAGTATCTCAAAAGTGAAGGAAGAATTAGAAAGGCTCTGAAGACACTGAATAACCACAGGACTATTGATCTCTTCCCTGGAACTCAAAACTAAAATTAAAAGTCTACAGTCTGTCCCGAATCCAAACCAGCTGCCCCTTATTGATACTTGAAAGGAAGGCCTTGGCAATTTCCTGTGACTCTAGATGACCTCAAAGGGAAACAGTATATTGACATTTCCAGTATTCCTGCTGTGTTATGAAATTCCCTGGATACCCAAAATGACTTGGTTTTAGTTGAATGCATCCACACTGCAATCCAGGACAGAAGGTGCCCCTCCTAAGAAAGGTGAATTTAACACAGTCTCTTAGTAGGTAAAGTGCTGGGATAGTTAATACCTTCTCTGTTTAAGATCTCTTGGCCCAATAGTGTCCCTAAATTTCAATGTCTTTCAGTTTCTTCAGGGTGATTCCTTTTAATTCCAAACAAGGGCCACAAACTATTTATAACTTTGTTAGATGGCTTTAATAGTCAACAAATCCAGATTTTACTTATAACTTCTCACTTCAGTTTTGTGACATAAAGAATTTTAGTCCTTATTTTAAAAACTATTTTGGATTTATAATATGTCAAACTTACTCTCTTATAGATAAAAATACACCAAGGTAAAAAAAAATGGAGATAATAACTCACAAAGTTAAGTCTAAACTGCCTCATATAAAAAGAATACTTAAAATTACAACATACAGAAATGCTAGCAACTATTTCTATTTAAGTAATAAATACACACTTACTTGTATTTCAGCTTTATAGAATTTCCAGGTTTTCCCCAAGGAAGAACTACAAAATCTTTGGAGTTCATGATCACTGTCGTGTTTTTTTTTTTTTTCCACTGTCTTAATAGTAAATAAAAATCATTGTGATTTGCAAAAACTTCTGGAAAAGTAACAGATAAAAGAATTATGCCTGAGTAAGCCAATCAATTACAAATTCAAAACTACATATAGTTCAGGCAAGTTTTAAAAACAGAGATCATTATGAAGCAAAAAGCTGAATTAAAGGTTAGACAATAAATATATATATGCTAAATATAAATTTTATAAGTATTTATATATTAACAAAGTTATAAATATAACATATCTAATGGAAGTAAAATTTTATCAATAATTATATAGCAAAAGACTATGGAAATAGTCAATTGAAAGTGAAGAATGCACTCATTAAGACAGAGAACATTCTCCAGCACTTTCTATAGTAAAGAGTATAAAAATATATATCAGGTTTTGCTCCCATCCAAATATCCATGGCTAAATATAGGGAAAAGAAAAGAACTTTTGAGATACAATCCAAACTCAAAACTTTTTTTGTACATATATGGCAATGTAAAATGAGAATTAAGGTATGTAATAACTACCCAAAGGCATTCTAATATCCTCATTCATCAAAGAAAATTTTAATGATGCTCTTTGCCGAAGACCAGAAATTAGCATATTTAGAAAGAATTTTTTAACAAGAAATGAAACAAAAAAGATTTTCCGCCCAACTCCAAGTTAACCAGAAAATTAAATTATTCAGAACACCCTATTTCCTGAATATCCCAATTATTCATGTTTCCATAATAATTTATTCTGTAATGCTGAATTACTGAATCACATGCACAACTACTTGATTTTTATACCAATAAAAATTCCCAAATTCTGAACATTCTTAAAGAAATATAGGCATTACCGTAGAGTCCAGACTCTTAAATGGCCAAACCATTTGATATTGTTAGTTTATATATGTGTTACTACATATTCACAACTTCCACTAATATTTACTAAGTCTCCGCTATATGCAAAGCACTGTGCTGAGAGGCATGAAGGAATCAAGGCCCAGGGAGATTCATTTTCTGGCTCAAATGGCAAAGAGTCAAAATGGGCATATAAAAACTATATATAAAAGCCATAAAATAGGGTAAAAAATATAAAGGCCATAAAGCAAGATGTAATAATATAATAAGTGAGAGAAAGGAAAAATTCGAGCTGG
This sequence comes from Mustela nivalis, assembly GCF_964662115.1. NCBI lineage: Eukaryota > Metazoa > Chordata > Mammalia > Carnivora > Mustelidae > Mustela > Mustela nivalis. The sequence goes on from NC_139020.1 coordinate 89,639,776, forward strand.
CTAGCATTTAAAGTGGAGTTCTGAGGAGAAGGGGGGCTTATATAAGAAGATATAAGGGGCACCGGGGTGGCTCTGTTGGTTGTGTCTACTCTTGATTTCAGTTGTCATGATCTCAGGTTGTGAGAAGGAGCCCCAGGATGGGCTCCATGCTGGACATCGAGCCTGCCTAAGATTCTTGCTCTCTCTCATCCTCTGCCCCTCCCCCTCTCTCCCTCACTAAAAAAAAAAAAGAAGAAGAAGAAGATATGGATGGGATGAACACTCCACACTATAAGAAAGAACAGCTTTTGAATGGGGACTAATAACTGGTTCCATTTGGTTGATGTGTGGGTTTACATGGAGGGGGAAAAGTAGGCATACACTTGGAAATAAGGCTAAGGCCCAAAAACAAGTGCCTTTAAATGCAAAGTTAAGGTATTTGGAATTTATTCTCTAGATAATGAGAGTCACCGGAAGTTTTAGATAAAAGAACAGAAAATAAATCTAGAAGCTTTGCTCAAAAACTTGAGGAGGGAGGGCATCAGAACAGGAGCAACCAAATGGAAGGCTATTGTAACATCAAAGTCTACATAATCGAAAAAGTAGTTGTTTGGTTTTGTTCCTTTGGGAACATAATTTCAATGATGCAACTACTGATCAAAACATTTTTAGAATGCCTCTTCTGATGGGTGCCTACGTGGCTCAGTTGGTTAAGTGTCTGCCTTCAGTTCGGGTCATGATCCTAGGGTCCTAGAATGGAGCCCCTTGTTGGGCTCACTGCTCAGTGGGGAGCCTGCTTCTCCCTCTCTCTCTGCAGCTCCCTCTGCTTGTACTCTCTCTCTCAAATAAATAAATTATTTTTTTAAAAAGACTCTTTTGAAACTATCTGAAGAGTCCATCATATACCCAACAAACACACAGATCTACCTTGTTATGCCTCATTTAAAACTGAAAATATTGTTCAGCAAGAGTGACTATTTTTTTCAGTCAAATTTAGTTTCAAGTTACTCTACCTCCAAAAAAAAAAAAAAAAGCAAACTAGTCTGAAAGGGTAGATTTTTACTACCTTGGAGAAAATTCTGAAGGAATTTATTCTCTGGAGATAATTCCACAATGGAATTATACAAAATAAGTTTATACTGTAAGCAGTTTAGTGGATGTAGTGTAGAATTAAGTGTATTTGTGCATTCAAAAACAAACATTTAGCTACTCCTTTGTGACTCCTTTGGGGTTACCGAAGTCACAATGGTAAAAACATGGTCTTCCCTCAAAGAACTCAAAATGAAAGGGAAAGCACACAAACCTTGAAAGAAAACAAAAACAAAAACAAAACTCCAGGAATAATCCAACTCAAAGAGTCTATATCTCTTTTTTATTATAATCTAGAAATTCAACAGCTGGGCCCTAGTCTACTGTGGCTAAATTTTTCATGAAAAGTTCCATATTGTTATCATTACCAAAAAAAAAAAAATCAAGTTGAAAACTATACATGGATTTTTCACTGTGTAGGGAGTTGCTGTACCTAATCCCCTACACTGTTCAAGGGTCATATGTACATATGCATAAAACCAAACTAATACATGAGGACTGAAATGAATTTTTTTAAAAAGTCTGTAAATTTCATTAGGATGAGATGATTCAGATTTATAGCTCTGCTGATAATGTAATTTAACCAATAAATGGTCTTATTTGAGGGCATTTCACTTCACTGAATGCAATTAGTAAGGCTTCTTCTCAGTTAAATGTTTTATCAAGTCACACACATAAGCCAATTTTCTTGTATGAAGAAAAAAGGAAGATCATAATTGTGAGTCATGCTGTTCTGCCTGTTTCCTTTCGTAAAACCAATAGAGAATTAGTCACCTTTCTTGGGACAGCAAGGATATAACAATGTCAGCAGGAAGAAAAGCAAAGCACTAAGCTTTGTCTCTTAATGGAATCAGGGAACTACAGATAAAACATCCTATAATGCAAATTTTGTAGTTCCGCCGTCCTTTGGTTACTCCATTTTTTGCTGATGATTAAATAGCAAAAGTTTAATATTTGGAAAATTTTCTCATTACCTGATTTATTAGACTAAATCATTTTCCCAACCCCAACCTTGTTCTTTCCCACACATGTACACATAATATGACCCAATGTTGTCCATGATGGGTTGATTCTCCTCCTACATAAGTTCCTGTTCTGGGAATGCAACCCAGTCATCAAGACTGACTACCACAGAATGGAAACAAGGAAATTATGATGATTTATAATCCTAGAAACTCAGAGCATTCATCAAGAGTTGCCCTGGTCTCCTAGAATTTGCCATGACATCATTGGCAGAACGGGAGGTTTGGGAAACCACTGTTTTAAAGATGGGACAATTTTTTTATGAAACAAGATGGGATGAGGAGGGAGATAAATGGTAAGACTGTTAATCTCAGGAAACAAAGTGAGGGTTGCTGGGGCTGGGGGAAGGATAGGGTGCCTGGCTTATGGACATTGGGGAAGGTATGTGCTATGGTGAGTGCTGTAAATTGTGTAAGACTGATGATTCACAGACCTGTACCCCTGACACAAATAATACGTTATAAGTTAATTAAAAAAAAAAAAAGATGTGTTTATTTGAGAGAGAGAAAAAGAGAGCACAAGTGTGGTGAGAAATAGAGGGAAAATCAGACTTCCTGCTGAGCAGGGAACCCAATGTCGGGCTCAATCCCAGGACCCCAGGAAGGCTTCTTCTCAGTTAAATGTTTTATCAAGTCACACACATAAGCCAATTTTCTTGTATGAAGAAAAAAGGAAGATCATAATTGTGAGTCATGCTGTTCTGCCTGTTTCATGACATGAGCCAAAAGCAGATATGGAAAGGACTGAGCCACCCAGGTACCCAAGAAGGGAAAATTTTTATAACTGAAAACTTATCTAAGATGTGTTGGTTATTCTGAAGACCCAGATCATCTTAGACCTAAAAATTTAAAAGCCAGTTTTAACACATATTTTATTTAACACATATATTTATTTTAACACATATTTTAAGGTCCAAAAGCAAGCTCTTTTGGATGGATTAACATGTTTACCATAGTACTTAGAAATCAGAGACTCAAGAAAGAATTGTCAAATAAAAATGAATTTATTTTTAAAAATAGTTTTAAACTCTTAAAAGAATTATGCTTTTACTATTTTCACTACCTGATATTATCCATATTCTAAATGTATATATTTATTTTAAAATCTTTTTAAAATCTGGGAAAGACTGATAATACATGATGATCCTTAGCATATCTTGGGCTTGAATGGCCTACTAAATAGACATATGCCATTTTCTCCTAGTGCAGGCCATGAAAGTAAATCAGGTATTGACTTCTCAGCTGTGCTTTCAACCAACCAACATATCTGATAAATACTGTCTCAGGGTACTAAGTAGTACCCATGTCACCCAGTTTTTACCTTGTATGTGCAGGTTCCCTTGAAAACAATTAAGGAAGTTTTCTTTCAGATATCAAGGGGTGAGGTATCTTTTTAAAATATTTGCCAACTAATCTTAAATAATAATAATAATAAATAAAATATTTGCCAACTAAAAATGACAAGTAATACTAAAAATAGCAGTTTTAAGTTCTGAAAACCTTTGTGTCAGAGTGGTCTCTGAGTCTCAGTTTATCAGTATTAAATAAGGAGAATTAATTCCACCCCCCACAACCTCCCACCCCCACCTAATTTCCAGGATATCAAATGAAGGACTCAAATTTGTGGCCTGTAAATCCTCCTTAAGGACCTCCAGAGAGTTCAGGGTTCAGGGAAGGAGCAGCCTTAGAAGCTACTTTGAGAGGGTAATGAGGGAGCATCAAGGCTTTTCTTAAACCACAGCTTCTCTGATTCCATCTATTTTACATAATGAGCCTCTGGTTCAGATTAACTATAAAGAAACTCCTCTATAGCTTAAAAAAATGTTTTAAAGGCACAACAGTAAATTAATATACAATCATTATTAATTCTGTATCAACCTAAAACTGCATGATTACAAATAGCAATGAAAGCATTAAGTTTATAAATCACATCTTTCAGAAACCCAATCCTTTTATATTTATCCATCCCATTCATTCTCATAAAATCCACTATTAGCTTAAGTGATCGCTTATGACTATTTTAGGAATGGGAAAATTAAAGGCACCCGTCCAAGATTAGTGACAAAGCCAGAAATTACAATTTTATTCCCAGTCCTGTTAGCTCCTCTTAAGTCTCGAAATCTAAATATTGTTTGATGTACTTAAAATGATGAATTTATATCATTCATCTTCTTCCCCCTTTCATACTCTTAACCTGTCATAAAAAAGAAATTTAGAGAAAGAACTGTTTGGCATCAGATTATTTTCTAAATTTTACAGCAATGTATTTAAATACCTTGAAAACCTTTTAGGTGCCAAATCGCTCCCATGTAATACAAGATAACAAATTTTTGTTTCTATATTTTTTCCCCATACCCAAAAGGAAAAAAAAAAAATTTCTCACTGCTCTGTTTGGTACCTTAAGAGCCTCAATTATGCATTCCAATCTTCCTAAGCATTATACTTTATTTTCCACTTCTCTGCTCACCAAGTTTTATTCTATTCAGTTCCCAGTTGGAACGCCACCTCTACCATGAAGATTTCTTCCATCAAAAGTGAACTTCTCCTGTAAGGACATCATGTGTAACACCATCATTTGCTACTCTGTGCTGCCCTGTGTTATTTCTTCCTGCTTTGCTTGTACAGGTGTTGTTTCCCTAAGCATCCCAAATATATCATTGATCTTTGAATCCCCAGCAATTAGAAGAGGGCCTACTCATAAGGTACTGCCAGGAATAATATGTTAAGTTTTAAATATTTAGTTTTTTCCTATGGCTTTGAATTTATTGCACAAACCTTATGGGAAAAAAATTAAACAAACACACCCTCTTTCCCACTTCAACAAATCCTTTTGTTCTTTTTTCTCTGTATCCTACCAGACTTTGATGAACATTCAGTAAGTACAGAAACACCTCCTCTGTGCCAGGTATCAGATTAAGAACTGAAGAACAAGGTGAACCAAACAGGCATAACACCAATCCTCACTGAACTTACACTCTGGTGAAGAAATAGGAAAAAATTTAAAAATTATTTAAAAATTAAAATTTATTTGCTTTTTAAAAAATTAAAAAGCAAATAAAATAATTGGAGGACATATTAAACGTTTTGAAGTAAACAGATAAAAGACCGAGGCACTTTCAAATACATTTGTAACACCACCAAAAATACTACTACTAATAATAATAAAGTCAGGACAGGCCTGTAAGTGGCCTATAAAATAAGGTGTTGGAGGGAGGTGGGGTGTTTTTGTTCTTATTTCTGTTTCCATTTTCTTTTTTTTTTTTTTAAGGTTTTATTTATTTATTTGACACTGAGAGAGAGAGATCACAAGTAGGCAGAGAGGCAGGCAGAGAGAGAGGAGGAATCGGGCTCCCTGCCGAGCAGAGAGCTTGATGCGGGGCTGGATCCCAGGACCCTGAGACCATGACCTGGGCTGAAGGCAGAGGCTTAACCCACTGAGCCACCCAGGTGCCCCTGTTTTCATTTTCTATAAGCGTACAGTTTGCACAGTTTTAATCTTGTGTAGCTTCAAATTTATATCACTTTTTCCCCCCTTAGGAGTCTAGCTAACTCTGGATTTAGAAAATCAAGCTATTAAAAAAAATTATAATTACACTTGTATATGAGCACCTCTATCTAGCTGATTTGGGGATAGAAGAAAAAAACTCCCACAAGCTTCAGATTTCTTAGGAATCTGCCACCCCTCACCATGACCTTTACTCGGGAGGAGCAGACTTCCAGAACATAGCGGGTGCATGTGGCCCCAGGCCGGAAGCAGGCTCAAAAAGGGGATGTGGTAACGACTTGTCAGGGCACCAAATTTTTCGTAAGGCACCAACGACTTCAAAGGATAAAAGACGGTGGCGTTTGAAAAGGTCAGGTTGTAGAGGGAGGACAAGCCCCTGGTTTCCCTGTCTCGGGTTCACTGTCAGTTCATGACTCCATTAGCATCATGGGCTCAGAAGTTCTTTGTTTACAGAAAAAAAAAAGAACTTCAACTCCTGAGGCCGATGCTGCGTCTCGCAGTCCGTGGGCCTGGGACAGAGTCTGGCCCACGGCAGAGTCTCCGCAAACACCGACTGGGCGGGGGCCCCAGCTCCACCCTCAACCCGGTCTACTTTCCCGCCGTCCCGCCCTGCTCCCCGCACCACCGCAGACCTGGCGACCACACACACACACACACACACACACACACACACACACACACCCGCCAACTAGGAAGTCCTCCGCCCGCACCACCGTCTTCGGCAGCCAGCTGACCCACCTGAAGACCCCGCCGCCCGCGTCACCGCCCTGGGCTCGCGCTATCCAGAACTTCCGCCTCGGTCTCCTTGGTTACCGCGTTACCTCAGTACCCATAGCAACCAGAACGCTAGGTCCTGCGGCTGTTGACCAGCAGAGGGCACAAAAGAGCCTGCCGAGAGAGGGAAGAGGGGAGAGGAGCAGGAGAGAGAGGAGAGGGAAGAAAGGAGGGGTAGCAGGGAGGGGGAGAAGAAGGATCTTCTCAAAAAGGGAAGGGCTGGGAAACTCAGCAGGCTCTGAAGACTTTCTGCTGCAGGGGTTCCCACCACATTCGCAGCAATATTCTAAAAGTTTTATCTGTAATATTTAATTCATCCTCATAATGGCCCAATTTATAGCTAAAAGAATTAAGGCACAGAAAATTTGAATAATGACTCAAAATTACGAAGCTAGCAAATGGCAAACCCAAGAAGAATTAACCGAAGCAATTAAGAAATCCCACACGTGGGGCACCTGGGTGGCTCAATGGGTTAAAGCCTCTGCCTTCGGCTCAGGTAATGATCCCAGGGTCAGGGGATCGAGCCCCGCATCGGACTCTCTGCTCCGCGGGGAGCCTGCTTCCTCCTCTCTCTCTCTCTCCCTTTGTCTGCCTCTCTGCCTACTTGTGATCTCTGTCTGTCAAATAAATAAAATCTTTAAAAAAAAAAAAAAAGAAAGAAAGAAATCCCACATGTATGCTCTGTTCAATCATTTATCAAAGGTCACAATAGGTAAAAACACTAGAATCCAGGTGTTAAGAACCCTCTTTTCTTTATACCAAATACATGACCCATGGTTGTATGTGAGTCTTTATATATTATACATTATACATTATATGTTATGTGCATGTGAAAGAGAGAAAGAGAAGTAATCAACCTATGCTTCTCAAACTTTTCTGTCCAGTCACCTGTGGTGAATTTATTTTTTGCTTCCTAAATATGCTGCAGTGTTGTAGTTTTTATCTCTTTTTTTATGTAACTCATGTAGGATGTGTGGTCAATTCTTCAGTTAGTTGGTCTAAAAATGTCTATCCTTATCGACATTGTTATCTATCTTGTTACTAGACTACTAATCTCAACTATTATGGTTAAGATACTAAACTTTGCACCATTGCTTTCTGCACTAATATGTCTGTCAATACTCATTTAAGAACACATTTAATGTTTTCCCCTGGAAGGTTCAGTTGTACAAAACTTAACTAGCATACATAGGAAAAGACAATGATAGTCTTGTGGCTATGATTCCAGACTTTGAAATGAAGGCGGACCTGAGTCTGAGTCCTGGTCCTGCCACAACTAAGCTATTGTATGATCCTGAGTGAGATATAAAACCTGTTTAAGTGGTTAAATGAGCTGATAATACACTTAGTCCATACATAGTCTAGCATGGAAACATAAATGAAATGATGCATATTAAGTCTTTAGCACTAAGGCAGGCCCCTAATTGGTGCTTAATACATGGTTAAAAAAAAAAAGGTGGTGGTGCTGTACACTGATTGGTATCTAAGTGTTCGTGATATAAATTCACCAAGTCCTTCCTTTAAATCTAGTACAATGTCAAGTGCTAAATGGACATGCAATACTATGAGAATTCTCTTATGCAGGACTTTTTCCAAACATGCTCTTCCAAGTACCAGGAAAGATATTTTCAGTGTGTATCCATTTATTTATTTATTCAACAAATATTTATTGAAATTCCACTCTTCTACATCTTGAAAATACTGCAGTGAAGGAAACATAGCCCTTCCTGTTAGCAAACTTATATCCTAATAGGGACAGAAAGACAATAAACAAACATAAATATACATCAGGTGCTTTGAAAAAAATAAAGCAGAATAAAGAAACAGAAAATAATGAAGAGTTCAAATTTAGGTTAGATGGTCAGGAAAGTCCCAGAATGCAGGGAGGGAGGAAGACATGGGCAATTAGGGCCAGGAACATTCCAGACAGAGAAAAAAATAAACTTGAGTTTAGGCCCAATCAATAGCAGTATGTTGCATAAAACCTCTGATTACTTCTGTACAGCACATTTTTACTTGCAAAGGCATTCTTAAAATGCATTTACTGGTACAACAGTAAAATTAAACTCATAAAAATAATGTATAAAATATTCTGGCACTTTTCAAAAGCACTAAAAGGACATTATCTTACTTATACTTAGAGAAATATCTTAGCTTATGCACAGTTATGCAAAACAAAGCAGAACAAAAAAATAGTCCCAATGCCAAGTTGCATAGTAAAATGAAAAATATGAAGAGCTTGTCTTTCAGAACCATGATTAGTGACAAAATGAAGTGAAACATGTAAAAACAATGACACCTTTAGAGATAGGATTTCCTCTCTGCTGAAGCAGAGTGCATTTAACTGACACCAGCAATTCTGCAAATAGTTTACCATGTCTATATCGGGAGCATGGTATTCCTGGCCGTTTTTGCAAATTCATGCTTCATTGTGCCAGTATGAAGACAAGATTGGAAAGCAAGTTTTCTGAACTAGGGTTGTTCAATGTAGAGATAAAAATTGCCCACACTGAAGAAACCAAGAGCACAGACTTACTGAATTCAAAGCTACAAGGTCATGCTTAAAAAGACATTCTCTTTCTCTCACATGTGCACGCATCCGTGCGCGTGCGCTCTCACACAGCGCACACACACACACACACACACACACTTGCATTAAGCAAGCCCCACTCATTAAATAACCTTCTTTTGTACTTGGTAGGCTACTGCCTACAGGAAAATTGTACAGGCCTCGAGACTCTCTGGTCACTCACAGGTGATAAAAGTTCTTAGATGAGTAATAAAAATGTTCAGTTCCATATAACTGTCAAAACTTTGCATGTGATTTAGTATTGAGATTTTTCCCCCCTTCTCAGTGGTTGGGCCTTCTGAATGGAGGAAGGAAACCTGAGGTCAAGGACCTGTTAGGAGACGCTTGGGTTTCCATTCCTCACCAGCCATGCTTCCTTCCGTCTTATTAATTGCCTACATTAAAATCACAGAAAAGGAGAAGGATTAAAGCAGACAAGTCCTAACTGGATGGTGCTGAGCCTGCTAGGCATTTAGAGCAGCTCATTCGCCTGAGACCACCCCACCCCCCTCCACTGAGGACATCTACTCACATTCCCCTAGCTGCAGGTGAAGCATTCTCCTAACACCTCTGCTTACTGGGTCGCTAGGCATCAAGTGATTATTCTTACTTCTCTCTATGGGATCTCAGTGATCCTCCTGGACAGAATTTTAAATGATCCATTTTCTTCTACATTTTCACACATTCTGTGCCTGATCTACAGGCAATCCTCTTGCATACTTTGCCCCGCCACCCTGTGAGTGTGCGAGACAGCCAGTGTAATCACCTCTCTTCAGCTCATAGACCAGGAGCCAGCCAGCTTAACCGCCACACTTATGACTCCCCAGATGGAAGTAAACAACCAGTCAGCTACATCCCCAGCTGCAGGTACCCCACTGATATATGTCTCATCAGGTTTCAAATGACAGGGACTGTTTACAGACATTGCCCAAAACTTGGAAATCAGGTAAAGGAATAATTACACATCCTTTCAATGCCCCCTCTAAGAGCCCACTCAAAGTGCACCTTATTTTTTTTAGGAAAATAGACCTCTGTGTGATTATCGTTTACTATTGTATGCATAAGGCCATATAAAATTACAAGTTATTTGGTAGGTTTTTGCACCTATAATTTTGCATCTAGATATCCAGATAAGTTTATTTAGGTAAAATAATGTAAAAGATTAGAATTTTACTGCCCTGTAATCCATCAACCAGTTTGGTATCTAACCTAGAAATCTTATACCAATGTTTTGGTCAATGTCTGTGTGTAGGTAGCCTCTCAAACTTTTTTGAACCCAGCTTTACCATCCTGGGGGTTCCTTTTGTAATGACTTAAATATACTGTGGAACATACTCATTCTTTTATTTATAGAACATCATGTTTTGATCTACTGAAATTACATTTTGATATTACCAGACCTTCTTCTTTTGAAAGGAGATGGGACAAAGCTTACCAAGAGCTTTCCAAAAGTATTCTCTCAACCTACACTCTACTTCTTGGTTCCTCATACCCTTTTCTAGGCAGAAGTTGGTAGTCAGTTCAGGACTGAAAAACAAGCTTTCTACCATCTCCGCTCTACAAGTCCTGCAATGTAACCTTACTTTGAAACAGAGCATCTACTTCCTTCATGTGCCGGCTGATACCGGATACAACATCCTATTACATATGGATGCGATTTTTCAAATTGTCAAGGATAACTGAGCTTCAGAGGCAACATAAAATTACAAAAAGATTTCACAAAAACCTAAATTAGTGTGATATAAATATATTGAAGTGGTTCTGAAGGGCTGAACTTAAGAAGGAAAAAGAAGAAACTTGTAGTTCAGAGGTGACATTGTCCTTTTATAATTTTTCTCAGCCTTGTAATTTCTGGCTGTCACCGATGACACAGAATTCTTCAGCAAATAAATTTCCATAACACTAGGCAATTATTACTGATGTTTTGCAAGTGAAGGAAAATCATCAGGGTATATGATAAATTTCTGCTTCGTGCAGTGTGCAGTTCTTTCCTGGTTGAGAAATAAATGCACGGGCTTGTTGGACGGGCACAGCTTCATTCAACCCACACCTACTCAACACCTGCTCCATCCCAGGCACTGCCCTAATGGATACAGAGAAGCAAAGGCTGCATCTCTGCCCTTGAGGAGCCCATTGTCTGTTGAGGGATGTGAGAGTTTACAGAAAATGTAATGCAGCAAGCATTGTATTCACAAAATACAGGAACAGGACATGTTTGTGGCATGGCCAGAATTTCTGGGTCGTTCAAACACAGTATAGATGGCATGAGATATGGATAAACAAACAGTGTTGTGGCCACATTTAAAAGCATCTCAGTTAAGATACTACCTCATTCACAATGGAAACCCCAAAACTGGCTTTAAGACAGAAAATAATCGTCTCAGTATGCTTAGAGCAGCACCTTTCAAAGGCAACTCTGGTGGCAATGTGAGGATAGAGCAAAATTAGAAGATGAAGACAAAGGGACAATTTTGAAATACAGTTATATTAGTCAACGATAGAAATGGTGAGTCTAGAATAAATTGGTGCGGAGCTCACAGGTCAAGTTCATGAGGATTTCTTGAACTTCGACACCTGGAGACTGAAGACAGGTGCTTGTCCAGGAATAAGGACCAGTTCACAGAGAGTGGGGACCAAGGAGGTGGTAGAGAAAGTAGTTCAGTTTTGAAAGTTTTACTGAGATAGCAATAAGAAGTAATTTTTTAAAACCATAAAGTATAGGTCTACTTATTAGGAAAGTGATGAGGTTGATATATATTAGGATATCATCAGCATGTAGAGAGTAATCAATGATAAAGGAAGAGTTTACATACAAGTCATGTAAACAGGTCCAGAGTAAGTGAAGCTAGAATTCGTGATGAGGGTCTTAGAAAGACACTTTATTCGAACAGAACATCGTTTTCTTTCATTTTTTTTACCATGCCCTCTAATGTAATATGAGGTTAATATTCCTTGGTTCCATCCAGGGGTTGATAAACAACCATGGTGGACACCAGCAATCTGCTACTCACCCTCTCCCATTTGCCTGACAGCAATCTGTGAGCCTTGGCAGCCATGTTTTCCTACACAACCCAAACCACTCTTATAATGGTTTATTGACACGAGTCCAAACTACACCAGATTCTCTCTTGCAAGAGTGTGGAATTGAGTCTGAGAGTAAGTCTTAGGGTTGCAATATTTTGTCATTTGAGCCATAGGAAGAAAAAAAGGAAGAAAAGACAAAAGGGGAGGGACAGGAAAGGAGGAGGTTATCTGGAGGCTTTCCTTTTCCTGAACACTAGCTACAGTTTAACCCTCAGGTTTCAAGATACACCCATGTATCCTTAAAATAAATTCTCCTTTGTAACTTAAACTAGTGTGGCTTGGTTTCAGCTGTTCAGAACAAAGAAACTTGACTGAAATGACTTCCAGAAGAATTGTAATATAAAGTAACTGTCTTAAAACGGCAAGTCTAAAGTATAGATTTCCAAAGAATTCTTGTAAACAGCAGTAGAATATTAATCTATGTCCCTGATAATTTTAAGTTAATATTCCTACATACACAAAACAGGAAAGTCATCTGGCATTCTTTTGAAGCCATTTTCTCCAAAAAATGTTCAAATCTCTATTTTTTAATCAGTTTAAATTCTTAGTTTATTTTCTTTAAGTTTAGCTGTGCCAGTTTTGCTAGCAGACAATTATTTATAATTGATGTAGCTTTAGGGAAAAGCTCATCTTAAAAAGAAAAAAGCTGGCATTTCAGAGAAAAAGTCATTCATTTCTGATCCTTGCCAAGTTTTAATAAGTGTATCCTACTGTCTTCTCAAGATTTATGCACTGTTAGCTGTACTTCATTTGGAAAATTTGCATTTTTCTCTTATGCACTCAAGCTGGGAGGCACAAAACAAGAGTTACAGGGTTTGTTTGACATGAGATGTCTAACAGTAATTTTCTTTCATCAACTTTATTCTCCTACAGTTCTCATCCCCAAGGGCAGATTTTTCATCAGATTTTGTGAAACGTTTTATAACAACCTTACCTTTGCAAAAGTTGCTTCCAAAACATTCCAAAGGAGCTGTCACAACTCTCTCCACCATACAACAAACTGGATTTACTATTCTTATGCCCACTTTAAGTTAACATGATCTATGTAGCCATCTTCACATTAACTCAGAAAACCATATGCATCTAATGTGGTTAGCTTCTGTGAATCTTTGGACAATCACCAAATACTCAAGGAGGACCTACTAAATAACAGGTACTTTGATAGATAATGGGTACAGACATAAACAAGAGTGGTATTCTGTCTTTGCAGAACAGAAAAAAAAATAGTATTGATAGGAGGGAGATACAGAGAAGAATTCAAAATAACAACTGCTAAAACCATGTGAAAACATGATACTGTGGGAGCGCAGAGGAAGAACACTAACCCAACAGTTGAGACTCAAGAAAGCCTTCTTAACACATGAGATGTCCTATCTAGGTTTGGCCCAGATGGTTGAGTAGGAGCTCCAGACTGGTTTGGGGGGGGGGGGTGAAATTAGGAAATGTTCTGGGTAGAACAAGAAAGAATATGCAAACTTCCCAGCAGTGAGTTAAAATATGGTAAGTTTAATTAATCTAAAAATTTCCAGCATGACTGAAACATGAAAAGGGCTTGGGAGAAGTACATAAGGGGAAGAAAAGAAGAGGGAGTCATGCTCTGGCCAAAAGGAGACTAAAAGGTTCTTGCTACAGTCTGTAACGTACTAATGGCCTAGGCCTTGATCTTGGAGTAATATTAAAGGAAGGGGGAAAGATCCAATTTTTATATTAAAAACTCATCAGTGGACTTGGAATTGATTAGAGAGGCTGAGACTCAAAGGATGATTCCCATTATCTAAAAAACTGAAGAGAAAGTTTTTCCATTTATGCTCATGAAATAGTGTAGTGGTCTGTAGTTTTCTTTTCTTATGCTGTTGTCTGGTTTTGGTATCAGAGTAATGGTGGCCACATAGAATGAATCAGGAAGTCCTTCCTTTGCTTTTATCTTCTGAAAAAGATAATGCAGGATGGGTAAAATTTCTTCTTTCAATGTTTGCTGGAATTCACCAGTGAATCCATTTGGGCCCGTACTTTTCATTTTTGAAGGTTGTTAATTACTGGGACACCTGGGTGGCTCAGTCGTTATGTGTCTGCCTTTGGCTCAGGTCAGGATCCCAGGGTCCTGGGATCGAGCCCCGCATCACACTCCCTGCTCAGTGAGAATGCCTGCTTTCACTCTTCTACTCCCCTGCTTATGTTCCCTCTCTTGCTGCATCTCTCTCTGTCTAATTAATTAATTAATTAATTCTTTAAAGGTTATTAACTACTCATTCAGTTTCATAGATACAGGCCTTTTCAGGTAGTTTATTTCTTCTTGTATGTTTTAACACATTGTATCCTTCAAGGGCTTAGTCGGCTTCATCTAAGCGATCAAATTTGTGGGCCTAGAGTTGTTCATAGTATTCACTGATCATTCTTTTAATGTCTAATAGGTCTGAAGTGGGATGCCTGGGTGGCTCAGTGGGTTGGGCCGCTGCCTTCGGCTCAGGTCATGATCTCAGGGTCCTGGGATCGAGTCCCGCATCGGGCTCTCTGCTCAGCAGGGAGCCTGCTTCCTCCTCTCTCTCTCTGCCTGCCTCTCTGCCTACTTGTGGTCACTCTCTGTCAAATAAATAAATAAATCTTTAAAAAAAAAAAAAAAGGTCTGAAGTGATCCTCCCCTCTTTCATTCCTGTTATTAGTAATCTGTATCCTCTCTCTTTTTTCCATAGGTATAGCCTAGGTAGAGAATTATTGATTTTGTTGGTCATTTCAAAGAACCAGCAATTGGTTTTATTGATTTTCTCTATTGATTTTCTATTTTCAATTTCTTTGATTCTGGCTCTCTTATTACTTCTTTTCTTCTGCTTACTTTGGATTTAATTTGATCGTATTTTTCTAGTTTCCTAAGGTGGAAACTGAGATGACTGATTTTAGATCTTTCTCCTTTTCTAAAGTTTAGATTCAGTGTTACAAATTTCCCTGAAAGCACTGCTGCATCCCACAAACATAAGTTGTGTCTTCTTTTTCATTTAGTTCAAAATATTTTTTTTTTCATTTCCCTTGAGATTTCTGTTTTGATCCTTGTGCCATTTGGAAGAGTGTTGTTTAATCTCCAAGTATTTGGGGATTTTTTTTTAGCTATCATTCTTCATTGATTTTTAGTTCCATTGTGGTCTGAGAGCAGACATTGTATGATTTCTATTCTTTCAAATTTGTTAATGTGTGTTTTATGGCCTAGAATGCAGTCTGTCTTGGTGAAAATTCCATGAGATTTTAGGAGAATGTGTATTCTGCTGTTGCTGGATAAAGTAGTCAATAGATGTCCTTTATATCCAGTTGATTGATGGTGTTGATAAGTTCAATTATGCCCTAATTGATTTTCTGCCAGATGGATCGGTCCATTTCTGATAGAGGGATGTTGAAATATCTAGCTAATAGTGGATTCACATATTTTGACTTACAGTTTTACCAGTATTTGCCTCATATAATTTGTCACTCTGTTGTTGGGCACATAAAAGTTAAAAGTTACGTCTAGGAGAATTAACCACTTTATCATTACGTAACGCCCCTCTCTGGTCCTGACTCTTCCTTGCTCTGAAGTCAGCTCTGTCTGAATACTCCTATTTTCCTTTGAGTAATGTTGGCATGTTTTGTATTTCTCCATGTACTTTTAATCTGCATGTGTCTTCACATATAAAGTGGGTTTCTTTTAGATAACATATAGTTGGGCTTTGTTTTTCTTTTATCTTTTTTTTTTTTAAGTTTTTAAATTCCAATTAACAGTGTCAGGTGTACAATATAATGATTTAACACCTCCATACAATACATGGTTCTCATCACAATAGGTGCCCTGTTTAATCTCCATCAACTATTTAACCCATAATCCCACCTACCTGTCCTCTGGTAACCATCAGTTTGTTTTCTATAGTTAAGAGTCTGGGGGTGCCTGGGTGGCTCAGTGGGTTTACCTCTGCCTTTGGCTCGGGTCATGATCTCAGGATCCTAGGATGGAGATCGGGCTGTCTGCTCAGCGGGAAGACTCCCCCCCACCCTGGCCCCCTGCTTGCCTGTCTGCCTGCTTATGCTCTCTCTGTCAAATAAATAAATAAAATCTTAAAAAAAAAAAAAAAAGAGTCTGTTTCTTGGTGTGCTTCTTCTTTTTCTCCCCTCTTTTTTCATTTGATTTGTTTCTTAAATTCTCCTTGTCTTCTCTTATTTCTTACTTTATTTACTTACTTGTTTATTATTTACTGACTTATTATTTCACTTAGCATAATATTGTCTAGCTCCATCCATGTCATTGCAAATGGCAAGATTTCGTTATTTTTATTGCTGAGTAATATTCCATTATATATATGTGTGTGTATACACACACACACACACACACACACACACACCACATCTTCCTTACCCATTCATCAGTTGATGGACACTTGAGCTGTTTCCATAATTTGGTTATCGTAGATAATGCCGCTATAAACATCAGGGTGCATGTATACCTTGGAATTAGTATTTTTGTATTCTTTGGATAAATACTTAGTAGTGCAATTGCTAGATCTTAGGGTAGTTCTTTTTTTAACCTTTTGAGGAAGCTCCATACTGTTTTCCAGAGTGGCTACATCAATTCATATTCCCACCAACAGAGCAAGAGTTAGATCATTAATTTGTTACTCTGCTTCTTTCAGTCTGCTGTTCATTGCATTAAACCTGTTTCCAAAATTATTTATTGCATTCTTCATCTCTGACTGGCTCTTTCTTAACTATTTTTATCTCTGTGATAAGGATATCATAGATGTCTTCTAGTTTTTTCTCGAGCCCAGTGACTATCCTTATGATTGTTGCTTTAAGTTCTCCATCAGTCATGTTACTTAAGCTTATTTCACTTAGATCTCTGGCAGTGGCCTTACCTTGTTCTTTCATTTAGGATAAATTCCTCCATCTTTGCATTTTGTTTACGTGTCTGCCTTCTTCTGTATATTACAGAAGCCTGTTGTGTTTCCCTCTTTTTCTTTGATATGGCCTCTTCTCTCTCTTCAGTTGTAGAATTTATTCTATCATCTCCAAGTAGATTTCTGGGGTATCTAGAATGATTTGAAAATCATCTGGTTTGTTCATGGGCTGGGGAAAGCCTAAGGTCCCCTGCTCTGTGTCAGCCATCTTCCTCTCTCCCCAGGTTTTGTTTTTCAGGCCACCCTGACCCTCTGTCTTTTAATTGGTGCATTTAGGCCATTGACACTCAAAGTGATTATTAATATAGTTGAATTAATATCTATAACATTTGGTACTTAAAATTTGTTACTCTTATTCTTCAGGCTTATTTTTGTTTTCTACTTTTTTTGCTTTTGTAGTTTTAATTGAGCATTTTATGATTCCATCTTCTCCCCTTTCTTAGCTTATCAGTTATACCTTTCTAAAAATGTATTTTAGTGTTTAGTATATATACTATATAAAAATGTTTTTTAGGGGTGTCTGGGTGGCTAATTGGATTAAAGCCTCTGCCTTCCGCTCAGGTCATGATCCCGGGGTCCTGGAATCAAGCTCCACGTCAGGCTCTCTGCTCAGCAGGGAGCCTGCTTTCTCCTCTCTCTCTCTCTCTATGCCTGCCTCTCTGCCTACTTGTGATCTCTGTCTGTCAAATAAATGAATAAATAAATAGATCTTTTAAAAAAATGATTTTTAGTAGTTGTCCTAGTTTTTGTAGTACACAATTACAACTCATCCCAGTCCACTTTTAAATAACACTGTACCATTTTGATGGGTAGTGTGAGTACCTCATAATAACAATCTTAATTTTTCTCTCATTTTCATGGTACATTGTTGTCATTCATTCATTTATATATACACTATATATAAATGTATATATAATACATATATAAACATATATATATACTACAAATAAGTTTGCAAACTTAAATGCTTGCTTTTCACTGTTTAATCATTGCTTTTCTCATTTTGAACTGTTATCTATTAAATCAATTAAGAATAAGAATAATAGGGGCGCCTGGGTGGCTCAGTGGATTAAGCCGCTGCCTTCGGCTCAGGTCATGATCTCAGTGTCCTGGGATCGAGCCCCGCATTGGGCTCTTTGCTCGGCGGGAGCCTGCTTCTCTCTCTCTCTCTGCCTGACTCTCTGCCTACTTGTGATTTCTCTCTCTGTCAAATAAATAAATAAAATCTTAAAAAAAAAAAACTGTAAAAAGAATAAGAATAATAAAAACAAAAGTTTTTCTTTTACCATTACTTATTCCTTCTCCTGTATTCTTTTTTTATGTAGACCTGTTTCTTGCCTATTTCATTTTCCTCCTCTCTAAAGAATTTCTTTTAACACTTCTTTCAAGGAAAGCCTGCTAGAAACAAATTCCCCAATTTTTGTTTGAAAAATTCTTTATTTCTCCTTCCTTCTGGAAGGATAATTCTAGGTAAACTCCTTGTTTAAAGAATATGGCTTTCCATAGGCTTTTTAAAAATTAGTTTCAAGTTTTTATTTAAATCAAGTTAGTTAACATATAGTGTAATATTAGTTTCAGGAGTCGAATTTAGCAATCCATCGGTTACATATAACACCCAGTGCTCATCACAAGTAGGTAAACTCTTAAGAATTCTAAGTTGGCGAGGATTTTTTCTTAATGTTTTAACTCTTTTCTCCCTTCTAGCTTGCATAGTTTCTAAGGAGAAATCAATATAATTCTTGTCTTTACTTCTCTCTAACTAAGGTGTTTTTTCGCCCGCCTTAAGTTGTTTTTTTTTTTAATCTTTGATTTCTGTAATTTGAGAATGATATACCTAGGTATAGCTGTTGACACATACTCTGCTTGGTATTCTCTGAGCTTTCTAGATCTATAGTTTGATGTTTGATATTAATTTGGGGAAATTCTCAGTCATTGTTGTTCCAAATATATCTTCTGTCCTTCTCTTTCTTTCTTCACCTTCTTTTATTTCCATTTCATGCATCTTATACCTCCCCAGCACTTGGATATTCTGTTCCAGGTTTTTTCAGTCTCTTCTCATTTGTCTTTCAATTTTAGAGGTTTCTATTGAGATATTCTCATCCTCAGAGATTCTCTCCTCAGCCACAGGCACCCCACTAACAAGCCCATCAAAGGTATCCTGCACTTCTGCTACAGCATTTTTGATTCCCAGCATTTCTTTTTTGATTATTTCTTAGAACATCTGCTATTCTGCTTATGTTGCCCATCTGTTCTTGCATGAAGTCTATTTTATCCATTAAACTCTTTAGTATATTAATCATAGTTATTTCAAGTTATCAGTCTGATCATTCCTAAACATGTCGGCCATACCTGAGTCTGGTTCTGATACTTGCTTCATCTCTTAGAACTGCTTTTTGCCTTTTAGTATCTTGTAACTTTTTTCCTTGGTAGCTGGACATGAGGTACTGGGTTAAGAGGAATTGCTGTAAGGTCTTTAATAATGTGGTTGAAAGTGTGGAAGGAGGGGAAACATTCAAGTCTTATAATTAGATTTCAGTCCTTTATGGAGCCTGTGCCTCCGAATTTTGAACTTCCTATATGTTTCTCTGTTGTTTTGTCCCCTCTTTAAGTGGGACAAGAGGGGCACCTGGGTGGCTCAGTGGGTTAAAGCCTCTGCCTTCAGCTCAGGTCATGATCCCAGGGTCCTGGGATAGAGCCCCTCATCGGGCTCTCTGCTCAGTGGGAACCTGCTTCCTCCACTCTCTGCCTGCCTCTCTGCCTACTTGTGATCTCTGTCTATCGAATAAATAAATAAATAAATCTTTAAGTGGAACAAGATGACTAAAGCCAGCTGGGGTTGGGTATTTCCCTCCCCCCAAGTCAGACTCCAAAAAAACACGAGCAGGTTAGACTCTAGTTCAATAATTTCTTCTACAGGTAGACCTTCTTAAGAACAGGATGCTCTGAAAAGTTTTTTTTTTTTTTAATTTCCCCTCCCTCTACTAGAAGCATGAGGGGATTTTCCTCCCATATTCACTGTGAGAACTTGGTAGAATTTCAAGAGCCAAAATTCACAAAAGTGCGTCGTTCTTCCAAAAATTAGGGGGGAATAACTCCCGGCTCCCCCTGGAGTTTTTAACTCTGAGTTAAACCGCACCTCCAATAATTCTTCAATTACAATCCAAGTTTCCTGACCCTCACACTGGTTCCCAAGGAAGTTTCTGTTCCAGTAAGTTGTGAATCTCTGTATTTACCTGTAAGTCTCTACAATTAGAGGCGGTGGTTTGTCTGTGAGCTTCTCTTACAGATCAAAGGCACGTTGTTGATTATTCAGTTTGTTCAACTTTTCATTTGTTAGGACTGAATGGTGACTCCAAGCTTGTTACAGGCCAGATCAGAAACTGGAATCCTCCTTGTTTTTTCAATAATTGATATGTAAAAATCATCTCTTAAATTTACGTTTACTCCTACTGAGTTTGAGCATTTTCTAATGGCCATTTGTGCTTCTATTTCTGAGAACTGTTTCTTTTCAACATGATTAACTTTTAATTATTACCATTTAGTTTCTACTGCAAATAAAGCTATCTTTCTTTTACCCAACTTTATTAGGGTATATATAATGTACCTATAATAAATTATACACATTTTAAGTTTATAGCCAATGAATTTTGACACATGTATATACCTGTATAACTACCACTAAATTCAAGATATGGAAAATATATATCATTTCAAAAAAGTTCTTGTTTGCCTCTCTGCAGCGAACATTCCCAGATAACCACTAGCCTGCTTTCTGCTACTGTGGAGTAATTTTCTTGTTCTAGAATTCATTAGAAACATAAACATGCAGTTCATACTCTTTTGTGTAAAGCTTCTTTGCTCAGCATAATGTATCTGAAAATTTTCTATGTCAATGTGTGCATCAGCAGTTTATTCCCTTTTATTGCAAAGAGCTATTCCATTGAATAGATATACCACAATTTATTTATACATGCATCTTTAATGGACATTTTATTTTATCTAGTTTTTGTCTATTATGAATAAAACTGCCTTAAACATCTGTGTGCAAGTAGAAGATTTCCATTTGCCATCACTTCGTTTATGAACATGATCTGGAAATTGTATGTATGGCTTCAGTCTTTATCCAATTAAACAGAGCTTAGTCACATGACCACATCTGACCACAAGAGAAATGGGAAAAATAGTCTGTAATTCAAATGCTAACTGCCGTTCTAAAACTCAGGGTTTCTATTGCCAGTGGAAGAGAGACAAAATGGAAATGTCAGGGACTGACTTCATGTGAAGGGGAGAAATCAAATCTGGCTTCTGCATTTTGGGTGGATGTTGGTGCCATTAACTAGCCTGACACACTAAATTTGAGATTTAGGTGTTCAAGTGGGTGGATGTGTAAACTGTTCAATATACCATTCTGGTATATTTCCATCAAGGATCAAAACTGGGAATACAAATTTGAAAATCGTCAACATATGGTATAATTTAAAGCAAGGGGATGAAATAAGATCATGAGGGAATGATTGTAGTATATGGTATCCTTCCGATGATACAATGATTTCACAAGCTGTTTTCAGAAACCAAGCTAAGTATAACTGTAACTAGCAGAATGCTACTTATCCTAAAACAAAGCAATAAAACATAAAATCTTTATATTCCTTTTCCCTAATAATACAGTAAACCGCTTAGGGATTATATTTCCAAGCTTCTCTTAAAGCTAGGTATGATGGTGCGCCTGGGTGCTTCCCCCCTGTCTCTTTCTGCCTGCCTCTCTGCCTACTTGTGATCTCTGTCTATCAAATAAATAAATAAAATCTTTTAAAAAAATCTAGGTATAGCTATATGGATAAATTCTTTTTTTTTTTAAGATTTTTTTTTTTTTTGACAGAGAGAGAGATCACAAGTAGGCAGAGAGGCAAGCATAGGGAAGGTGGGAAGCAGGCTCCCCGCTGAGCAGAGAGCCCGATGTGGGGCTCGATCCCAGGACCCTCAGACCATGACCTGAGCCGAAGGCAGAGGCTTAACCCACTGAGCCACCCAGGTGCCCCTTTATGGCTAAATTCTTATCATTCAATGGAATGTTAGTGATAGTGTCCCTACTAGTCTGGATGACCATTTCCAGACTCTTATGTTAAAAAAAAAAATTACTTCTATCTTATTTAAGGCACTGATTTCTTTTTTATCAGCTTAAGGCTTAACTGAGTCATGAAGCATATCCAATTATTTCTTATACTCAACTAAACAAATCTTCAACGCCACTTATTTTATTCATTTTTATTGATTTCATCAAGATCTTGTTTATTTTTTGGCATTACTTATTTAGGTTTAGTTTACAAAAAAGTTTTGGGTTGCTAGTATTTCTAAACTGTTCCAAGAAATAATGATATTATCTTGCAGAATATTAATGAATATTTTCTTCATGTACTAGCAATTCTTTCCAGTCATTGCCTCAATTAATTCTTGATACTAAAGTTTAAAAAAAAAAAAAGAAAGCTAATGTGGTTGTCCTCATTTCACTGAAGAAAACTAAGTAGAGATATTAAATTATTTGCCCATAACAGCAAACCAAGTTAATGGAAAAGGTGGAAGTAAAATGCAATTATCTCACTTCTGTTTTTATTGAGCTATTGGATTACAAGTCACAACCAATTAAAAACAGGATACAAGAGCTAAGCAGCGTAACCTTTTTATCATGGAGACAGCCCCAAAAAACTGTCCATCGGCACTTTATAAAATGTTTCTTACTTTTTAAAAATGTATTTTGCTGAACTTTTTCACTATTGTGTTTACATATATAAAGTTACTAAATATAGACAAACATATATAGATACATAAATATAGATGAAAATGTGGAAAATATTTTAAATATAGAAATTATATTCACTCCAAGTTTTCTGCACATATCAAAAGCTGTTTGTATATGTATGTATTTTCTTTTTCTCTTTCTCTATCCATACCACTAATCATTTAATCTTCACACAATTGTGATCAAATACAGATTCAGATGGCATGTCCCATTTTTATATACAGTGTTTCTCAACACAAGTGAAATTCAACAGAAATCCATCAGGTGGAGTTATACTATAACTTAACATTTCAAAGTGTATCTCAACTTTTTATTTTTAACTTTTCCTCCAGGCCTGATAAAACTTACAGCTAAACAATATTTGCTATCTGTAGAATTTAAAAATATTCCCATTGGAAATTGTTTGGAGATTGTTGACATGAACATTATTTTCTTTTCTGATTGTATAAATACAAACCACATACAAATGGACGCAATTTAGGATTTAATAATCCTGTCAAAGAATACAGTTGCTTATTTTCCCCCAAATAATGCAGACTAATGAGATTGATTAGAAAATAATGATTCACTTGGCCAAAAATGCAGCTCTGTCCTTTCATCTCTCAAACTCACTTTTTTTTTTTCTGCCATCAAGAAGAGAAATAAGCATCTGATATCCCAATTCCTCTGAGACAAAATGCTCTGTGCCCCAAACAAGCAACTCTTCATTAATCTGGATCCATTCTAATAGGTGCTACAGAAAGCTGCCAAAAGTTTGAGATATACTTAGGAAACTAGCTCCTTGAAAAAGATTTACACCTATATGCACAATTAGGTCAAGCTCTCTCTGGCAGTCTGGACTAAGTATCATAAATATCCCATAAAGGACCCAATCCTAGAAATTCTGATTTAGTCTTCCTGAGGTGGACCTCAATAATCTGTACACTTTACAAGTACCTGCAATGGTAGTTCAATTATCCCTCTAATTTCAATTCCTCCTCTGAAGAGAGACCTGGAGACTTAAAAATTTCTTGCCGACTAATTAGGGCTCATTCCCCAACCCTCTTAAAAGTACATCATTTCAGTAGAAGAATGAAGGCCAATACTGTGGTGGGAAAAATAGTGAGATATGAGGATTTATAGATTGGACTAGATGGGTATTTTCTTGTTCTTATTAGAGATTACTAAAATCAAAGTGCCTGAGTAGCTCCATGGTTAAGTGGCTGCCTTTGGCTCCGGTCATGATCCTGGGATCCTAAGATTGAGCCCTGCGTCAGGATCCCTGATCAGCCGGGAGACTGCTCTTTCTTCTCCCTCTGCCACTCTCCCTCCTTGTTCTCTCTCTCACTCTTTCTCTCTCCCTCTCTCAAATAAATACAATTTTTTAAAAAAGAAATTACTAAAATCCTTTCTTAAAAGGGGATAATGTTCTTGAGTATTCCACTTTTGGTCTCATGTTTTCTATATGATAGTTATCAATTTTGGTATTAGCTGATTTCACTTGCAATACCTATCTTTATGCAGGAATAAAGTAGTGAATTCTCTTCTGCTGGATTTACAATAAGAACAAGCAGGTAGAAAAGTAGACTGCTACCATGGAAAGATCACAAAGAATACTGAGATCTGAATCTTAATTCCAAAAAGGATGTGTACTACACATCCATCACTTTTAAATTTGTATAAATAATAGCGCTTTAACAACTTTATCAGGTTGTGATGAGGTTAAAAAGAGAGCACATAATAAAAATGCTTTGTGAACTACGAGATGTTTTGAAAATCACAGTGACCTTTATTTCATTTTTTAAATTAGTTTCAGGGGTAGAGTTTAGTGATTCATCAGTTGCATATAACATCCAGTGCTCATTCTATCAAGTGCCTCCTTAATGCCCATCACCCAGTTATCTCTTCTCCTCACCCACTTTCCCCCCAGCAACATTCAGTTTATTTCCCAGAGTTCAGCATCTACTATGGTTTGCATCCCTCTCAGTTTCCATCTTAATTTATTTTTCCTTCCCTTCCCCTGGGTTCTTCTGTTTTGTTTCTTAAATTCCACACAAGTGAAATCATATAACTTTTTTTCCTAATCATCCATTTCACCTCTAAGTCACCATCAAACACCATTGGCTATAAAGTGTGCATATGAATCGAAGGGTGAAAATCTGCCAAAAGCTCACTAATGATCAATTAAATCAGCACTGAACACCCTCTCTGTTCTCAATACAATACTAACTTTGATGTAGCCATTAGCGATATGTTCTTTGTGGTCCAGGGGGTTACAATAGAATTACAGAATATTACAATTTAAAGACACATTGTGGTTGTGTTTCTCTATCTTAAAACTCATGTGGAGTACATGTTAAAAACTCCAATTTCCTGTCCCCACATCAGATCTACTGACAGCCTCTCCAAGTGTCCTGAGACTCTGTATTCTATATAAGAATGCAAAGATACTGTTATGATGAAGAAACCCGGAAAACTGTTTCTAAGCAAACTCTTCCAAACTCCTACATGATGAAAGTATTGCTCAGACAATACCCTTTAACACTGGTTAAGTTCACATTTTCAAAGGGTAATATATTCTGTTATTGGCATTTCAATCAATAAAGAGTTGGGAAGACAAGATCACACACAAGAAATACCAAGAAACACTATACTTGGTGAGTTTTGTAATGGTATACACAGACACTCTGTGCTGGACACCTTTGCTCAAAGTAATGTTGACAAAGATATACTTAAAATATTAAAGTATCCAATTCCAGGTTAATATTTTGTCTAGATAGCAGGACATATCTATGTGCTTCCATAATAAATATGGAGAAGTAGGAAGATTTTTACTTTCTTATTCGATGACAAAATCAATTCACCTATGTGTGGCGTTTTTAAAGCACACACCACACTCATGCCAGACACTGTAGATGGGAATAGGAAAAATTATTGGTTAGCTTCCCTCATTCGCGTGTGTCCTTGAGCTTCCTCAGAGCAGGTGCCATGATTCCTTTTCCCTTGTGCCACCTTTGCTCCGGCACAGAGAAAGAGCTGCACTTCCTTCCCCACATCTAGAATGTAGAAGACTGACAAGTCATGTTTTGAAAGGATTTGAGGGGGCTGAAAGTCAAGACATTGCTTGGCTCTCCTTCTCCTTTCTCTCCCACTCACCACCGGCTGTGCTGAGAAGATGCTGGGCCTACTCCGTCAGAGTGACCCTACCATCCTCTCATCCCTCCTTCACCATGTGATTGCTAAATTTAGGTATATGGCTTGGCCTTAGTCTCACTCAGGAGACAGCCTTAGCCCACTATCTCATATCAGGGCACACACTTTCTTTTTCTTTTCTTTTTTTAAAAGATTTATTTATTTGTGAGAGAAAGAGAGGGAACTAGAGGATCAGAGAGAGAGAAATTTCAAGCAGACTCCCTGCTGACCATAGAACCCAAGCACAGGGCTGATCCCACAATCCAGAGATCCCACACTCAACCGATGAAGCACCCAGGCACACAATTTATTGACTCTTCTTTATACCTCTCTTTGATACTGGTTCATTTTGCCCTTTTGTCCATACATATCAGAAGTTACATATTTGGAAGAACTAATGTCAAAGTATAGAATGAAGAGAGAAACCATGTGGCCCACTTTAGTTTCAGGGTTTCACTTACTTGATATGGAAAGAAACTTCTGCATGGCTCACCCTCACTTACTAGATTTCTACTTTAAGACTTGTGTCCAGACTGCAGTTAAAATAAGATATACCCTTGTTTTGCTTTACACTTTTGTATGTTACTCAGGAATTACTTTAAGAGGAAGATAGTTGCTATGGCATGATTTCAAAATTCCTTGCTCTCCTGGCAAAATGTTCACTTCAGGGAGCCCAGTCAGATCCATTCAAAAATAGAGTTCCTGAGTCTATGTAAACTGGTGGGGTAATCCTGGGTCTGTTTGCCCTCAGATCCATCTTTGTCTGCATTCTATATTGACCTCCAGCAAAGATGACTGTGGCAGGATGCGTTTCCCTGGCTCTGTGTCTGCTGCTCCCAACTGTGTTCAATTGTTGGATGTATCAATGAATGACAATGCAAACCATGTCAACTAAGTCTGTCTGCATGGTTGTAAGCCAGGTGATTGAGAGAATCCCGACTACCATGGTGCACAACCCCAGGGGACAACATTCACTTTGAAGTATACCTGAATGGCATGTCACAAAACTGTACAGAATGAAGCTTATGTGGCCATTTTCAAGGCATAGTGCAGAAGACTGTTGCACTGGCTGGCAAAGATAGCAATGAAGGGAATAAAAGAGTTTTAAGGATGATAATCGTCTAGGCAGAGGGGAATAGTAGGAAAAACACTGGATTAAAATCACAAAATTTGGAATTGTTAATACATGGATAATAGTGGGACATAATCACAGTGGGTAAAATCACTGAGGAAGAAAGTATGTACAAAAATTTAATGGGGCACCTAGGTGGCTCAGTGGGTTAAACCTCTGCCTTTGGCTCAGGTCATGATCCCAGGGTCCTGGGATCGAGCCCCACATCGGGCTCCCTGCTCAGTGGGGAGCCTATTTCCCTTCTTCTCTGCCTACTTGTGATCTCTTGTCTGTCAAATAAATAGACAAGATCTTAAAAAAAAAAAAAATTAACAACGATAAGATTGAACTTGGAACAAGCTTGGTGGCCAGAATAAGCAGGGAAAAAAAAGTAAAAGAAATGCAGAAGTCAGAAGGAGTCAAGATGGCAGAGAAGTAGCAGGCTCAGATGACATCAGGTAGCAGGAGATCAGCTAGATAGTTTATCAAACCATTCCAAACACCGACAAATCCAACAAGAAATCAAAGAGAAGAAGAGCAACAATTCTAGAAACAGAAAATTGACCACTTTCTGAAAGGTAGGACCAGTGGAGAAGTGAATCCAAAGTGATGGGAAGATAAACCATGGGGGAGGGCCCGGCTCCCGGCAAGTGGCACAGCAATGGAGCACAAAATCAGAACTTTTAGAAGTCTGCTTCACTGAGGGACATCACTCCAGAGGCTAAGCCAGGATGAAGCCCACACAGGGACAGTGTAGTCTCAGGTACCGCGGAGTCACAGAATGATCGGGGATATCTGAGTGTCACAGAGCTCGCAGGTATTAGAGCGGGGAAGCCGGCTACAGAGACGGAGCTGAGGAGTGAGCTCTCAACTCAGGGTTACCTTAAATTGTGACCCGTGGCACAGTCAGGGCCACTGCTCTTTGAGAAGGGACCCCACAAGATCTGGGGAGACCCCACTAAAAGAGTGCAGAGATATGTGGGGTTTGGAGACTCCAGGCTGGGCTGTGTGCCAGAGACAGAGATGCTTGATCACAGGCTGGGTGAGCTCGGAGTGCATCGAGAGATCAGGGAGACGGGAGTGACTGAGCACTTTTCAGAGACGGTGCACTGAGGAGTGGGGCCCCGAGCTCTTGGTTCCTCTGGGCAGAGATTGGGAGGCCACTATTTTCATTCCCATCCTCCAGAATTCTATGGAGAGTGTTCAGGGAACAAAAGCTTCCCGAAAGCAAACCCGTGCGGATTCTTAGCCTGGCCCCTGGTAAGGGCGGTGCAATTCCACCTCGGGCAAAGACACTTGAGCATCACTATAACAGGCTTCTCCCCCAGAAGATGAGCAAGTAATCCAGACAAGATCAAGTTCACTTACCAAGGAGAAAAGTGGAATACCAGAGGAGGAGAAAGCAAAGCATGGAATTCATGGCTTTCTCCCCATGATTTTTTAGTCTTGCAAAGTTAATTACTTTTTTTAATTTTATTTTTTTCTTATGCTAAATTTTTTTTAACTTTTACTCTTTCTCCTTTTAATGTTTTTAAACTAGTTTATCTTAACAATACCTTTCATTAAAAAAACATTTTTTGAAACTTCATTATTATAGTCATATTTTATCCTTCATTTTATCTAACTTTATTTTTTACACACAGAGGGTTTTATCTTCTAAAAAAAATTTGGGATACAACTTTTGCTAATAGATCAAAATATACCCTAAATCTAGAACAGAGCATTGTTCTAGTCTCCAGCCTGAGATTTTCTCCACTTTCTCTTTCTTTATTCTCCCAACCAACTTATCTTATCAACTCTTTTTTTAGAAATTTTTAAAAAAATTTTTCATATTTATAGTCATATTCCATCCCTTCATCATGTTTACCCTTATATATGATTTTCATTCTTTAAATTGGGGATGTAGTTTCTTCTAAGAGACCAAATACTCGCAAAATTAAGTGGGTGACACTGTTCTGTTTACCAGTCTAATATATATGTTTTCTTTTTTATAGTTTTTCTTTACATTTTTCTTCTTATTTTTTTTTTCTGAACTTCTTTTTACTCCCTATCTTCCCCCTATGATTTGGGATCTCTTCTGATTTGGTTAAAACACATCTTCCTGGTGTCTTTGCCAACTTTTTAGTATTTTATTCACTCCTTCATATATTCTTATCTGGATAAAATGATAAGACAGAAAAACTCACCACAGAAAAAAGATCAAGAGGCAGGGCCAAAGGCTAGGGACCTAATCAGTACGGACATTGGTAATGTCAGATCTAGAGTTCAGAATGACAATTCTCAAGGTGCTAGCCAGGCTTCAAAAAGGAATGAAGATATTAGAGAAACTCTCTCTAGAGATATAAAAGCCCTTTCTGGAGAAATAAGAGAACTAAAATCAAACCAAGCTGAAATCTAAAAAGCTATTAATGAGGTGCAATAAAAAATGGAGACTCTTAATGCTAGGATAAATGAGGCAGAAGAGAGAATTAGTGATATAGAAGACCAAATAACAGAGAATAAAGAAGCTGAGCAAAAGAGAGACAAAAAGGGGAGAATTCGAGAGATAAGTGATACCATAAGATGAAACAACATCAGAATAATTGGGATTCTGGAAGAAGATTGAAAGACAGAGGGGAACGGAAGGTAAGGGTATATTGGAGAGAATTATTGTAGAGAATTTCCCTAATATGGCAAAGGGAATAAGCATCAAAATCCAGGAGAAGCAGAGAATCCCCCTCAAAATCAATAAGAATAGATTCACACCCCGTCATCTAATAGTAAGATTTACAAGTCTTAGCGACAAAGAGAAAATCCTGAAAGCAGCCCAGGACAAGAAGTCTGTAACATAAAATAGTAAAAATATTAGATTGGCAGCAGACTTCTCCACAGAGACCTGGCAGGCCAGAAAGAACTGGCATGATATATTCAGAGGACTAAATGAGAAAAACATGCAGCCAAGAATACTATATCCTTCATTGAAAATAGAAGGAGAGATAAAAAAGCTTCCAGGACAAATAAAAACTAAAAGAATTTGTAAACACCAAACCATGCCTACAGGAGATATTGAAAGGGATCCTCTAAGCAAATAGAGAGCCTAGAAGAGGTAGATGAGAAAGGAACAGAGACAATATATAGTAAGAGTCACCTTACAGGCAATACAATGGCACTAAATTCATATCTCTCAATAGTTACCCTGAATGTAAATGGGCTAAATGCCCCAATCAAAAGACACAAGGCATCAGAATAGATATAAAAACAAAACCCATCAATATGCTATCTACAAGAAACTCATTTTACACCCAAAGACACCTCCAGATTTAAAGGGAGGAGGTGGAAAACAATTTACCATGCTAATGGACATCAAAAGAAAGCTGGGTGGCAACCCTTATATCAGATCAGTTATATTTTAATCCCAAGACTATAATGAGAGATGAGGAAAGACACTATATCATACTCAAAGGGTATGTCCAACAAGAAGATCTAAAAATTTTAAATATCTATGCCCCCAACATGGGAGCAGCCAACTATATAAACCAATTAATAACAAAATCAAAGAAACACATCAACAATACTACAATAATAGCAGGGGACTTTAACACCCCCCTCACTGAAATGGACAGATCATCCAATCAAAAGATCAACAAGGAAATAAAGGCCTTAAATGACACACTGGACCAGATGGACATCACAGACATATTCAGAACATTCCATCCCAAAGCAACAGAATACACATTCTTCTCTAGTGCACATGGAACATTCTCCAGAATAGATGATATCCTGGGTCATAAGTCAGGTCTCAACTGGTATCAAAAGATTGCGATCATTCCCTGCATATTTTCAGACCACAATGCTCTGAAGCTAGAACTCAATCACAAGAGAAAATTTGGAAAGAGCCCAAATAGATGGACACTAAAGAGCATCCTTCTAAAGAATAAATGGGTCAACCAGGAAATTAAAGAATTGAAAAAATTCATGGAAACAAATGATAATGAAAACATGATTTTTCAAAATCTGTGGGACACAGCAAAGGCAGTCCTGAGAGGAAAATATATAGCAATACAAGCCTTTCTCAAGAAACAAGAAAGGTCTCAAATACACAACCTAACCCTACACCTAAAGGAGCTGGAGAAAGAACAAGAAAGAAACCCTAAACCCAGCAGGAGAAGAGAAATCATAAAGATCAGAGCAGAAATCAATGCAATAGAAACCAAAAATAAATAATAGAACAAATCAACAAAACTAGGATCTGGTTCTTTGAAAGAATTAATAAAATTGATAAACCCCTGGCCAGATTTATCAAAAAGAAAAGAGAAAGAACCTAAATAAATAAAATCATCAATGAAAGAGGAGAGACCACAATCAATACCAAAGAAATACAAACAATTATAAGCACATATTATGAGCAACTCTAGCCAGCAAATTTGACAATCTGAATGCATTTCTAGATGCATTTCTAGAGACATATAAACTACAATCAGATGCATTTCTAGAGACATATAAACTACCACAACTGAGCCAGGAAGAAATAGAAAACATGAACAGACCCATAACCAGTAAGGAGATTGAAGCAGTCATCAAAAATATCCAAACAAACAAGAGCCCAGGGCCAATGGCTTCCCAGGGGAATTCTACCAAACATTTAAAGAAGAATTAATTCCTATTCTCCTGAAACTGTTCCAAAAAATAGAAATGGAAGGAAAATTTCCAAACTCATTTTATGAGGCCAAAATTACCTTGATCCCAAAACCAGACAAAGATCCCATCAAAAAAGAGAATTACTGACCAATATCCTTGATGAACTCAGATGCGAAAATTCTCACCAAAATACTAGCCAATAGGATCCAACAGTGCATTAAAAGGATTATTCACCACGACCAAGTGGGATTTATTCCAGGGCTGTAAGGTTGGTTCAACATCTGCAAATCAATCAATGTGATACAATACATTAATAAAGGAAAGAACAAGAACCATATGATACTCTCAATAGATGCTGAAAAAGCTTTAACAAAGTACAGCATCCTTCCCTGATCAAAACTCTGCAAAGTGTAGGGATAGAGGGCACATACCTCAATATCATCAAAGCCATCTATGAAAAACCCACGACGAATATCATTCTCAATGGAGAAAAACTGGGAACTTTTCCACTAAGGTCAGGTACACGGCAGGGATGTCTGTTATCACTATTCCTATTCAACATAGTATTAGAAGTCCTAGCCTCAGCAATCAGACAACAAATAGAAATTAAAGGCATCCAAATCAGCAAAGAAGAAGTCAAACTATCACTCTTCGCAGATGATATGATACTGTCTGTGAAAAACCCCAAAGACTCCACTCCAAGTCTGCTAGAACTTGTACAGGAATTCAGTAAAGTGTCAGGATATAAAATCAATGCACAGAAATCAATTGCATTTCTCTACACCAACAACAAGACAGAAGAAAGAGAAATTATGGGGTGCCTGGGTGGCTCAGTGGGTTAAAGCCTCTGCCTTCAGCTCAGGTCATGATCCCAGGGTCCTGGGATCGAGCACCACATCAGGCTCTCTGCTCAGCAGGGAGCCTGCTTCCCCCTCTCTCTGCCTGCCTCTCTGCCTACTTGTGATCTCTGTCTGTCAAATAAATAAATAAAATCTTTAAAAAAAAAAAAAAAAAAGAAAGAGAAATTA
This sequence comes from Mustela nivalis, assembly GCF_964662115.1. Classification (NCBI taxonomy): domain Eukaryota; kingdom Metazoa; phylum Chordata; class Mammalia; order Carnivora; family Mustelidae; genus Mustela; species Mustela nivalis. Next base: position 89,672,432 of record NC_139020.1, read on the forward strand.
AGGAGTCAATCCCACCTACAATTGTACCCCAAACCATAAGATACCTAGGAACAAACCTAACCAAAGAGCCACAGAATCTATACTCAGAAAACTATAAAGTACTCATGAAAGAAATTGAGGAAGACACAAAGAAATGGAAAAATGTTCCATGCTCCTGGATTGGAAGAATAAATATTGTGAAAATGTCTATGCTACCTAAAGCAATCTACACATTTAATGCAATCCCTATCAAAATCCCATCCATTTTTTTTTAAAGAAATGGAACAAATAATCCTAAAATTTATATGGAACCAGAAAAGACCTCGAATAGCCAAAGGAATATTGAAAAAGAAAGCCAAAGTTGGTGGCATCATAATTCTAGACTTCAAGCTCTATTACAAAGCTGTCATCATCAAGACAGTACGGTACTGGCACAAAAATAGACACATAAATAAGTGGAACAGAATAGAGAGCCCAGAAATAGATCCTCAACTCTATGGTCAACTAATCTTCAACAAAGCAGGAAAGAACATCCAATGGGAAAAAGACAGTTTCTCCAACAAATGGTCTTGGGGAAACCACATGCAGAAAAATGTAACTGGACCATTTCCTTACACCACACACAAAAATAGGCTCAAAATGATGAAGGACCTCAATGTGAGAAAGGAATCCATCAAAATCCTTGAGGAGAACACGGTCAGCAACCTCTTTGACCTCAGCTGCAGCAACTTCTTCCTAGGAACATCTCCAAAGGCAAGGGAAGCAAGGGAAAAAATGAACTATTGGGACATCATCGAGATCAAAAGCTTTTGCACAGCAAAGGAAACAGTTAACAAAACCAAAAGACAACTGACAGAATGGGAGAAGATACTTGCAAACGCCATATCAGATAAAGGGCTAGTGTCCAAAATCTATAAAGAACTTATCCAACTCAACACCCAAAGAACAAATAATTCAATCAAGAAATGGGCAGAGGACATGAAAACACATTTCTGCAAAAAAGACATCCAGATGGCCAACGGACACATGAAAAAGTGCTCCATGTCACTCGGCATCAGGGAAATACAAATCAAAACCACCATGAAATATCACCTCACACCAGTCAAAATGGCTAAAATTAACAAGTCAGGAAATGTAAGATGCTAGCGAGGATGAGGAGAAAAGGGAAGCCTCCTACACTGTTGGTGGGAATGCAAGCTCACACAACGACTCTGGAAAACAACATGGAGGTTCCTCAAAAAGTTGAAAATAGAGCTACTCTCTGACCCAGCAATCTCACTCCTGGGTATTTACCCTAAAGATACAAATGTAGTGATCTGAAGGGGCACATGCATCTGAATGTTTATAGCAGCAATGTCCACAATAGCCAAACTATGGAAAGAACCTAGATGTCCATCAACAGATGAATGGATAAAGAAGATGTGGTATATATATAAAATGGAATGCTATGTAGCCATCAAAAGAAATGAAATCTTGCCATTTGCGATGACGTGGATGGAACTAGAGGGTATCATGCTTAGCGAAATAAGTCAATCAGAGAAGGACAATTATCATATGATCTCCCCAATATGAGAAAGTTGAGATGCAATGTGGGGAGTTTGGGGGGTAGGAAAAGAATAAATGAAACAAGCTGGGATCAGGAGAGAAACAAACCATAAGAGACTCTTAATCTCAAAAGAAACTGAGGGTTGCCAGGGGGAGGCGGGTAGGGAGAAGGTGGTGGAGTTAGGGGTATTGAGAAGGTATGTGCTATGGTGAGTGCTGTGAAGTGTGTAAACCTGGTGATTCACAGACCTGTACCCCTGGGGCTAATAATACATTATACGTTAATAAAAAAATAAAAAAATTTAAAAAAATAAATGCAGAAGTAGAAGAGATGAATCATCTAATGTGATTCTTTGAAAGCCAAGGAAGAAAAAAAAAGACCAAATATATCTAATGGACAGAGAACAGGGGTCTTCAGTTGATGAAAAATGAATGCAGTGCCCAGACAATAACTGTTAGACACATTAGGAAGACCATATTCTTGGCTGTGTTTACAAATTGTTTTGCTCTATAAAGTATTATAATTGACAGTAGGTTGCCTGAGCTCGTGATTGAGAGCAATAACAAAATTTGGATTTATCTAAAAGCAACAGGTTTAAACCTTAGGATACATACATATCACCTAGGGACTTGTTAGACATGCCAATCTCAAAGATCCAGTCCACCTCATGAGATTCTGATTAAGACTTTCATGAGTTGGCTAACTCAATGCTATTTGAAGTGTGCCTTGAGGATGACTGTGAGTTTGCAAACTATTTGTTTCCCTCATGGAAGAAAGAAGTACAGATAATGAGAGTAAGAGACTAAAAACTTTCTGAACAAGCTGACAGAGGTGCCACAACTAAGCTCCATAATTAGTGTACCTGACTCATTGCACAGAACGTAGAACAAAATTTCAGTCCTCTAGAGATTAAGAAAAAAATAAAAAGAAACAAAAACTACCGTTTCCCACATAGCTTAAGTAGCTCCGATCCAGATCATTCTGATGCAGATAGTCAATAAACCAAATCTTGAAGAAATGGGCTACTAAGTTCCAAGAAAAATCTTAATTTATCACATTTGAAAAACATTTTTTGTATAACAAAGGAATATTACATATATTCATTTTTATGTTAAAATGGTATCCAAATGGACTCATATAATTTCTAATAAGTAGGAAAAACTGGGGTTCATGAACCCAGAAAATTTTTGTTACATTTTTATACTCAGATTTGACTTATTGTTAAGAAGTAGCAGCTCAAAAAAAACAAAAAAAAAAAGCAGCTCAAGGGGTGCCTGGGTGGCTCACTGGGTGGGGGCCTCTGTGTTTGGCTCAGGTCATGATCTCAGGGTCCTGGGATCAAGCCTCGTATTGGGCTCTCTGCTCAGCGGGGAGCCTGCTTCCCCCTCTCTCTCTCTGCCTACTTGTGATCTCTGTCTGTAAATAAATAAATAGATAAAATCTTTTTTTGTTTTTAAGTAGCCGCTCATTTTATTTTGTTTTGCTTTGTTGAAACTAGTCATGAATGTCTGGGCATGTTATAAATACTTGTGATTTATGAATAAGAATGTACAAATGATAAAGCTCTTTCAAAATATACACAATGTACACAATGGTGGTGTTAAACCAAAGTCTTTTAAGTTTTCATCAATGAACATTTTAACTGGAAAATAATTACATTAACAATTTTTCTTGCCATTTTCTTCCTAAGAGCAATAGGTAATAAAAACTGAGATATAGCAAAATACTTTGGAAATTTAAACTACCACCATTTGTCTCTGCTTCTCATAGGACTTAAATAAAATATCACAATAATGTCAGATCTGGTTGTTGTTACTGTACAGACCAGGGAGAAAGGAATTGTGCCCTAGTCTCATATGGTAAGCACAACACTGTTTACTTTTTTTTTTCTTTCCCAATCATTAAATCCTTGAGTATCTCATTTATAAACATGAAAAACTCAGCTACTGGCTTGCAGAACTGATGAGATATTAGTTAAGCACAGAGATTTCTCAGTGGTAGAAATCTGGCTCCTTTCCATACCACCTTCTACTTCTCACTTGTGTTCCCTGGTTCCAATTCCTTTGCATTTTTCAGGGTTGTTTTTTGTTTGTTTGTTTTTGTTTTTCAGCCACCAATTGAATTGCTAAATTTCATTTGCATAAGGGAGAGACTGCCTTAGGTTTGCAAAGATGCACAAGTCACCTCACATGGACTATATGGGTGACCCATTATGCACTTTTAAAAATAAATAAATTACTCCCTGTCCCATTACAACATATGTACACACACACACACACACACACACACACACTTATCCATGTCATAGGAAAATGACCAAACATGTGTTATTTCCTTACTTTATCTTCCTTGAAACACCCCTTAGCCTCATATATTAATGTTTTATTTCCAAATGTAACATGTCAAAGTGGAGAGCTGTGTTGACCAGCAAGAAGTCAGAAGGAAAGAAATGTCCCTGCTTCCAGGAAAACTATTGTTAGTACAGCAACCAATAAATAAAAGGGAAAGGCAGGAGGGAGCCGTTTATGTTGAGAGAAATGCAGACGATGACAAAACTTATAAGGCTAAGAAAAAACAAATCATCTTTAGAAGAACTTTCACTAGAAATGGCTTTGCCTTTCGAGAAAAAATGCCCTGCTGAATCAGCAGTGTTTGGTGGTGGTGTAGGGTTGGGGGAAGTGGAGGGAAAATCTTTTGTGGTTTTCAAAATACAAAGCTCAAACTCACTGGCAAAAGAAAAAAGGATTGTGTTGCATGTAAAATGAGAATGAGTTTAGGCTCAGCAAATTGCAAAGTACGGATGAGGAAAATCAGGCACCAGGGTTAGAGAGAAAAAAAAAAAAACAAAGTACATGTGGGCTGGTAGCATCCTAATTGTATAGGAGAAAAATTCTAGGAAGTTGGTAGTGTGCCCATTTCATCCTGGCACTTTGTTTAATGAATGTGCTACAAAAGGGAGAAAAAAATGAATGAGCTCTAATTCTTGTTCAGTCATAGAGCTGTTCAGTCAAGCAAGATAGCAGATAATGAATATCTATAGTGAGAAACTGATTTGTGGACTCTCAAATTCCTTGTTTTGTTTATGTTTCAGAAATGTATAGATATTTCAGGATGTCTTACTAGTTTTTTTTTCCTTTTCAATATATTATCACAGCAAGAAGAAATGACTTGACTATAACTGAAAAATGCAAATTAATTTTATCTTGAAATGCCAAATATACTATTGTCAGTCTACAACAAACATAAAAAAATAAGATTCTCTGAAGAAACAGATAACACAGTTAATAATATGCTTTCACTATGGAAAATAATAAATCCCCAATTTTTCAGGAAAATATTTGGTTTGGATTTATATGAACTTTAAAACTATAGACTGTAAATTGTGATGTGGATGTTGTATTAGTTAGAACACATTTTCTACACTAAGTGAATTTATTATTAAATAGGTACATTTCAAGTATATAAAGATTTAATGAGCGTTTATTATCACAACTGGTAGGTATTTACTACAGATCCTTCTTTTTTTGTCTAAAGAATTATGATAGCACATGAAAGAGAGTTTAATTTTAGATATTTGATATTTGCAAATTTTGAGGATATAAGATATTATAAATACCTTTTTCTTAAATAGGCAGGGTGTTATCCACAGGCCAACTTGACTTCATCCAAAACCTATCTAGGAACAGTTAATTGAGAACCATTGCTAAATTTGATGAAAATGAGCAAATCTCAGATACAAGAAAACAGTAGTACAAAGATAATCCAAGAAAAAGCTAAAACTTCTGAAAGCTTAATGAAATCACTACAGCTATTGTTCATTTACTCACTCACTCAATATTTTGTAAATACTTTGTAACAACAAATATTTCATTAATACCCACGTTGATAATAAGTGCCATTCATAGAGTACCAATTACGTGTCAGGCATTGAACATGGAGTTTCAGAAAACTCAAGAAACTAGCTAAAGATTTCCAAACTAAGCACAAACCCAGTCCATGTAAACCCCAGTTCATCTGAAACTGAATCCAATGTTCTTTCAACCACACTAAGTGATGTCCTTCTACTATCTTCTATAGTTTGCACTCTGGGACTGGAGATGAGGACGTAATGAAAATTACCATACATTGTGGTAAGTGCTCTTAAAAAAGATCAGGGAAGTCTGACTAAAAAGAGATAGACTGAGCTGGATGTTGAAGCATAAGCTGGAATTTCCTAGGTAAAGGAGAGGAAGATAATTTCATCTGATGGGAAATACAACAACAAAAACAAATAACAACAAAACCCCAGTTAAATTAAAGGTCAGGGAGGCTATAGTAAATGTGGTATATTCGACAAACTCATATTATGTATCTATTGTGGGTAAAATCTGCACTATTTAGTTTCAAATGAGAAGTCTGTAAAGACCTCTAAGAGGTAACACTCAAATAGAGTCTCAAAAAATACTTAAAAGTTCTCTACCAACTTTCTGCTTCCAATTAGATTATAGAAGACATTAGCTCCCATGGAAACACCAAAAAATACAAAATCACACTTATGTGGGATTATCAAACAGCAACGGAAACATGAAAGTCTTGATGAACTGATTTCCAGAGATAGGAATCCTTCATAAGAGAATAGTGAGTCCTGGATGGTCTCGATGCAAGAAGGGAAAATGGCTCCTCAAGACCCAAAATTGAACTGGGTGGACACAAAGCCACTGAGCTACTGGCAATGGTGGAGGCTGGTGGGAAATTTTGGAATCTAAAAGGCTATCAATACAATAATTTGCTCAACACAGCAAATCCTCTCTACCCATCTCTGAATTTACTGAGGAAAAATGAAGTGGAGGAAGGACTGATAAAATGAAAGAAAACATACCATCTGTCCTGTCTCCCACATCCTCCCTATATCTGAAATTGAGAAATCCAAAAGGGAGTACATGAAACCCCACATCAAATCCTGGTAAGAACAACTGGACTAGCTGTTCCTTAGGAAACTGGACACTGAGGCTTGTATTAACCAGAAGTGAGCTGCAGCTCAGTCCCAGTCAGATGAACTCTTGCTAAAAGTGAATAATGACCTCCTCACTATAGCAAACAGTTGAGAGAAGAAAGTTTCTGGAGGGGGGAAAAACAGTATTATTTTTCAGTTCTCACTTTTTTGAGAAGTAAAGCATAGAAAGAAAAGAAAAGACAGAAATACACCAAACAGAAGCGTTAGTTGACCTGTGGAACAATATCAAGTAGTCAAATAGATATGTAATTGGAGTCCCAGAAGGATAGGAAAGAGAGAATGGGGCAGGACAGAAAAGCCTTACAAAATAATGACTGAAATGTTTCCTCATATGTTTAAAAATACATAAACTAAAAACCCTTGAAGTTCAGTGAATCTCAAATATAATAAATTCATAGAAAGTGCACCTTTGTATATCACTGTCACACCACTGAAAGCCAAATGTAAAGAGAAAAATTCTAAAAGGAGTCAGGGTAAAAAGTATAACACACAGAGAGAAGTAACAATCTCATTATAAGGACTGCAGGGCAGACACAATGGATTGATATCTTTAAGATACTAAAAAAAAAAAAAAAAAAAAAAACCAGAATATAAAATCAGCTTAGAATCTTACAGCTAGCAAAATAACCTTCAGAAATGAAGGTAAATCACCTACATTTTTAGATAAATAAATGCATAATAAATGAAAGCCGAGAGAATTTCTTGCCATCAGACCTGTACTACAAGAAATGCTACAAGAAGTTCTTCAGTCTGAAGAGAAATGATACCATCTGGAAATTTAGATCTGCATAAAGAATTGAAGAATGTTGGAAATGGAAAATAAAGAGATAAATATGCCTTGAATTATTTTTCCTCCTCTGATTTTTTTTTTTTTTGTCTACTTAAAACAAAAACAACATTTATATTATGGGATTTACAAGATGTAATGGTAATATACATAAGGATTTTAAAAATGATAAAATGAGAATACATGGATTATAATTTGGTGAGCTTCCTACATTATACATAAAGTTAAATATCATTAATTTAAGGTAGAATACGATAGGTTAAAGTGCATACCTAGAGCAACTACTTAGAAATATAAAAAATAAAAATCAACAGATTAGATAACATAGAACACTAAAATATATTGGATTAATGTTTTAAATATTTTATTATTTATTTCTTTGAGAGAGAGAGAGAGCATGAGTTGTGGGGTAGAGATGGGGAAACATAGAGGGAGAATCAGGCTCCCTGCTCAGGACCCTATGATCATGACCTGAGTCAAAGACAGATGCTTAACCGACTGAGCCACCTAGGCACCTCCTAGATTATTTATTTTTTTTTAAGCAGGAAAGATCAAAAGAAAAGCAGAGAAAGCAAATGGAAAATAAAAGATTTTAAACATCAAGCAAACCAATCAATAGTTACATTAAATGTAAATGGAATAAACATGCCAAATAAGAAGTGCTATTGTCAGAGGGATTAAAAATGATTACTAATAGTAATTAGTAATAGTTAAAAAGTAATTACTGGGGCGCCTGGGTGGCTCAGTGGGTTAAAGCCTCTGCTTTCGGCTCAGGTCATGATCCCAGGGTCCTGGGATTGAGCCGCATTGGGCTCTCTGCTCAGCAGGAAGCCTGTTTCCTCCTCTCTCTCTGCCTGCCTCTCTGCCTACTTGTGATCTCTGTCTGTCAAATAAATAAATAAAATATTTTAAAAAAAGTAATTACTAATACTTATATATGCTCTCTATAAGAATTGCGTTTTAAAGGCAATATGAAGAGGTTGAAAGTGAAAGGATGGAAAAAGACCTACCATGCACATCCCGATAGGAAGAAAGTTGGTAGAACTACATTAATACCTGATAACATAGACACCAAAACAAGGGGAATTACCAGAGATAAGAGATTTTCATAATGATAACTAGATCAATTAACCAAAGTTATCCAATTGTCTAAACATGTGTGCTCCCAGGAGGTCTGGGTGGCTCAGTTGGTTAAATGTCTGCCTTTAGCTCAGGTCATGATCTCAGGTCCTGGGATTGAGCCCCTCATCAGGCTTCCTGCTCAGCGGTGAGACTGTTTCTTTCTCTTCCTCTGACCTTCTGCCTGCTTGTGCTCTCTCTCGCAGATAAATAAAATCTTAAAAAAAATAAAAATAAAAATAAACGTGCATGCTCCCAATAGTGGAACTTAAAAGTAAGTTAAGCAAAACTTTACAGAAATAACATATAGACAAATTCACAGGCGACTTTAACATTTTTATTTTTTAAAAATGGATGAATTTATAATTATGGTAAGAAATTTCAACATTCTTAGGCCAATAATTAATAAAATAACTTTTTAATGTGGAAATAATAAGATCAGATTTGCATTTTTCACTTTGGTGGAATTGTCAAAGAAGTTTTGAAGAGGGGAAAGATAGAGGCAGAGAGATTATTAAGTAGTAATTATTTGAGTTACTGAGTAAGAGATGATGATGGCCTGAATTAATGAAGAAAGAAGTGGGAGTAGAGAACAGGTAATAAACTGGAGATAAATCTAATTTCTAAAATTCATGAAAACTGGTTACTTCTTGAATGCTTGGTACAAATGGGAGGTGGCAATAGGAAGATTCCTAGAATCTTCAAGGATTCTTGCTGGAAGACTGGATGGGTGCTTTTAATCAAAATAGTTTGAAGGAGGAGAATCACAACTGAGAGGAAAGTCAATGAGTTCTCTCTGGATCCTTTTGTGATGTCTGTGAGATGTTGAAAATGTCCAGTCAGCAATAGAATGTGTGGTCTGAGGCCCAGAAAGAGGTCAGGTTAGAAATAGTCACAGTAACAGAAGTCACCGGAATGGTTGAAGGATCCCAAGAGACAAGTACAAGGCCAAATACAGACTCCTGGGCACTTGGGTGGCTCAGTGGGTTAAGCCGCTGCCTTCGGCTCAGGTCATGATCCCAGAGTCCTGGGATCGAGTCCCGCATCAGGCTCTCTGCTCAGCAGGGAGCCTGCTTCCTCCTCCTCCTCTCTCTCTCTCTGCCTGCCTTTCTGTCTACTTGTAATCTCTGTCTGTCAAATAAACAAATAAAAAAAAAAAAAATACAGACTCCTGAACTCTGTTTCAGAAAAGGTAGACAGAGGAAGAGAAAACTGTCATGGAAAAAAGAAGGGAAGGATAGGATAATAATCAGAAAAAGCTGGTCAGGAAAACCAAGAAGAGAGATGAATTCAAGAGGATAACACCCAAGAGAGATAAATGCTACAAGAAAATCAAGACTGAAACACATCCCTTGCATTTGGAGAACAGAAGATTTCTCCTTACTCTAACAGAATGACTTTCATGAAGAGAAGGGATGGAAACCTGATTGCATTCAACTGAAGACTGAATGAGTAATGCAGGTCAAGAAAAAGTTAATATAACTTATTCTTTCAGTGATCTTAAATTTTAAGCTGAATAGGAACTCCTGACTTGAAATCAATAATTATTATTGTCAGCAATAATTAGAAAGTCTATTATGAACTGTAAGAAAGATGCAGTAGACACCTTCTTCAATTTAAGGGACCAATAAACTCTTCCCTATGGAGAGATTATCATAGCTTCTTTTGTTATGTGGGTTTTCAATCTAAGTGACATCTTCAGAGATAATTAGCACTTAATACTATGTTTTTTATCAAGAGTGCTGTCTGTGTGAAAGGTCTAGAAAGGCATACGTTTAGATGGAACAACACAATAAACACTTTAAGGCAATTTGGCAAAACCTTACTTATATTTTTTACAACTAAGGGTAGAATGTGTAGAATGGTTTAATACATCTTTCTTTGTAATTTATACAATGGAGGCACTCTCCAGGGAACTTGTGAGATTGTATGGAAGAGGTGGAGGAGGTAAATAATAGGGAAATCCAAATTACAGCCCTGTAAATAAAATGTTTCTCCTTAAGAAAAGCCCCATTTGAGCACCATGCATATACCTAGGAAAATGTCTTACAATTCAGATTGCAGTGCAGATTAGTGAGTTCTCTCAGTTCTGCACTGTGATCTCTAGAAGTGAGACAAAGACAGTGAGAAGGACTATAAGGAGAGGCGATAAAGAGGCAAACCCCAACTTTATTCCTGAAAAGAAGCATGGAAATTTTACAAAGTCCTAATTTTGCGTGTAGAACTTGGCATTTAAAGAATAAGAATCTCACAGAAGATCAGTTTTCTCTTCTAGTAGCTTCTGAATGGCCTGACTGCCTAATGACACAGGAAGGAAGAGGACAGGCTGTTGTGGCGAAAGCTTGCCTCAGTCCACCACCAGGAATGTGTTCCTGTCAGCCCTGTGTTGGGAGAAGGCAACAACGTCAATGTTCACTTAGTCTGCTGGGTGGCGCCAGATCATCACATAACTACCAAATCCCAGCAACGACTAGCATTTCAAAAATCTTAAATGACTTTCGTATAAATATATACTTGTGATCTTCATTATCTATTTTACATTTTTCTTACAAAATGCAAATAAGGATATCAAAAGGGGGGGAGCTTGAAATCTCTCCAGTGTTAATACATGAATTTAAAATGATGTTTTTCTGATATTAATGTTAAAACAATTTTATATACAGAAATGCCCAAAGGTAAGATCTATACTTATATGACTTCTCTGGTCAAAGCAGTAAGTATAGGTGCAATATGGTTTACGAAACAGGAATATGTGAGTGTTATAACTACTGATGTGCTGGCATACAGCTCTGGGAAGATCTTGACCTTGTTCTACTACCAGCTCCCCTTTTTTCCAAGGGAATCCCCTTATAGTGTTTCTAAGCTTATCTTAGACAACCATAGTCTCATCTCTACACCCAATTCACAATTAGGCCCAAATAGCCTGCAGAATGCTTATTCACTCTCTCCCTGTTAAAAATACTCCTGTTCTATATCCCATAACGTCAAGATTTTACTAAAGCAATGGCTACTTTCTTGAGTGGACTGTGCAGAACCTGCTTATGTTTTGGATGATTCTGTGGTAGAGACTGCTAGTTATCTATCAAGATTCATGCTCCTCTTTTTCCAGAGGATTGAATCCAAACTGGGTACAAGCCTACCCAGCTAAAACTATAATTTCTAGCCTCCTTTGCTTCTGTCTCCGGGATCTGACTTAGTTATCACCAAGAGAATATGAGAGGAAGTGGTAAGTGCAGTTTCCATTTCACTGGTTTAAAAGAAAATTGCTTGCCCCCAATATGTGCTCTTTTCCATTGCCTTGAGCCAGAACATGGACATATCTGCAATGTAGCTTTGATCATGCAGATGAAGACATTTCCTAAGAACTGACAGATCTTGTAAAGCCACTGTTTGGGACCTACTTTTTTAAATAGCAGCTTAGCCTTTGCCTAACTAATACAGATATTAATAAACCAGTGAGTTTTATCTTCCATGTTTGCATTTTTTAACACAGGCAGCAAAGACACTGACTTACTTAATGACAAGGAGCACCTTTCCTGCACACCTTGACAAGTCACCTGTGTCTGCAACTTTTATAGCGCTAATGATTAGAAAGCAAAGCCTATGTCTTTCTAGCTCTAGTATTTAGCAAACATTTTTAATACAATGTAGGTACAGAATCGATGTTTAATATCAGGAATGGGAAAGGTTTGCCACCTTCAAAATCGTGTCTCGGAGGCAGCCACCTAACCCGCTAACACACAGGATGAACCCTGCACAGGTTAGGCTTTATGAGCACTTATATTGCCGCATAGCTGGATATAACACCAAGCTTGAAGACAGACCATATGGCTAATGCTCCCACATTTCAACCTGCCAGAAAGCATGGCAGGTGATCAGAAGATCAGTGGTGAATTGTATTGACACTGTAAACTTTACTGACAGCTGATCTGTACTCTCATATTAGGTGTCATAAAATTCCACGAATGGTGAGATACCTAGAGGTTTAACAATAATAAAAAATATATATACTGCTGGGTTAATTTACCAGATGAAGAATCGTAGGAAATTTGCATTTTTAGCATTCATGCTGCTTCTCGAATGCTGTGAAAGAGAATCCTGGCTCTGCCTGGTGTGTCACTGAAGGCTGTGTTTGTGTAAGTTAAGGGTACACCTGGGCACACACACTGACCTCATCAGAGCAGGATTTTCTAAAGGGCGCTGCTTGAGAGCACTTCTCAGTCTGCTCTCTGCACAGTAATCTTAACTTCAGTTGTATATCTGGTCTGCCAAGTCTAGGTACCAATCTACAACAAGTGATTGGAAGTGATGTTTGTACTGGACTTAATTATAACAACAAAATGAGTCATGGAAGAAAGTATTCAACCTATAGTTTTTTACCCTAATACATGCCCAAGAAATACAAGTAATGTCTTGATGGTAATTTGGAGTCCCTCTTCACTAAGAAATCGCAGCCATTACAATGGAGGAAACATCTATCAGGGCCCTTGGTCGGTCTCAGATACAGGAATCCTAGAATAGATTGTTTTAGTCTGATGTTCTCCCAAGTCTTAAAGTGAACTGTTTATCCTCCTTATCCTTTGTCAGTCATTTCTTTAGATTTACCTTCTCTAGCTTTTGAAGATTGAATATGAAGAGATGAAATGTAGCTCTGGGTTTGGGAGAGACATAAACAAGCTACTCTGCCTAATCTGATTCCAGTTTAAGCTGCTGGAGGATTTTGCTTTGATCTCTTCCTGCCCAGCTCAGCCTACCAAACAAATACTTTAGAGTTAGGGCAAAAAAAGTCATAGATCAATAAAGTGTTTGCATTTTTCTAGAAACTTCTAAGAATCTGGGCATGCTGATCTCTAACATTTGTTAGTCCCTGGGAAGAATACAAATGGAGGCCTACATATAATATGTCTAAGGATTTAAAAGTAATAAATCAAGCCAAGAATGTAAAGAAAATGCCTATTCTCCTATTTAGTTAAATAAACCCTTGTAATAACCTGAAAGGCCAGGTTTGAATTTAGAATTCTTGAATTCGTTGGGTCTCTATAACAATACATGACAGCAAAAGAAAGCCAGTCCCTTGCATCCAAAAGGAGATAACCCATTCCCTTCTCTTCCATTACTGCTCCCATCCCCCTCGAGAAGAGGCCTGGTTGCACGTCCATCCCACCCTGTCAATCCAAGCTCCATTTATGTCCCTGCAAGCACCAGTCCTTTGGTCCTTTCTTGGGTCTTGGAGTGGGCCCTTTAGCTGCACAATATCATAGAGAGAACACACCTTAGGAATGCCTTAAGCAAATGTTAGAAGTAGGCTTTGTCTATTTGGGAAATGAATTCTTGGATTTCAGGTATCCAAAGCTTGGTCTAGAAAAGAGTCCCAAGCTTTGGATGGATACATCCCTTGGTTTTGCTGACTTTTAGCTCTTTGGAGAGAGAGCAAAATCAGAGGATGTTTATAACAAGGGACCCAAACCCTCCTATCTTATTTTAAGGGTGATATTGAATCTAGAGCATCACCAGGCAGCCAGAAGATGTTGGAGTTGGCTTTTGGTCCTGTTTCCTAATACCACCACCCAATTACAACATTTGGGAAAGTATGCTTTTGAGTACATCAGTTATTAGTTATGTTCGATGATGGCAAGGAGTTTGATAACATAAAATCTGGTCCCTAGGATCTGCAAAAGCCTAGAAGAAATGAATTCTGGGTATAACCATGATAAGCACTGAGAATGGGGATTTCAAATGAATTGTTTATAAAAAGAACTATAACTGCAGCACATGTCACATTGCCCTAGTTACTAAATTAGCCTAATTAAGATCTTTCTAGTCTCAAGAGTGGACATACAGAAATTATTTTTCCCCTTTAATTAAATGGGTACTTACATAGAGACACATGTAAGACAGTACTCCTAAGACACAGTCAAAGGTCTTGGGTGGCTCAGTCGTTAAGTGACTGCCTTTGGCTCAGGTCATGATCCCAATGTCTTGGGATTAGGCCTGGCACAGGACTCCCTACTTGGTGGGAAGCCTGTTTCTCCTTCTCCCACTTCCCCTGCTTGTGTTCTTGTGTTCCTCTCTTGCTGTGTCTCTGTCAAATAAATAAATAAATAAATAAAATCTTAAAAAAAAAAAAAAAAGACATAGTCAAGCTTGAATTCAAGCTCCAATGTCTATCATTAACTAGAGGAATAAAACTTAGGGCATGTGGCCAAATGGTTGGGTGTTATATTTTCTCAGCATTCTCTAGGTAAGATTCAAAGGGAGTGGGTCACAGTATTAAGAAAACAGTTCTGGGTTTTTTTGGCTGGTCCAGGAGAGGTCCATCACTGCCTGTAGACCAGATGGTGCATGTCCCACTGATTCAGGCTGTAGGGGAGGGGTGACATTTAGGCCTTCCACTTTATGCATGTGATTGAGTGTCATTCTAACATTACCAACAGTGATGGGGCATTCTGACAAAGAGCATTCTGGACAAAATGCTATTCTAAAAATTGATCGTGGTGCTAAAAGTCAACTCTATGCTTCCATTGCAGACTTACGTACATCCATATTTATTTTCTATGGTTATACCCACATGTATATAGATTTTGAGTAATTTAGGTTAGAGTCTTATACCCCAAGAAAGAAATTTTATTACAGCATAGATGTTGCTTAGGGAGCCTAAAGTTTCATAAGGAGAACTCTCCAGGAAACTCTTACCAAAGCAGTTACCTACAATGATACATAAAAAAGAGTTTTTCACCAATTACTAAAACTGTGCTGATTATGTACTGAAATCACGAGGCACTGTGATTACCCAAGTGATTGGCTGGGACATAGGGTAGGTCACTAAAGTGACTTAGAGATTAATAGAAGATTGTTAGAATATATTTACATATCTCAATTCCAGTTTGAAAAGCAGTGTTTTTCCAGATCACAAGGCACTTCTCTGAGAGCTAACATAATTAGGACCATCAGATTATTCTAAGCATTTGGAATTGGGGTAAAATGATGGTGGCTTGGCTTGTAAACATGGGAAAATATGTGAATCCTAGTTAAGCACATGTATGAAGAAGCAAAACCACCAACCTATGGGGACAAATGAATTTATCAGGCTGCCAGAAAGAAGTAAAGATGAGAAACTATAGTGTTTCTATATAGGAAGGAAAATAATTTAATAATATCCTGAAGTCTTGATGTTGGTCACTTCTAGATTCTGGCCTTTCCTAAAAATTGGTTGCAGTTTTTCCCTTGCTAACCAAAATATCCCTGCATCCTCAAATAAATCCTCTTTCCTGTTTCAGCATGGTGGGTTTCTACAGCCAAAGAGCCTTGACTAAACATTATTTGAATTTCTCATTTACCCTGCAAAGATCTCTGTAAACACTGGGAAAATAGAAATGAGTTCTGCTTTTCTATGAATGCTTGTTTTCTTCAAAACCATTTTCTATTTTCTATTCTCTTAGGAGGGGGATATATACCCCCACACACACACATACCCACATACTCCCCAACACACAGAGATATTATCCACACACATATGTATTTTTTTTAATTTGCATTGATTCTCTGTGACTATATTCTATGGCTATATTCTGCTCTATAGTCCATCTGTCCCGCTGTCATGTAAAGGATTTTGTAGCTATCCTGTTTCCTTTCCTGGTGTGATAAAGATATTGGGGAGGTGCATTGTACTTGCAATAGTTCTCCACATTGAGCACGTTCGTCTCTGACTGTGATGTGTCTATTTCACAGTGTCATATCTTCCTGCTTTCCCAGACTCATGCTGCCACATCCCCCTCCCATTTGTCATTTAGGGTTTTGTTTTGTTTTGTTAATGTTTAACTGTCTTATGCCATTATAGCCTATATGAATATATGCTAGGAGTTCTCAAACATTTTGGTCTGAAACAATCTTTCTACACTTAATCATTTAAGCATGCCAAAGAGCTAGATATTTGCCATGTTAGGAAATAAAACTGAGCAATTAAAAATATTTATATCAATTCATTTGCAAGTGGCAATAGTTCAATTATTACACGTTCACACAAATAATGCATTTTTGTTTTAAAAACTGTTTTCCAATTTGAAAAAAATTGTAGATAAGAGTAGTATCTCTTTATATTTTTCATATTTCTTTTATGCCTTGATTAATAGAAGACAGGAAGAATCTTCTATCTGTCTCTGCATTCGGTCTGTTGCAATGTCACACATGTTACAGCCTTGTGAAGCTCCACTGTACACTCATGAGAGACTTAGGGTGAAATGGGCAAATAACTTCATAATATTATTATGAAAATAGTTCAACTTCATTGAGTCTCAGCCACTTGGAGAAGTACTGCCATGCACTATGCAATTGCAACATTAACCTAACAACCAAGAAGTTAAAAAAGTAAATATTTTAACAACAAAAAAAATCTCTTTTCATTTTTAACTGAACCAACCAAGATCATATATTTAGGGTATCCTACACCAATAACTTCTGATGGGGAAATCACATTCCTATTTTAACTTTGCTGATACATAGAATACTTTGGGGAAATTTAAATTGAATCTGAAGAAGTTTAAATATCAATCCCCAAATAAGTGAAACCATATGATAATTGACTCTCTCTACTTGACTTATTTCACTCAGCATAATAATCTCTTCCAGTCCCGTCCATGTTGCTACAAAAGTTGGGTATTGGTCCTTTCTTTTTTTTTTTTTTTTTTTTATAAACATATATTTTTATCCCCAGGGGTACAGGTCTGAAGGGGAGGTGAACCATGAGAGACTATGGACTCTGAAAAACAATCTGAGGGTTTTGAAGGGGTGGGGGGTGGGAGGTTGGGGTACTAGGTGGTGGGTATTATAAAGGGCACGAATTGCATGGAGCACTGTGTGTGGTGAAAAATAATGAATACTGTTAAGCTGAAAATAAAAAATAAATTTAAAAAAAAAATATATCAATCCCTATGGTGGACTGCTTTGTTAACTTTTCATCATCACATGGATAGAATGAATACATTAGTAAGATGTCTTAGATGATTAGCATTATTTTTTGTTTGAATGCCTACATATAGAAATGGACTATTTTAGCATTTTTCAGGTTTGATATAGTTTTATCCTAACCTACTGGTATAATAAGCATAAAAATAAATACACTAGCCATATTCAAATCACAGAATTCTACAAATTTCTAAAAGGAGGAGAATGTATGATGACAATGTATGCTGTGATTTGGTGTATCTGAGAAAGCTCAAACACTCCAACTTTTAAATTCTTTCTTCAATAATCTCTAGGTAATTTGATCAAATATAGTGTTCTCCCTTATAATCTTTTGAAAATGCACCAGACAGAACTCACTTAATCATATTCTATTCTTAAATGATTATTTCTATGCCACACTGAATATTTACAAAGATATCTAAAGTTTTCTGCTAGTTCTCTTCTCTAGGATGCACATGTATAACCCTTTAAGGTGATTTAAAGGAAATCGGGTTAAGAAGGAGGCTGCCTGGATTGTAGCAAATCATTGCACAAGGCCATAGGGCAATGTGTCTACATTTCCACTATTGAATTCTAGGTTTTTGCTTCTTTCTTCCAAGAAGTGATGGCAAGGTAGAGACAAGGAGAGAAAATGAGGATATAAAGCTAAATAAGTAATTATTTATACTGACTTTAGCAATCAGCACAAAAAATAATTGGCCATCAATTTCCAGAAGTCCTTTCAAGACTGAATCTTTTTATATACAAATTATATTCTTTACTTTCATGTTACCATTTTTTTGTGTATAGCTGAATGTTATGACTGCCCCCCCCAAAAAAACACCTCAATTCTATTTTTTTTTTAAGATTTATTTATTTATTTATTTATTTTAGAGAGAGAAGAGTGAGCAGGGAAGGGACAGAAGGAGAGGGAGGCAACCAGACTCCCCACTGAGTGGTAAGCCCCACCCAGGGTTCAATCCAAGGATTCAGAAATCATGATCTGAGCCAAAACCAAAGGTCAGAAACTCAACTGACTGAGCCATGCAGGCACCCCTTAACTCTCTTTAAAGGCAGACAATAAAATCCAGAATCATAACAACATAGTGACAACAATAACAATACCCAGCATCCAATCACAATGCTATATATTTTAAAAAGCAGAAAATGTGATCCATACATAAAAGGAAAATCAATCATTTGAAAAACAGACCCCAAAATAACACTGATTATAGATTTAGCTTACAAGAACTTAAAATGGCTGTTATAAATATACTCAAGAATTTAAATTAATATATTTAGAATTAAACCTAAATAAAATTTGGAGGAAAATGGAAGAATTTTTTTAAGTGAAACTACTACCACTAAAAAATATAATATCTAAAATGAAAATTTTACTGGGTGGAATTCAATGAATTAAACCAAAGAAGAAAAGATTAAAGAGCTCAAAGACATTACAATAGAAACTATGCAAACCAATGTACACAGAAAAACATGAACAACGTTGCAGTGTCCTGTGAATTGATGTGATGCAGTCTACCATACCTTTAATTCAAGCCCAGGGGAAGTGGGAAGAGGAAAGAAAAATGTTTTGAAGGATAATGGCCAAAAATATCCAAATCCAATATTAACTCTTAGCCCATGGGTCCAATAAGGACAACAACCCCCAGCAGGATAAACACAGTGAAAATAACATCACAACACATTATAATTAAATTGCTGAAAAGCAGGTTGAGAACAGTGTCACATTACTAGAGAAGACACCTTGATTATGGATTTCCCAGCCTCAGGAACTATGAGAACTAAATATATTTAACTCATCCAATCCATGATACTGTGTTGTAGAAGCCCAAGCTAAGACCCCAGTCATAGAGCCATAGAACCCCTATCTCAGCCATGGATCAACAACTTCCAAACTTCTTTTACCTGACAGAGAAATAAACTTTCATCATCTTCAGGCACTTTTTCTTAGTCTCTTTTATAGTTAAAACATGTCCTACTTTATGCAATTATCTACAGCATGGGGGACCTCAGATAGACTGAAAAGGCAAACATCCACCTGAACGGGTGGTTCTAACAACGTTCTTTATTTATTTCAGTTCGATGACTCCTCATTGAGTAACTGTCAAAATGGAGCAGAGTCCTAGTTCCTATGGGAAACACAAAGATGAATGAGACTACTTTATGGTGCAATTAAGAATACACAACTCTTCCTGGGCCCCCTGTTACAGGAGCAGCTCAAACAGAGAATTATTATGATATAGGGGGAGAGTGTTGGTAGAAGGAAGTAGCAAATGAGAGAAACTTGGATGACATTTTTAGAAAAGGAAATATTTGAAATCGGTCTTGAAGCAAAATTGGAGCTTTGACAGACATTGTGCAAGAGGGGAGAAAAAAACATTTCCAGGAAGTTGAAGCAGATGTAACAGTCACTCGCCCAAAGTGAGAGATTAGAGATGTGTTATATAACCAAGCACCAATAAGTAAAGATTAATCTAGAAATGTGGGGTTGAATTATGGAAGACACTGATCACTAGTTACAGAGTCTTCACTTTTATTCTTCAGGCAGTAACAAGACAGCATCTTTATATTTCACTTATCTTTTTCACTTGAATTTTTAAATATTTTTTTGTTTGAGAGAGAGAAAGGGAGGGAGCCCAAGGCAGTTGGGGGGAAGGGCAAAGGAGAGGGAGAGAGAGAATCTTGAGCAGACTCCCCTCTAAGGGTAAAGCCCAATGTGAGGCTCAATCCAGGAGCCTGAGCCTGAGCCGAAATCAAGAGTTGGCTGCTTACCTGACTACACAGGTGGATTTTTTAAAGCTATGTTTTATTTGGATTTTTAATGTAGTATTTTCTCATTGGCTTCTTTCCTCACCAAACCTTGTATTCTGGTAGCTTCTTTACCATTTTATTACCAGATCGTTCTGAGCATGGCGAAGGAAGCTTCACAGAACAGAAGCAATATACCTTGTTTCAAGTCTTCCCAGAGTACGGTTCCCTGACGGGTAACAAAACTTGTTAGTATGCAAATACCCAGGACCCAACCAAGACCTACCAAATCAGAACCTTTGGAGATGGAGCCAAACCATCTGTTTTAACAAAGCTCTCCAGGTGATTCTGATGCACATCCAAGATAAGAACAACTGGCTTAGTGACTTAGAGGTGGGGTCGGGAGTCAGAGAATCAGAGTTCAGACACCAGTTCTACCATTTATACTCCATGGG
Organism: Mustela nivalis; assembly: GCF_964662115.1. Lineage (NCBI taxonomy): Eukaryota > Metazoa > Chordata > Mammalia > Carnivora > Mustelidae > Mustela > Mustela nivalis. The sequence goes on from NC_139020.1 coordinate 89,693,020, forward strand.
TGCCCTTGAGCAAAGTTCCTTCGCCTTCTGGTTCCAAATTTCTTATTTCATAAAGCGTGTGACAGAGATAGGGGCATTATATAAGATATTGGTATTGATATTACATAAAATATAATAATATAATATGATAGGAAATTAGGTAAGATATTGATACTGATATTACATAAGATTTAAGATACTGTATACTACTCAGTAAGATCTCTTTAAGTATAAATTGTTAATTACAAAGTAGAAACTTAATTGCCCCCAATTTTTCTCTGTATGCTTTCATAGATAGGAGAATATGAATAATGTGATACAAGCTATGACAAACCAAATAATTCAAAGTTAATATGTATACATAATCCACAAGAAAAATCTGTTCAGAAAAAAATGCCTGTTGAGAACTGCTCAGACCAGTTTTTCTTCTGTCATTTTCTGTGAAGCATTGAGCACATGCTTTTAAATATCATTAGCAAGCCTATGCCCTCATCCCTTATAAGTAGGTATAATTTTTATATCAGTTAGAAATCTGTTAGGACAAATCTTCAAAGATGATACCCTCAACCTCTACTCCTCCACCTCCCACCACATACACACACACGTGTGCACAGAAGTTAAAGGCTGCTTTATCTATTATGGAAAGAAAGATTCTCAATCAAGACAGCTATCTGGCAGCCAACAAAGCACCTCATTAATGGGCTTTCTGAATTTTACATCCTTTCCTGTCTTTTGGTGAAGACAGATTTTTCCCATGCAGCTAAGCAATTTGCAGAGTAAAATGCACTAGATTTGGGAAAACTGAAATAGCATTCCAGAACTTTACCTTACCAGGTGTAAGAAAACATACACTATAGGCTAATACATGCAAAACATGCATTAAGAACATAGTGGTATTATTTTGCTGAACACTAGCTACCTAGTTCCTATGAACTAACACTATCTGGTGTATTTCTTGCTCCTAGCAGAGACCAGCATGGAATCCCTAGTCAATATTGGCATCACAGGATAGGATGGATGATAGAGCCACACAATCATTCAGAAACCGAGGCTGATGGAGCCTCTGCCATCTTCCATATGCTTTATAAGGTTTCTTTGGTCACCCTTAATGTGGATGTAGGCTGACAGGGTAGACAAAAGGGAAAGAAAAGTAGACAAATGTGTTTTATAACCACTGTAGCCAGAAGTAACACACGGCATTTCTGTCCATCTTCCACGTGGTGAGAACAGGACAAGCAGTCTACCGAGTTCATGGGAGGTGTGAATGCATTAAGGGTAATGTAACAGACCAAGATTTGCATGAGAAGCACAGCCTGAAATTTTTGTTGGTTTTATGAAAACACATTGTTTATGGATAATGGTGACTCAAAAGGTATTATTCCAGAAATGTGCCTTTGATGAAAATCTAAGATTTACAAACATAGGACTTTGGAATAGAGACTTAAAATAAGATTTGTTCAACCCTTCCGTATACTGGTGAGGACATCGAAGCCCCAGAGAATTGAGGTGACAAGCCAAAAATATAATTTTAGGCAGTAAAAAATGTCTCATCTTTCACTTCCCTTATGCCATCAGGTATAAGGTCATCAAAAGAAAAAAAAAAAAAAACAGATTTTGGCTTCTAAAACTTTAGACTTTATCTAGACAAGGAGCCAGAAAACAAACAAACAAACAAAACAGGAGAAATACAGGGGAAAAACAGATGATAATACATTGACTTTCCACCCCATGCAGAGTGAGTCTCAGGATCCACACAGCTCAGGGGTCAGCCCCTCATTGGGTGTGCCTCAGTGATGCAAGGCCCTCCTGTGAGAAAATATCTTACTTCCAGAAGTCCAAACCACTGACTTCTAATGAAAGCTGCCTAATTTTTCTCTGTGTCTTTCAAGATTTCCAGATCATTATTACCCAATTCAGGAAATTCTATAAACCTCAACCCCAAAAAGAAATCTTCGGACTTTGACCACGTAGGTCCCACAGCCTGAGGTAGCAGACTTTCCTCTAAAGCATGCCATGAATTATAATTGTGTGAAGTCAATAAACCCAATTCCAAAGTTTCCAAAAAATATTACTACTTTGAAGACCATTTTATCTCAAGGAAGAAAAAAATGTAAATGTGATATGTATATGATGGATTAGATTTTTCCAAAGAATATTTATTTGATATTTTTCTCCCACATAGATTATATACTGTTGTGATCTTTCTTTTTCTTTTTTTTTGAATTTATTTTTTATTTTAAACATAACAGTATTCATTATTTTTGTACCACACCCAGTGCTCCATGCAATCCGTGCCCTCTATAATACCCACCACCTGGTACCCTGACTTTCCACCCCCCGCCCCTTCAAAACCCTCAGATTGTTTTTCAGAGTCCATACTCTCATGGTTCATCTCCCCTTCCAATTTCCCCCAACTCCCTTCTCCTCTCTAAATCCCATGTCCTCCATGCTATTTGTTATGCTCCACAAATAAGTGAAACCATATGATAATTGACTCTCTCTGCTTGACTTATTTCACTCAGCATAATCTCTTCCAGTCCCACCCATGTTGCTACAAAAGTTGGGTATTCGCCCTTTATGATGGAGGCATAATACTCCATAGTGTATATGGACCACATCTTCCTTATCCATTCGTCCGTTGAAGGGCATCTTGGTTCTTTCCACAGTTTGGCGACTGTGGCCATTGCTGCTATAAACATTGGGGTACAGATGGCCCTTCTTTTCACGACATCTGTATCTTTGGGGTAAATACCCAGTAGTGCAATGGCAGGGTCATAGTGAAGTTCTATTTTTAATTTCTTGAGGAATCTCCAGACTGTTCTCCAAAGTGGCTGCACCAACTTGCATTCCCACCAACAGTGTAAGAGGGTTCCCCTTTCTCCACATCCCCTCCAACACATGTTGTTTCCTGTCTTGTTAATTTTGGCCATTCTAACTGGTATAAGGTGATATCTCAATGTGGTTTTAATTTGAATCTCCCTGATGGCTAGTGATGATGAGCATTTTTTCATGTGTCTGAGAGCCATTTGTATGTCTTCATTGGAGAAGTGTCTGTTCATATCTTCTGCCCATTTTTTGATATAATTGTCTGTTTTGTGTGTGTTGAGTTTGAGGAGTTCTTTATAGATCCTGTATATCAACCTTTTGTCTGTACTGTCATTTGCAAATATCTTCTCCCATTCCATGGGTTGTGACCTTAAAGATTTAACATAGCTTAGCAAAGAAAATTATTTCATATTTTTTATTTCATAACTTATTTTATATATCTTTTATAAATATATTACAGAAATTTTTAACCTTTGTGATATGGAGCTATAACAACTACTGAGTTAATTTCACTGAAGGGGAAAATTAAAGGTTCTAACCTTGAAAGTGCTTTGGTAGCTATGTTTCTTGAACAGGAGAGAGGGGGATTTTCAGCTTGAACCCATACCAGAAAGTTATCCTCTCTTCTTTTTTTTTTTTTTAAGATTGTATTTATTTATTTATTTGAAAGAGAAAAAGAGCATGAGCAGGGGGGAAAGGGCAGAGGGAGAAGGAGAAGCAGATCCCTGCTAGTCAGGGAGCCCGACACTGGGCTTGATCTTAGGGCTCCAGGATCATGACCAGAGCCAAGGCAGACGCTTAACTGACTCAGAGCTTAAACACTCTCACCTTGCCAGGCAAGTAATAGCTACCAGGTGCAGAGCATGAAATTGGAGAAGAAAAACATCTGATAGTGCGAAGTCAGCCTCCATAGCAGGGAACCTGAGGTAGATGTTCAGCATATCTTAGTGAAGAAAAGCAAATAAATGAGAAACATATTATGAAAAAAAACTACTTAATGCAAAACTGGGGTGGTCTGCTTATTACATTGTCTCATTTATAAAACCCTTCTTAATTCTTTACCCTGTTTTATTTTTTCACTGGTTATGATTCTTTTGCCACCAGTAAAATGGCAGCTCCATGAAAGCAGAGACCCTGTCAGATTTGTTCACTTCTATATCCCTAGTCTCTACAGCAGTGCCTGGATCATAGTGGAAGCTCAATATTTGTGGAAAAAATAAATAAATCTACAGAGCAAACTCACATGTTACACATGAAAGAGGATGCTAAGACTCTGGCAATCCAAAGGAAACAGGAATTCAGATAGACCTGAATAAAACTACTATCCTCTTAACAGCCTATTATTCCTCTTCTTCCTGAATTGAGGAAGCATATTTTTTTTAAAGATTTTATTTATTTATTTGAGAGAGAGAGAGAGCATGAGAGTAGAGAGGTCAGCAGGAGAAGCAGACTCCCCGCTGAGCAAGGAGCCCAGTGTGAGACTCGATCCCAAGACTCCAGGATCATGACCTGAGCTGAAGGCAGTTGGTTAACAAACTGAGCCACCCAGGCACTGGAGGAAGCATATTTTAAAACCCGTTCCATGATGAGCAACAAACTTGTGGTATATCATTAACATCAAGATTAGTATTTGCTGTGTGATAGCTGAGTAGCTCAAGTTGACAGTCTAGAAAAATGAATATTGCTTTCAATTCTGTTATGGTTTTAAGTGATCATAATTAATTATAAAGTTGTCTTCATAATGTTTTGAGTATTTTTCTAGGTTTTTCTGTAGATAGATATCTAGACTTCAGAGACTAAACAGCACAGTGTTTTAGGAGAAGACCAAAGACCTACACTACTTTAAAGGATTTACATAGAGAGCACCTGGGTGGCTCAGTTGGTTTAGCAGCCAACTCTTGATTTCCGCTCAGGTCATGATCTCAGGGTCCTACGATCAATCCTTACACCAGGCTCCGTGCTCAGTCGAGAGCCTGCCTGAGGATTCTCTTTCCTTCTACCTCTGCCCCTCCGCCTGCTCTCTCTCCTTCCCACTCCCTATAAGTAAGTAAGTAAATAAATAAATGGTTTAAGAGAAGGGATTATAACTCAGAGATTATGTTCACTCAGATAGTCTTGGCTTCAAATTTGGAAATACTCACATTTGGAAATACTGTGAAGATTACCATATTTATTTGCCATGTGTCCTTGGCTAATTTCTATGACATCTTTGAGTCTCAGTTTTTTTCATCTGGAAGGTGGGTACTATTATCCCACAGGGTTTTCAGTATGTTTAACATAATGTAGATAAAGTGCTTACTTCAGTGCATGACACATTATTAGAGCTCTACAATGGGTAGCCATTATCATGAAATTCTCTAAGAATTGCCAGACCAATCAAAGGATACTCTACATCATTAACATGAAAATGGAAAAACTGTGAAACACACATTATATCAAGTCATTGGAATGCAGTATTCTTTTGAATATTTGGATCTGACATTTCCGAGTATTCAGAGAAAGGGTTCTGCATTTAATCTTTACAGATTACAATCTTGGCTCTAACTTTTCCTTAGATCAGTGTTATAAAATCTTGGAAGGTCAGCTTCCTAAATCACACTAATTGAGCTGCCACTTTCATGTGTGTTAAAACTTTATAAAAGTTCTCATTATTTTACTTTCTCATACAAGTTTAAAGTATAAATCAGAAAATAGATAATGTCCCAAAAGGTATTAAAACAATGGTAAAAACTAAAAGTTAATACATGGAGTTAAGATTAAGTTAAGATTTTTCCCTTTGCTCACTTGTTTCTTAAATTCCACATATGAGTGAAATCATATGCTATTTCTTTTTCTCTGACTCATTTCACTTGGCATGATACTCCCTAGCTCTATTCATATCATAGCAAATGGCAAGATTTCATTTTCTTTATGACTGAATAATATTTCACTGTATATTTATATATGTCACACCTTCTTTATCCATTCATCAAAAGGGAGAGTGAAAAAAACCAAGAATCAGACTCCTTACTATAGAGAACAAACTGATGGTTACCAGAGGGGAAGTGGGTGGAGGGTTAAATGAAATCCGTGATGGGGACTAAGGAGTGCACTTATCATGATGAGCACCAGGTAACGTATGGAAGTGTTGAATCACTATATTGACAGCTGAAATTAATATAAAGTTGTATTTTAACTAACAGGAATTAAAATAAAAACAAAACAAAAGATGAGGTTAAGATTAATAAAACATTCGGGGCGCCTGGGTGGCTCAGTTAAGCCTCTGCCTTCAGCTCATGTCTTGAGCTCAGGGTCCTAGGATGAGCCCCACATCCATTGGGCTCTTTGCTCAGCAGGGAGCCTGCTTCCCCCTCACCCTCTGCCTTCCTCTCTGCCTACTTGTGAATCCTCTTTCTCTGTCAAATAAATAAATAAAATCTTAAAAAAAAAAAAAGTTAGTAAAATACTCAGAGCTCATCTACTATCATGTACTATCATGGATCCTAGATCTCTGTCTCTCCAGAGAGCCACATACCATGCCCACTCTGTCTCTTGACCTTACTTCTGCATGGCCTGGATAATGCTGTTATGCCTGGGAGTCAGATGGCCCAGTTTTTTTTAAGAATGCAGAGACTTTGATATCTAAGATAGAAATCTAATATCAAAATATCTTGGATGAGACTATTCTAACATATTAATAGCAGTATTTTATATAAGTCCACCGCTTTTGATTCACATAGATTTTATAAAACATAAGGACAAGAAACATTAAATGAATAAATTCATTTATTAATAATTTCACTTACTCATTAATATAGATCTATTTCAGTAGAGATTATTACACATATGGTTAAAACAGAAAAAAATATGTAGAAAATACTTGCACAGTGATGCTATTTTGCCAATCAATTATTTTTCAGGAATCATCTTATGTTCTGAGACTCTTCTTTTCAATCACAGTGAATCTAAATCTCTTCCCTTCATCTTTTGGGTGTCAGGATTTGTCACCCTTCCCATAAACAAAATTGATTCTAGGAAGAGAAAAAAAAAAACCACTAGGAATTTCTGGAGAAAAAAATTGACAATAATTAGTCTTTCTGAATATTTTAACAGATCATTTAGTATTTTTTTCGGTATAAGATAAATAAGCAACATCTAACAACAAAACCTTCTCCTTTGCCTAAAATACATAATTATATCATTATTAATCATTTTCTGGTAATTTATGAAGTGAATTAACACTGATAATAGCTTGTCATGGAAAATGTATTAGTCCTGTTTTTCGTATAGGAAGGCAAAAAATAAAGAGGTAGAGAGGTGTTCTAAATATAGAGACTCAGGCAAACATAGCGTAATGAAAGGGTGATGAAAATGGTGAAAATTATAAATTAAAGACATTAGCAGTCATCATTTTATACCTGTAACAGAAGCCCTTAGGGTTGAGTGAAACCTCTCAGATGCACTCCTTCAGCTCTAAAGCTAAGCTTATTGCAAATGACAATATTTTCTACTGCTAGTGCTTTCACATCCTCACTGCTGTGATATTGTATACAGCAGAAATGTAAATACCTGAATCCAGTCATTCTGTGTTTGCCAGTGAAAAGGAACTAAGAACAAGAGGACAAAACAGAAATAAAGGAGGTGTCAAAATCCAGGCACCTTTCTTTTCAACTAGGGTAAGAGAAGTGGCTAGAATGGATCAATTGCCAAGTGTTGCCTTGATTTTTATGTTCCTTACAGATATATGTAATAAGTGTGTATTTCAAAAGTGATAAAATAAATAATACATTATATGTTTATTTTTAAAAAGTGATACAATTTACAGAATTTTAAAGCTATGAAAATTATACTGAAATGTGTTTGAAAGAATTATTAGAGTCCCTTTTCATTAACTCCTTACTGTTCAGTCCAAAGACAGATACTCAGAAGAGCCAATAACATGGAAATAGACATAATCTCCAGATTTTTTCTTTTTATGATTATAATCAATAATACTTTGCCTCAAAAATATCAAAATAACTCCCAAGAAAAAGAAAATAAATTCTCCTGTTTTTCAGATAGTTGGAGACCCATAAAATAACTTTCCCAGGATGTATATTGCATTTTATCACAATAGGAATCAGCAATGACTGCTGTCTATAATGCTAAGGCATTAAAATGCTTATTGAAAATGTTTCGGAATTTTTTTTAAGATTTTATTTATTATTTATTTGACAGACAGAGATCACAGATAGGCAGAGAGGCAGGCAGAGAGAAAGGAAGGGAAGCAGGCTCCCTGCTGAGCAAAGAGCCCGATGTGGGGATTGATCCCAGGACCCCAGGATCATGACCTGAGCCCCAAAGGCAGGGGCTTTAACCCACTGCCATTTTTGGAAAATTTTTTAAGTGACTTCCATGGAAACTAACCTCATAATTGAAGACAATAGTTTAAAATTTTAAACATTCAGAAGTGTAGGACATTGCATAGAAGCCATTTGTTCCAGCCTTTTCAATCTGCTTCTTTGACCAAGGAGTACCATGTTTTGAATGGAGTCATTTTGCAGTCAATAATCTACTCTCCACTAAACTGGATGGATTAGTGAACTCTCCCTGGACATAACAGTAATGGATAGAGAGGCAGGCTGAAGCAGAAATCATTATTGTTTCCACTTTTCTCTATATTCCCCCTTCTCAAAGAGGTGTCCTCCATACTTAACCAATGTATATATACAAACTTTCCATCAGATAGATGCAAATATTACTTTCTCATATTAAAATACACTAGCATAACCAAAACCAATAGCTCAGAAGAAAGATTTCTTAATGGATATCCTGCAGTCTGCTTCTTCTTTCAACCCAAAACCATAAAGAGTTTAAATACTATTTTTTTTAATATGTGTGGAGTACTGTCAGTTTCAGAATCATGATTCATTTTCTGAGAAATGGCACATTTCATATAGTATCTTTCACAATTTCATTTGAAAGTCTCCAACACTGGCCCAGCCCCTCAGCTTAAAAGAAGAAAAAATGTTCTTCATTTCCTTGGAAGTTCTGCTTAGTAAAAGCTTTGGATAAATATACTGAGATATAAAACTAATGCGGTAGAAAAATACAAATAATGTTTGGATTTGGCCCAAGAGGACTGTTTATCTACAAGAAAAATTTAAATATGATAAAAATTGATTATAATAAATAAAAATCATTGATCCTCTTAACTTCAGTAATCATTAAATGAATTTATTTTATGTAAAACATTAAGCCACTTAGTAGTTTGCTATGCTATGCTAAGGAACCATTTTTGTCAATCGCAATGATATCCTCAGTTCATTTGTGAGAAAAAAATAAATAAATCACTGAATGTGTATTGTCTTAAGATAATGGCCCATTCTACATTTTATATGGCAACAACTTACAGTCCCAATAAATGAGTAGCCATTCATTTTAAACAATACTTTAAGGGTATGACCCTAGTTTAGAAAGTCTCATTATAATAAAGATCATGAGATAGTGGAAATTATCATTAAGGTCTGATAGTTAAGCATTATCACAGATAAATAAATAAATGGATTATTTGGGAATTGGAATTTTCACTGCTGTTTAACTGGTAGCAATTAGATTGCCTTGGTCATCAACTTGGTAAATAGAGTCAAACTACATTATTCTAAATGCCATTATTTCCTTGTGCATTGAGGTCCAATGCAGCTTCGTTTATTTCTATGTTCCATATTCGATAATTACATACTAATTGTAAGAAATGAGATATCCAAAGGTTAAGGATGTATAGATCAAACGACACACTTAGAATATCCTTTAACATGGACTCATGCACCGTGGGAATTGAAGTTGCGTTGATGCAATCTCAGCAAGTCTAAAACTATCTCATTGTTTCCAAGACAAAACATTCAGAAGGATAACTCAGCATTGGCTCCATGGAGCCTAAAAAGAGAGACTGGTATATACTTCAGGGGCCAAAAATACCAGTACCATTAGCTAATCAAACAGATTCAGACCTAAAATTAACTATGCCTCTTCTCCATGTAACCCAACTTACACAGAGAAACTCTCCATTTTCCTTCCTTCCTTCATGTATTCAATCACTCCCTCATTTATAGTTATTGATTTATTCCTAATGAATGCTACATGCCAGGAATAGTGTTACAGGCTTCACATATTCTTTTATTTAACTCTAGGGGATGAGTACTAATATTATGTTTAAACAGGAGGTAGAGAAAATGTGGCTTAGGAAGTATCATTGACTTGTCTTACAACTAGTTGCTAACAGAGCTAGGACTTGACCCCAGTCTGACCCCCAAGATCACACTGTCAGTCTCTAGGGATGCTGATATCGTGTGCAGAGCATGTGGCCAAATACTCCACATGTTGCCTTTGTGTCAAATGCAGTCCAGTCCACACTTACCTCTACCTTTTGTGGCTAACTCTATCATTTTTCACCAACTGCCCTCACTGGAGATTTGTAATTGTATTTGACCTCTCTCTCCCACTCAGAGCCCATAGCTAGTCACTTGTTCTTTTGGAATCTACCTCTGAAACCTTTACAACTGTGCAACTCCCATTTTCCATTCCTCTTGTAGCATCACAGAGAGCAGACTTCTGAGACAAACCAGGTCCTATTTCTACTCGGCCACTCTCCAGCTGTATGACCTTAGACAAATTATATAACTTCTTTCTGAGCTTCTGCGCTATTATTGGTCAAATAGTTCACCTCTTGGAATGGCGTTAGCTTTAGAGATAGGTACTTAAAACCGCTAGCATACGATAATAGTGGTTTTGACAGCTACTATTACCACTGCCTTATTTTAGGCCCCATCACCTCTTAAAATACAATGCGTGGTATAAAAGAGGCATTCACCAAATAACCACTGAAAGAATAAATTGAAAAATAGCAATAAGATTCAACACATTGAAAAGAGAAATGATCTCAGATACATAGATTACAAATAGCGACTAGAACGAGGTCTGTTTGACTTAAGCAGTTCTCCCAGAGAATTTTAGAAAAGGTACCTGTTGGGTTATTCTTCACAATAAACAGAAATGGATGATTTGCTATAAATTGGTTGTGAGCCAGACTCATGATCACAGGGATGTTCATGCCTATGAAACAGAGACAGTAGTTATTTAGACGAGCACATTAAAGGATGAGGAAAGAAAATAGATCCATAATACTTTTTGTAGACAGGAAAAGTCATTTCATTTGATGAGCTAACATGTAGAAAAATAACCATTTTCAAAATGCAGAGAAATCTGAAATAAATTTAAAAATCAAAGAGCAGAAAAACAAATATTGGATTATTCATGGAATAATTCTAACGTCCTATCTATGCTCAATGAAGAAGAAAGTCAGATACTAGATTCAATTTACTGAAAGCAGCTGAAAAATTTCTTCTTTTAAACAGTAATTTTATGCTTACTTTTTATTTACATTATATGATTTATTCTTGAAATGTTTCAACTCTTAATTCCCATCCGGATATATTTGCACTTCATTTCTATTCTTCAGGCTTGTGGTAATCACATCTGAGTTCAAATTTATTTTTTTTAACTTTTCCAAAATTATTCTGTGGGTTCAGAGCTGTTAGGATTTGTGCTGTGAATGATTATGGGATTTTTACTATGTGATTAGACGAGATTTGCTGTCATGATAATTATTTATTATAATAATTTATATCATGTGGCTCCATTGTAGCATTTACCAACATTTAGAGTAGATAAACTTAAATGGCTGGGATTTTTTCTTCTTTTTAAGTTAAATATTTCTACACTTAATTCAGATGTTTCCTTTACCAATAACGTGATGATTTTGTAAAATTTTTTCAGACTCGTGAAAAATCATTTTTAAAAATTGAAACAGGAGTGGTCAGAACTGAAAAATAATAGTAGAGAAGGAAAAATAATCTTCTACACTCAGTTTGTGACTGGGGTATGAAAATTAAACTGACAAAAGATAGATTAACAGAAGAAATTATTTATTCTATATCCCCAAAGGAGCTTCACAGAAAGGAAGTAAATATCCTCCCAAAATGTTGGGCTTGAAAGCTTATCTACCATTTTTTTTCTTAATTTTTACTGTGTTATCTTAGTCACCATACAGTACATCATTAGCTTTTGATGCAGTGTTCCAAGATTCATTGTTTATGTTCATCAACCAGTGCTCCATGTAATAGGTGCCCTCCTTAATACCCATCACGGGGCCAACCCATCTCCCCATACTCCTCCCCTCTAAAATCCTCAGTTTGTCTCTCAAGTCCACAGTCTCATGGTTCATCTCCCCCTCTGATTCCCCCCCCCCCTTTTTTTTTAAGATTTTATTTATTTATTTGACAGAGAGAGATCACAAGTAGGTAGAGAGGCAGGCAGAGAGAGAGACAAAGGAGGAAGCAGGCTTCCCGCTGAGCAGAGAGCCCGATGCGATGCAGGACTCAATCCCAGGACCCTGAGATCATGACCTGAGCCGAAGGCAGAGTCTTAACCCACTGAGCCACCCAGGTTCCCCTATGATTTCCCTTTCAACAAAGGGTAATAAATTGTGGAGAAGTGATTAGACCAAAAAAGGGGCAATAAATTGTGGGAAGGTAAATATATGGGAAAAAGATGGTATAAGAGCGTTATTTAATAAGCTTTGTTATGCAGATTCATTTCATTGCCAATTTTTATTCTTGTGATAAAGATTATTCTCCTTCTGATATGGAGAGAGGAGGAGAGACACCTTCACAAGGAGGATTTATGCCCCGCTTATACTTTAGGCAGATCGAGGGAGAGTAGAGAACTCTTTTTTTTTTTTCCTGTGCTCTTTCTCCATTTTCTTTCAAGGGTTGCTTCTATCAAAACAACCTTTCAGACAAAGTGGCTTATTGGGGGGCTAATTGATTCACCTTCAGAATCAAGCATACCTTCATAATATAAAATGTATGGCACTCTCCTTCCTGCAGTATCAGGGCTACAATGCCCAAATTATCAGTGAGTATAGACTTATGTCTGAATTGATGAGAGAATACAAAGGAGCATAGCCAGTATGGTTCCCATCCTCACTTGGGTGAACACTTGAGATTTTTTGTTCTTGAGCATCCACTGAGCAGATGCCTGAAAGTCAAAAAACTCACACTGAAAACTTTTGATGTGTGATACATCAGGGTCACTGCCGATCCCTTAATGATTGTTACACCCTCTGAGAGAACTCTAGACTTAAATTAGAGGCAGTGGGTGATAGTAGAAAGAGCTCTGAACCTGGAGTCAGAGAACCTGATGAGAGTACAAACTCAGCTGTCAATTAATAGTATGACCCTAGGCAAAGCACTTCATGTCATGGACTCTTTCTTCACCAATATAATGAGAAAATCAGATGATGATCTATAAGGACTCTTATGTAAAAGCAGCAGGAAAATTTGTCTACTTAGGCCAACAACTTCATCCAATGCAACTTTTTAATTTCTCTAAGATTGAAACAGCCCATGTTCTCCAATCTAAGTTCCTTGAGCACAATAACACCAAGTACTTCAGGAGATGACAGAATGGTAGCAGGAGTCCAGTGTGAGCCACCCACATGTCAAAAACCATTGGCACCACATAGTATTACAAATTTACTGAGAAATTAATAACATGGATATACATTTATAGAAATTTATCAGTAAGAAAATGTGCCTATATTTTACATATTGGCTAAAATCACAAAAGTCTGAGGAATTAAAATAGACTTATGAGACATTCACTAAAGTTGCTTTTGCATTTCTAATTAAATTTTCTCTAATTATTTTTTGAGCATTAGTTGTATGCATCATCAACACTATTCAAAACGCCATTTATTCAAGGAAAGCTATCATAAAGGTGTGGTTCGTGAACTGTAACGTGTTCACAGGTCACCTAGAGACCTTGGAAAACACAGCTTCTGATTAAGTACGCCTGGATTTGGGCCTGAGGGCTGGCATTTCTAACAAGCTCCCAAGTGATGCTGCTGCCGTTGGTCTACACACAACACTTGACTTACAGTAGCAAGGATGGGCTGCAAGGCACCATAAAGAACTGGCTCTCAACCTTGGATGTACACTGAAATCACTTAGGGACATGAAAGAAAATGATAGAGCCTGGAATTCACCACCAGAGATACTAATTTAATTCATTTATTAATTTAATTTTGGGGGATACACTGGACATAGGATTATATGAAGCTTTCCAGTTGATTCTAATGGGCTAACTTTGAGAGCCACAGGCATATAGATAATGACAAAAACCGTATTAGAAAAGTAGGGACCTACTTGGTGTAATAGAAGAAGGAAATTAATACAATTACCTAAGAGTAAGAATTCCTGAATAAGAAAGTTTCCTCCCCAGATCCTATCTCCTGACTGGTAGCTAAATGCAATTTAAAATGCAATTTACAAAATAAGCCAATATTAGTAGATAGGCCTCAGCTCCTAACAAATCCCTTCCCTGGCCTTTTTGATTAAGCAGCAGATGCAGAGATGCAAAAAATAACTTATGCAACCAGTTTCTCTTTTCTTCCTACAGTGTCCTGGACAGAAAGAAGGAAACAGGAGATCAGAGTCATGCAGAAACACCAGTGCCCTAAGGATGCACATTTTCCCCCAGTCCTTCCTCTTGGTTGGTTGTGAAACCATTTGTCCTACCAGTTGATGTTGCGGCTTCACTGCCATCTTCATTTATCTCAAAAAAAACATACTGCATGACTTGGGAAACAAACACTTCAGCTGAATCTGTTGGAAAATAGGAAAGTATATTTAAGGATCAGAACTCAGAGCCATTACTTATTACACTACTTATTATAGAGCCATGTCAATTACATTTTCAAATGAACAAAGAATAGGAAAAAAACAATAACAATAAATTCTTCCCAAGTTCGTTAATTTGCTAGAGGTAGAAGGTAGTTTAGCTCTTGTAGAAATGATACAGATACCTATAGAGAGAGATCAAGTCCAGCCCAGATACAAAGGCAAAGATAGAAGGGGATAAGCCTCAAATCAGGTATCCCACTAAGTGAAATATTTGCACAGACAGAAGGTTTAGCCCCCCTTTGCTATGGTCTACAGACAAGATGAAAAAGGCTTTACAGATTTGAATTAATCCCACCCTATGTATTCAACCTCAAAGCCAACTTGCCTTTCAAATTCTGTATTCAGTTTTGATCTGACTTTAAAACAAAATTTACTTTCTTTCAAGACTGGTGAGGCTATGAAAGTCTAAAGAGCTTTTGTGTCATCTGTTACAAAATCACTTCAGAGCTATACTTTAAAACCTGTCAAATTTCTCAGTGTAAGATAGAGTCTTACAACATTCTGTTCCGGTGTGGATACAAGCTGAGCGAACATACCACTCTTCTCCCCTTGGTGGAAGTGCTGTATGTGTGAAGAATTTCTGATCTTGTGACCTGCGGGGATAGTCCCCTTGAGAAAGGGGAAGTGAAGCCACAAGTTCAGAAGCCATCAGCCATTCCTGCTGTGTCAGGACCACTCAGATCTGACAGTGTGCCTCAAAGAGACAACGGAAATATGGTCACGGGTTCAGTGGTGGCCAGAAAGTAGAGGAAGGACGGTAGGCCTGGAAACTTGAAGAGAAAGAAGAAAAAGGAGCTTTGTTTCTCTTGGGAGGGAAATCTGATGTGACCACGCAGACTCTACCAAAACCAGCAGATTTATAAGGATTCAGGAAGCAGCTCCCACAGTAGAGGGGAACCAGGCCTGGCAGCTCACAGAAAAGTAAAGAAAGCCCTTCAGGCAAGATAAAGAGAAGCATGAAAGCAATATTGGCATAAAAAAAGAATGGCTTCCTAAAAATAAACTCCAAAATGCTTATGATCACTTTATTTGGGCCCCTGAATACCTTTTATCCTTATCTACTACCTTTCTATCCCCATTTAGTAGCTCCAGCTCAAGGTCAAGTTTCAAGGCCTTAACCCTAACCTTTCTTCTGCTTAAAACCCACTTTCCCAGAACTCTCCCTGACTGGCTCCATTGTTCTTTAAGTCTCAACAAAAATGTTACTTCCCAGCCCAGTCTTCCTTTCCCACCCTATCTAATTCTGCCTGTATCTGACCTAATCACCATTTATTCCATGATGCTCTTTTAATTTACAGCATCCATCACCTCACAATTTAATTAACTAATTGCTTATTAAGTACTCATCAGCAGATGAAAACTTCACTAAAAGCAGAACTTTGTCCATTTTTGCATCCCTACAAAACTGCTTGGCATGTAATTGGCTTTTAATAAATATTTTTCAAACAAATAAATCATGGGTATGAATATGTCCAGGGACAGAAACAAGTATGGTGGAGAAGAGGGGCATGCACATCTTGAAATGCAACAGAATGGTCTGTAACAAGATGAGGCAAGTAAGCATGTTCTTTCCCGAGGACCACCTAGAGTAAGACAGGATTCACATATGGAACCCAGAGCAGCTGACCTAGAGACCTATACTAAGACAAGAGTGAAGAACAAAAAGCTTGTTGGGGTATAGTGGAGAATTTCACCCAGTTTAACACTGATACCAGATCAAGTGACTCCATGGTTATCGTGCTGAGCCTCTGGTCTCATGTATCCTGTCTTACCACTAAGAGGACGTGATCTTGGGGAAAGAATAGGACTTGAGAGCTAATAGACCAGAACGAGGAATCTAGACTCCATAAAGTCACTGATTTCCTCAGGTTTGTAATAATTTTTCTCCTTTTTTCTATGAAAATTCCAAGTATGACTCTGTTAAGAGGGCAAGAAAATTTCTATACTTTTGCTAGAAGATGTCCAAGTAACTATTAATATGCCATTTTTTTAAATATCTACTATTTATGAAGTACCTATTATGTGCCAGACATAGAACCAGGTGACTTACATACCTTCTTTCATTTATTTTCACCACCATGATTTATTATCTCATTTAACAAATTAGAAAGTTGAGGCTCAGAGAGCTTAAATATTTTACTAAAGGTAACACAATAAGTAATAGCAATGTGAAGTCAAATATTCATCTCCAAGTTTCCATAAGTAACTGTCTGAAAACATTTCATTCAAAGCTTGTGAATTACATGAATGTAAGGTAGTAGCTCCTGTGTAAATATCCCACAGCCCTAGTGTTGGACTGGTTCACAGTACCTTTTAGAGAATGTTTACTGCATTAGTGATAAGTAGGGATAGCAGGGAATTTGCTGTTCTAATGATCAGATGTGGTGCCAGTGAGGGCCCTGGCTATTTTATTTCCAGCAGTAAAATAGAACCAAAGCAGTTAAAGCAACTCAAATAGGCAACTCAAAGAAAGAGCAGAGAGAAAGAGCAGAAAAGGCTAGACATTTGTTTTTCGCTGTTTCAAGTTATTCTCTTGCACAAATTCTCTTATAAAGCATTTTGGAGGTATTTTACGATAAATCTGCCTACAAAAGGAGACTTCTAAGGAGATTTTATAGAAGTCACCAATTGCTGGGGATTTGTAGAGCAAGTGGCTGTTGAAAATGTCTGATGTATAGCAAGTAAGCTTCTGAAGGCTAGAAAGAAGGCTAACAGGAAGACATGCTTGAAAAATAAGTTGGTTGATTTTAGGTTGCCGAGATGGTTGTGTTCCAGCACACACGCAGATAGCATGCTGTTGCAGTATTTAACGTTGACTGCCTCTTTCCTGATGCTGATGAAATTGTCAGAGAAGTCAGAGCTCTCTGTCAGAGTGCGAACAAGTAGCTAAATCATGTGTGAAGGTAATAATGAACATCTGTCACCAGTGGATCCCACCCACCTCCTCCACCAGGAAAGCTCATTCATTCTATTCATTTACCCACATAATTGATGAGTGAATAAATTAATGACTACTTCTCCAAAGACCAGACACTTATATAGGAATACACAATATTTCCATGTTATGATATAAAACCCTATCAGACAGACAGGCTTGTATTTTTATGCCTTTTTTTTTTTTTTTAATAAAACAGAAGACTGAATTTAAAAGGGGGTAAAAAAACTTGGGACAAACTGGTCCTCTTCGTCCATCTTTTTTCTCTTTAGTTAGATATTTTTGAACTAGTGGGTACTGCCAAGACAAGAGAAAATAAAAGACTGTCTTGGGCTTTGTTGTGTGAGTGAGCATCTTAGGCATGTGCAGTTTCCCAGGTGTGAGTTAGCATAAAAGCTCCATCTCCTCAAATGTGTTGTTAGTCTCAAAGCTAAATCTGCAAGCTGTGGCATTACAATTTCTACATTGTGTTCATCATCTAGCAGCTTGTGGATGCCTATTTCATGGGCTCCAATATTACCAAATTAACATTTGCAAATTGGTGTATAAGAGTTTTATTAGCTCCGAGTAGATGAGAGCCTCAAAGTTGTAATTCCCATTATTCAGATAAGGAAATCCAAGCAGGGCTGAAATAAAAGTCCGTACAATACTTTACCTACATAGTTTTATTACAAGCATGGTGAGAAGGCTTATCTAACATTCTAAAATGCTCTCTGACTTTCATTAAGGAAAATGGCTTAAATGCAAAATAAAGTGCTTGTTTACAGACAGCTCAACATGACATTTAGCCACTGGGTTTGTATGTATTTTCTGGGGCTGAACGCTCTTTCAGATCAGTCAATGAACAGAGTTACTAAGAAAACATATTAACATAATAATATGAGAATTATTTATCACACTACCTGTTATTCCAGAAAGGTCACAGCCACCACTAAATATCTCAGTTATATTCAAAGAATACAGAGCTTCTTTGAAGTCTAATTTTTGTTCTACTTTAAATCTGTTAAAAAAAAATGAAGAGGAAAATTCTTGAAAAATTATATACATTTGCTACCAAAATGTTTTCTACAAAATGGATGATTTGGAAGAAATTATAATGTGAAACCTTTTGTTTTCATTATCCCAATTACATTTCCTCATATATATAATACCATTTTCCCCCAGGTCCCCTGGCTGTTCTGAAGTTACTAATAGCTTGCTTCCCAGATAAATGGTTGGTGGCAAGAAAATACTATATTTTTTGAAGGTATAATTATCTAATAAAACAGGGTGAGAGTTCTAAGTTTTCAACTGCTTGGCTCCTTCCCTAGAAAAGTAAAGCTTCCCTCCAGCAACTGTATATACTCTGTTTTTCACACCATCAAAGATGGTTCCTGGCATACATCCAAAATACTATGGAAGGGAAAAGGAGCCTACAGCCCTTGGAGAAGAGTGTTGGCTACTGAAGTACAGAGAGACATTAATAATCTATTATTCTTCCCCTATCACAGCTGATGTGACTTCCTTTAATTTACGAACATACCTAGTATCTTCTCAATAGGTCCTGTAAATGGTGTAAAAGACAGAAAGAAAACTAAATTTCTTTAAATAAAATAAAAGATAAAAATTATAGGAGGGAAAAAGATTGCTGGCCACTACTTCCCCTTTGCAGGGCCTTAAGGTAGGACTCTAGCTTCCACTAAAATCTTTAAACTTCAATTTACCTGACTTGAAGACTCTAACCAGAGAATCTCAGTCTCACAGGCTGATCTATGACTCCAAGTTAACAGAATACTGAATCTGTTTACCATTTCACTAAAAAGGAAGGGGAAGAAAAAAAAAAAAATGCTAGTGCTTACTGACTTTATAGATGCCAGAAGCATTCATATGCATTTTAAAACCAGGTTGGAAACTTAATGAAAGAAAAGAGCAAGGAGTTCTGTATATTTCTTTCATCAGTGAAATTCCAGGACAAGTCCTGCCTAAGGAACTCAGTCTGTGAACTGAAGGGCATTTGCCCCTGTGCTCTCCAGACAAGGCTGATCAAGGACAGGACCCTTCCTTAGCTAATAGCTAGGTCCATACCCAGGGCTAGAAATCAGCTTGAGTAATAAGTCCAATTAGATCACTGTTTTAGTTGCCAAATACTGAGCAAGCTTTTTAATTGTAATTGTTCAAAAAAATGAACATGTTATGGCATAAATTTACTGGACCTGAATTATATCTTGATAATATATTACATACTTTCAGAAAATATTTACTTATTCAGAGCCCTGAGGAGGGACACAACATGGGCATTAAAATCTACTGATGATGAAAATAGCTTGTGTTATGTCACTGTTTTCAACTTCTTTCTTTTCACTTTCAGCTAAAAAAGATAATGCAGCCGGATGGTTTTGAAATCTTTCCATTTTTTCCCTGTTTTTATTACCACACTCTTTTTAACAACTAAATGGAATGTAGGCATCTGAAAGGTGGAAAATAAATGTTCTAGTTCACCTAAAAATTGGCTATTTTTAGCATAATAGTTTTAGGATAATGACAAGAATACTGCAAGACTTATTACAACTTTTAATAATGCCTAATTATCGGTGGAGAGTCATTTAAACTAAGCTAAGTCCTGCTCATAATATAGTCCAATGAAACCTACAGCAATAGAAACTCATTCAACCATTTAATAAAAGTATAATCTACAGCCAATTTCTAATTATCCATAATTACTGGAGTCATGAATAGCCAGGTGTGAAGCAGTACTTCCATGTGTTAGACATTTAATACAGATTATAGTTTTTAATCTTCACAAAAACCTGAGGAAGTTAGCATTAGTCCCATTAATTAAAAAAGTAGAAGATTGAGGAGGTTGATTTCCAGGCTTACGTTCAAAACAGGAGACAAAGTTCGTATTGAAATTTAGGTCCATTCCAACTCAAAGTTAATATGCTAACCCACATTGCCTTCTAATCAAAATATAATTTGAAATCATAATCTCTCTCTCTCTCTCTCTCTCTCTCTCTATATATATATATATATATATATAGTGTTAATCATGTGCTTCATTCAAATTTTGTGAGACTTAATATTTATTTTAGATGTGGATCATTTCCCCTTTCCCTTGGCCTTCATCTAAAATTTTTTGAAGAATACATCTAAAGATGAAAGAATAAGCAGCAAAAAGACTGAATAGACAATTAAGTAAGTATAAAATGAATGTTTTAGCATTTGTAAACAGTATCTAACATCAGTTTACTGCCATATGGAAACATTGGTTTAAAGGGGTTTCACACAGGTAACAGGTACAGAAAATGAAGAAAACAATTCAGAATTCCCATTTTAAGATGGAGCCACTCCTGGTCTGTAGGCCTTGTTGTAGATTAGTGTAGCCCATTCTTTTCTGTTTATACCCAAGACTCTTACTTATAGATATAAAGTCTTGGATGGATCTCCCTTGGGGCCCCTATCAATCCTGGTTTTGATTCAGTGGGCTTGAGTCATCCTTGGAATGTTCAGGTTTCGAGCCAACCAAACCAAATCTAAGGTCTGCTGACGAAGATAAAAATGTAACACAACCTCTGACAGTGGTGGACCTAGATTATTATATAAGTACATGGTAGTTTTGGGTCGCTTTCTGACCAATTACCTAGAGTGTGTTTGTGTGTACATATCTGGGTTTGTGTCTTATGTGTGTCTATGTATGAAAAACTCTGTTAGCCTCAAGGGTTGAACTAAAAATGCTTTCTGTCCCATAGGAGCATATCTGGACACTGTTTAATGTAAACCTGATTCCAATTTGTATCAGTGTCCGATAGGTTAAAGTAAACGAACATTTTGCAATCACTAGTGCAGCTGGTCATGACATTCGTATTCTCATATTCAGCTTCACTTACCCTGCGATCACTTTCTCTCACCCATATGCCATTCACATTTAGTTGTTTAGAGATCCAAAGCTGGCCAAACCTGGGATTCATTTCTAGCCCAGTAAGATCATACTTCATGGCCTATGGAAGATGTTCTCTCTTTTCTAAAGTCTCTGTGGCACTGTTGCTTCACATCTCTTGCTGCTCGTTGTGTCTCTGACACTTTGTTCTGTGCTCTCCCTCATGCTTGCCTCCATTATACCTGTTTTCTGACTCTTGAAATGTTGGCTCTGCCATGTGTTAGCTGTGTAAACATGGGCAAGGTATTTCCCTGTCTATACCTCATCCATAATGTGTATATAGAAGTTGATTGCTATCAAATTTATTTGGGGGGTTAAATGATATATGGTAAAGAGGTGCAACATCCAGGACAGTGTCAGCACCACAACGGATGCTCAATACGTGTTAAAACTAAGTGAGAATAATAACAAAAATAATAAGAGATACTACTGAGTACTAAAAATGTTATAAACAGTACTTCATGGAACCCTCATAATAATTCCATGAAGCCCATATTATCATTGTCCCATTTAACAATTTTAAAAAATCTTAGTTATTTAAAGTTATACAGCTTGGTTTTCAATATTATGCTCTATTTTCCAGGATCTTGTCTTAACAGTTGTTAAAAATACTGTGAGATGCCACATTGGTCAGTATTTTTAAAAAATGATGACTCTCTCTGAAACTCAGCAAGATGGCGGAAAAGTAGGAGACCCTGTTTCAACTGGTCCCCTAAAGTGAGCTAAATATCTACCAGAACACTCTGATCGCCCATGAAATCAGCCTGAGATGTAGGATTATACACTTCTGGATCTCTACGTGAATAGAGGATCATCAGTGGAGAAGTAAAGCAGAGTGGGTAGCCTCAGACTGATATCAAAAGATCAGTAGAAGGGGGAGGGAGCCACCAGAAGTGACCCTTTGGAAAGTAGTACCCCAATATGAAAGTGCCCTGTGGTTGAGGACCAGAATTAACTTGGAGTCTGGTTGAAGGCACTCAAAAAGAGCAAAAGAGCCTAAGCAGCAACTGGTGGAATCAGCTGGTCACAGGCATGGGCCTAAGCCCACAGACCCAGGATGGCCACCACCAGCAACCACCTGTGTCAGAGAGAGTGTGGGGGAGCCTCCGCCGTCCCTGAGCTCACAGATTTTGGCTACTTGCACCACCGCTCGTCTGGGCATATTCCCACCCGCGCGTGAGAGTCTGGTGTTGGCACTGACCCACACTCTCTAGGTTCACACCCTTCTGTGCTCTGCATGACCTGAGTGACCGCAGGCTGTGAGTACACTCCCCCTACACCTGAGAATGCTTGGTATGGGTCCGGCAGGTGCTCTTTAGGACCCTGGCCTTCTGCTTTCTTATACACTAACAATGAAAATTTAGAAAGGGAAATGAGAGAATCAATTCCACCTGCTATAGCACCAAGAACCATAAGATACCTGGGAATAAATCTAACCAAAGAGTTAAAAGGTCTGTACTTGAGAACTACAGAAGACTCATGAAAGAAACTGAAGAAGATACAAAAAGATAGAAGACCATTCCATGCTCATGAACTGGAAGAATAAACATTGTTAAAGTGTCTGTACTGCCCAGAGCCATCTATACTTTCAATGCCATCCCGATCAGAATTCCACGGCATTTTTCAAAGAGCTGGAACAAACAATCCTAAAATTTATATGGAACCAGAAGAGATCCCAAATTGCCAAGGAAATGTTGAAAAAGAAAAACAAAACTGAGGGCATCACGTTGCCTGATTTCAAGCTTTACAAGAAAGTTGTAATCACCAAATCAGCATGGTACTGGCACAAAAACAGACACATAGACAAGTAGAACAGATTAGAGAGCCCAGATATAGACCCTCAACATTATAGTCAAATAATCTTCGACAAAGCAGGAAAAAACATACAGTGGGAAAAAGAGTCTCTTCAATAAATGGTGCTGGGAAAATTGGAGAGCTATGTATAGAATAATGAAACTAGACCATTCTCTTACACAATACACAGAGAAATGGGTGAAAGACCTCAATGTGAGGCAGGAATCTATCAAAATCCAAAATGGGTGAAAGACCTCAATGTGAGGCAGTAATCTATCAAAATCCTAGAAGAGAACATAGGCAGTAACCTCTTCAATATCGGCCACAACTTCTTTCAAGACATGTCTTCAGAGGCAAAGGAAACATGGAAAAATGAACTTTGGGGATCTTACTGCATTAAGATCAAAAGTTTCTGCACAACAAAGGAAACAGTCAACAAAACAAAGAGGCAACCTACAGAATGGAAGAAGATATTCACAAATGACACTACAGACAAAGGACTGATATCCAAGATCTATAAAGAACTCCTCAAACTCAACACACACAAAACAAATAATCACATTCAAAAAATGGGCAGAAGACATGAACAGACAATTCTCTGAAGAAGACATACAAATGGCTATCAGACACATGAAAAAACGTTCATCATCATTAGCCATCAGGGAGATTCAAATCAAAACCACTTTAAGGTACCACCTTACACTAGACAGAATGGCCAAAATCAACAAGACAGTAGACAACAAGTGTTGGAGAGGATGTGGAGAAAGGGCAACCTTCTTACACTGTTGGTGGGAACAAGTTGATGGAGCCACTTTGGAAAACAGTGTGGAGATTCCTTAAGAAATTAAAAATAGAGCTACTCTGTGACCCTGCCATTGCACTACTGGGTATTTATCCCAAAGATACAGATGTAGTGAAAAGAAGGGCCATCTACATGCCAGTGTTCATAGCAGCAATGGCCACAGTTGCCAAACTGTGGAAAGAGCCAAGATGCCCTTCAGTGGATGAATGGATAAAGAAGGTATGGTCCATATATATAATGGAGTATTATGCCTCTATCAGAAAGGATGAATACCCAACTTTTGTATCAACATGGACAGGACTGGAGGAGATTATACTGAGTGAAATAAGTCAAGCAGAGAAAATCAGTTATCATATGGTCTCACTTACTTGTGGAGCATAAGGAATAACATGGAGGACACTGGGAGAAGGAAAGGAGAAGGGAGTTTGGGGAAATTGGAGGGGGGATGAACCATGAGAGACTGTTGATTCTGAGAAACAAACTGAGGGTTTGGGAGGGGAGGGAGTTGGGGGGTTGGTGAGCCTGGTGGTGGGTATTAAGGAGGGCATGTATTGCATGCATCACTGGGTGTGGTGCATAAGCAATGAATTTTGGAACACTGAAAAAATAAATAAAAATTTTTTTAAAAAAGTAAAGTAAATAAATAAACACGAGGTGCAAGGAGAAGTTTTCCCAGAAGGGAAAAGGAAAGATGTTGTGTTATATTTTTTCCTTTCTTTAAGATTTTTTATTTATTCATTTGAGAGAGAGGGAGATTACACAACAGTGAGAGCACAAGCAGCGGGGAGGGGAAGGGTCAGAGGGAAAGGGAGAAGCAGACTTCCTGCTGCCTAACTTGGAGCTTGCTCCCAGGACTCCAGGATAATGACCTGAGTCAAAAGCAGATACTTAACTGACTGAGCCACCCAGGCACCACAGATATTGTGTTATCTTGAATAATCAGATAATGTGTTATCTTGAATGGAAAGATCAGAAAAGCTTTCCAAAACCCAAACTTGGTTTTAAGGAGTAAGAGAAATTATCCAGAAATATGGGGAGTGGTGGGAAGTGGAGAAAGGATTGAGATATGTTATCATCATGAAAAAAGCATTGTAACTACCAAATTTATATCTCTAAAATACTGCCTTAATCATTCCACTATCTTACTTGGAAATTTTCAACAATTCCTCTTTCTGTACAGGACTTAACCTTCTCAATTCTTTTAAAGCCCAGTTCAAGTCCTTCCCCTTCTGTAAAGACTGTTTACAATTCCAGTTTCTGAGGCTTCCTGTCCCCTCTCTTTTGTTTCGTGAACTTCCTAGTGCTTACTGATTATAACTTTCTTTAAATATTTACTGTCTGCTGCTGGATATTGTTAGTAAATTTCTTGCACAAATCTTGCACCACTCCATCTAAGTGGTGACCATCTTACTAGCAGGGAGCATGTCTATCCCTTTGCATCTGTTTCCATTCCTTGCCCATAGTGGGATCCCAATCAATCTGTGCTTTTGAACAGGAGATAAAGTTTCTGGGAAGTGGTAAACCGATAAGAGCACAAAGCTGTAAGACAGTAGACATGAGAGCTAATTCTGTCTTTCAACACTTAGTTGAATGTTGATCAATTCACTTTTTGACTGACTCAGTTTCCTTCCCTGCAAAATGCAAGGTGTAACTAAGTCAGACTGCAGAACCACAACATTTAGTATTAAATGTTTAATTAAATGCTTTACAAAGTTAAAGTGCTATATAATTGAAAAGTTCCTTTTTTATTTATCTTATTTGCATTTATTAAATAATCACTTTTGCCCATACACATAATCATAAAACGTGTTCTCAGAGGGTTTCTTAAATAGAGAAGATATGATATATAGAAATTGTGTGTCAGACTCTTCAACCTGAAGAATTTTGAGTACTAAGATATTTGTAGGATTCCATACTACGTTTAGACAAAGTTACATGATTATTTTAACTGCTATCCAATGCGGGTAATGCCCAAATTAGATATCTGGTATGTTATAAATAATAAACACTAGAAAGCACTCTAGTATTTTCAGACTATATTCTATCTTATTGGCCTTGATTCTGAACTAGTCCTACATCAAAAGGAAAGAATAAATGTTTCTAAACAGTAACCAAAATCTAAATAGTCACTCACATGTTCCTTCCTAGTGTTACTAATATAGAAGCATTTTTATGATTAATTTTTCTCTCTTTGGCAAACACTAAATTTTGCTACCAAAGAGATTTTTGTTTTATTAACAGAATTTAGTATAGTGGGTGTTACAAATTAAATTGTGCCCCCCCACATTCATATGTTAAATCCCTATCTCTCAGTACCTCATGATGTGACCTTATTTGGAAATAGGGTCATTGCAGATGTAATTAGTTGGCCCAAGGTCATAATGGAATAGAGGGGACCCTTAATCTAACATGATTGGTGTCCTCATAAGAAAGGAGAATGCCACTTGAAGAGAGATGGCCACTTGACAACAGAGGCAAAGACAGGAGTGGTGCATTTATATGCAGAGGAACACCAAAGATGATGGATCGCCACCAGAACCTGAGTAGAGGCAAGGAAGGAGTCCACACAGTCTCAGAGAGAATGGCCCTGCTGACACCTGGATTTTGGACTTCTAACCTCCAGAATTATGTGAATGAATTTTTGTTATTTTAAGTCCTAGTCACAACTGATTAAACTGTTCAGTTTTACCGAAATCTTTAGTTACCATTTAAAAAAAATTATTTTATTTTATTTTATTATGTTATGTTAGTCATCATACAGTACTTCATTAGTTTTTGGTGTAGTGTTCCATGATTCATTGTTTGCATATAATACCCAGTGCTCCATGCAATACATCCCCTCCTTAATACCCATCACCCAGCCCCTAACCACCTCCCCTCTAAAGCCCTCAGTTTATTTCCTGGAGTCTATAGTCTCTCACGGTTTGTCTCCCTCTCTGATTCCTCCTCTTCACTTTCCCCTCCCTTCTTATAATGTCCTCCATGTTATTCTTTATGTTCCACATACAAATGAAATGATATGATAATTGTTTAGTTATCATTTTGAAAGCCTCTCATATCATCCAGATATGAGAGAACCACAGCATTGAGTAATAAAACTGAAAACTGTCCATCCATTCTAAAGTATTTACTCAGCTTATATAGTTTTCCCTATCTGTACAGAACAGATTTCAAATGGGTGTTTTTGTGTCGTAAGGAAATTATTCATTTAGAGGAAAATGTACTTTAGAACTTTCAATCCATGATCTTCCTGCTCAGGAAACTAAAACTGTGAACTTAACACATAAGCAAGTCATTCCTTTAATAAATTGGAAGTCTCATCCTCTTATGAAAAGTGAATACATTTTAAATGTAACATTGTGTTAATATGATTGAATACTGATAACAATGTTTCAGTCTTGTGAATTTAAAAATCTCATTTTTATTTCTGTAGAGAGGTTTCCAAGAAAATGGTTGATGTCCTCCCTTTCATTATGCTGCATGTATTGGAAAGTTTCATCAGGATCCTCACAAGGAATGAATTAAAATCTGACTGGAAAGTTGAATTCTGATTTTTGAGGTATTTATCATTAGATAAAGGGAAACAACATAGAATTGTTTTCTTTGAAAATATTTATATAATTTAATTAAACAGTATTCATTTAGCATATACAATATGCCATGAAATGTCCTAGGGACCATGGAAGCCAAAATGAAGGAGACGTAATTCCCTGTTCCAAAGCTCACATCTTAAAAAGATAGATGAGAATGTGAGCAAGACATGGAAATGTAATGTAACAAGTGCCATAATGTAAATTTGTATAAAATGTTCTAGAAAAAAAAATAAGGGATGGTTGATTCTAACTGAGCATGTTGGGGGAAAGTACACCAAAGAGTTAAATGTGAGAGATGTTGAAGGATGAATGAGAATTTACTGGTTAGACACCACAAACAAGGAAGGGTCTTTCAGACAGAGGGGATAGGCGAGAGGGTGACTGAGAAGTAAGAGGAGACCTTCTATTTTGGGATTGGCTGGGCAGTGATCTTAAAGATTTTTATTTAGTTAGTTAATTATTTTGAGAGAGAGAGAGCATGAGTGGAGTGGAGGGGCAGAAGGAGAAGGAGAAACAGACTCCCCACTGAGCAGGGAGCCTGACCTGGGACCCGATACTCGATCACAGGGATCATGACCTGAGTCAAAGGCAGACACTTAACCAACTGAGCCACCAAGGCACCCTGGGCAGTGATTTTAACAGAGAAAGAAAAATAACCATTACTTCTGAAAGAAAAATAGCTATCACTTTCTTAGCACCTTCTATTTGCTAGATTTTGTGCTATGAGTAGAAGTATGTAATGAGGTTCTGTAATTGAAACTGCCACCAAATTTTTAAAAAATATTTGGTGCCTGGAATTTGTTTGAGAAAAGGAAGTACAACTGCCAATTAATATTTCTGTTTTCGTATCACTGAAGATTCAAGTTTCGCCTTTAAAACAAGTGTTCATTTGTTTGGTAAAAGCAACACAATGAACTTCTCATTATGCAAATAGAACCAGTGGGATGGAAATAGTGAAATTTGAAATCATGAGGGTATAATCTATTCTAGATGATATGAAAAGTTTCCACTGAGGGTCAAAATCTGCTGCTTAAGATTCTTATCATGACTGGGAGTCTGGGCTTAAAGGGCATGGGTGTAAACCTATGTTACCTTCTTTCTGTTCTGGGAAAAGCTGAAGGACCCTGGATGCTGGGTAGGAGGGAGATAGAAAAGACTTTGGGTGAGGGTCAGTCTGGCACCAGGACAGCCATGGACAGGAGACTCCTGATTATAAGAAATGGCTTAAACTCCAGAAACACTCATCCCTGGCACATGGTTTTTAAATAACTTTCCACCTTAGAAGCCTCTTTTATTAACACAGAGCTTTCAGTAAAATTTGGTCAAACATTGAAAATGTTTTTACTCCTATTAATTTGCCAAGGGCTACCCTAACATTACCACAAACCTGGTGGCTTAAATAACAGATTTATTGTCTCATAGTTGTAGAAGCTAGAGGTCTAACATTAAGATGTGGGTAGCATTGGTTCCTTTTGAGGACTGTGAGTTGAGTTCCAGGCCTCCCTCCTTGGCCTGTAGATGGACATCTTCTCCCTCTGTCTCTTCACATAGTCTTTCCGCTACATATATCTCTGTATCCAACTTTCTTCTGTTTATAAAGATTCCCCCTATGTCAGATGAGGGCCCACACTGATAACTTCACTTTAACTTGATTACTTCTATAAAGACTTTGTCTCCAGAAAAGTCACAATCTGGGGTAGTGGGGGTTAGGATTTAACCCCCATATGAATTAAGAGAGACATAATTCAACCCATAACCATTGTTCTTGGAGGAATTAAAAGAGAAGCCTGCATCCATACTGTAAGAGAAGTTGTATGAGAAGTGTGGCCACAGTTTGGAGAAGCTGCTATGGATGGATTTGTGGGCTGTGCAGCAATCTTGCAGAGATTCCTAACATGCTAGAGAAGGGAATTCTGGCAAAAGCCCTTACTTCCTATTGTCAGTTGAGTCTGGGACTTATGTTTTATTATCTAGGCATTTGTTAACTGGCTGAAGATGCTGGGGCTACCTTGGCTACAAGTATCACTATTCCAAGACTGATAAACCACAATTTAGGACTGTCAAATGACTCTCCTAAGACCCCACTGCCAGTACATGGCATGAATAATTTCTAAACACAGTGTTTTTGACCCCAAATCGTGATCTTTCCAAAAGAGGAAGAGAGAGAAAGAAATTTGAAAATAAACAAGTTAATCCCCCAAGTTGTTATTTCTGTTATTAGAAGATAAACTATCTGTCACATCATTTTATCTCCAATAGCTTACACGTAGTAGGACCCCTCCACCAATACCCTTTGAAAGACTGAATAATATCCAGGTAGAGATACACAGATGCTGGGAAATTAGAAGAGAGGTTGGGGGAGAGATTCGGATTTTAAAGACATGAAGAATAAGGGAATAAAAAGAGAGTAAGAATGAAGAATAAAAGAGAGGAAGAAGAAGAAAATTTTGATGAAATTCTAGTAAACATTAGTTGGGAACAGAAAGAAAAAAAAACTATAAGTCAGGGAGCAAGGAAATTTTACAGAAGAGAGAAAAATAAACAGAAGCGAGAGTGCTCCAGGGTTGAAGAATGCAAGGTTTTCAAGAAAAGGGGGATGGTCGATAATATTAGGATCAACAACCTGGAATTAGGGTGAGAAAAACATAGGATATGTTGTCATCTTGTCATCATCCTCCAGGATGACAAGGAAGGTAGAAGGAGAGATCTTCAAAGATGTATACAGACCTTGAGGTGAAGGGTAGAGAGGCAGGTTTGCTTAATGATATGTCTTCTTTAAGGAATGGGAAGTTGAGACACATGTTGAGAGTGACAGAAATCAACATAAATTGGCACCTGGGAATAGAAGTCAGGTTTTGGTGTGGTTTGTGTGAGTATTAAAAAAGAAAGTTGGGGCGCCTGGGTGGCTCAGTGGGTTAAAGCCTCTGCCTTCAGCTCAGGTCATGATCCCAGGGTCCTGGGATTAAGCCCCGCATCGGGCTCTCTGTTCAGCAGGGAGCCTGCTTCCTCCTCTTTCTCTGCCTGCTTTCTCTGCCTACTTATGATGTCTGTCAAATGAATAAATAAAATCTTAAAAAAAAAAGAAAGAAAGAAAGTTGAAGAAAAGTAAGGGGTCCCCAGCTCCAGCCTCAGTGAGGCCAGAAGGGGATGCGATTCACAGACCTGTACCCCTGGGGATAAAAATATGTGTTTATAAAAAATAAAAAGTTAAAAAAAAAAAAAAAAAAAAGAAAGTTGATAGTTGGAGAGCAGGAGTGGCCTTATGAGTAGGCCAGGGATTGAGGATGATTAGGGAGAAATTAAAGCAGGACGAAGACCAAGTAGCAAAAAGCATTAAAGATATATGGTGAGAATATGATTGAAATGAGTGACTGGATCCCACCTAAGTGGAAAAACAAGGAAAAGCCAAAGGGTTTAAATGACAAAAGGCCCAGAAGAGGAGTGTATAAGCCATACAGGATTTGAGTTTGCAGGAAAAATTAGAAATGAAAAGGACAGAATATCATTCATTAAACATCTGCTTCTTTTAAAAAATTGAGGCAGAGTGTGAATTGAGTTATGTGGGCACCACTTACTTTGAAGTTTCTCCTGTTGGCCAGAAGCATGATATTAAGAAATTAGTGTCAACGATTATTGTTTCCTGAGATAAGCCTTTGCAATTTCCATTTTATATTAACTATCTAAACCTGGCCATTGGATTTCCTATTTGTCATTCAATGACTATTAGAGCACTAGCTGTCAAAGTTGATTTAACATATCTTTTAATTGTCAAGATAACATATCTTTTAATTGTCTGGTATAATAAGTATGGGCAGGGGGTGTTTTTCCTGAAATGTAACAGAGGATAGGTATTTAAAATTCCAATTAGTAAAAAAAGTAGAGAAAGATAAGTTTGTATAATAAAAGGAATAAAAATTCCTTTTCATCTCAACATTCTGGCTTGCAGACTTACATTTCTTCATCTATTTCAGAGAATATTGAGCCTTTATATTCAGTTCTCCTCATGGCAAAGCATTGCTGGCAATGTTCAGACTTGCCTTTGTATCCACGAAGCGGAGTTATACTTCCAAATGCATTTTTCTTCCAATCAGTGGCCTTTTCAAGTATCTGTTATCTTTCAGTCAGCTATTCAAATGCCTCCATAAGTGAAAACATAAGAACCAAATAATAAAATGACATTACCAACCTAGGGAGGCTTACTTCCACTTCCTCTTCTTGCATCTCGGAGAACCATTTTAGGAGTTGATGAGCAGTAATTTGCTTTTCCATTTCTTCTATGTGCACGTTTTCTGCAGGAAGTACAATGATTAAACTAAACTTATCACCTTTATAAGGTAATTCCAAAACCTGGTAGTTCATGGACGATTCAGAAAAATAACCTGAAACAGAGAAAGAAAATATTAAATAAATATCCTTGGCAATTCCCAAAATCGTGCTTTGGAGGGCGATTTTTCATATTACCATATTTTGTTCTCACAAGAGTCTTCATCATCGGGATTTTGACCGACGCACCATCCTTCTTAGTAAAATTCATCAACTGTGTGCTCTCTTTTGTGAATTTCTGCTTCCAATCACCCTTGAAATAAATAGCATTCACCAGGACAAGCCGAGTCAGAGGACCAAAGTCTTCCTCTGAAAACATGTCTTTAATTTTCCCTGTGATGCAAGTGGAGGAGGAAACAGGAAGAGATAAGCAATAGTGGTTCAGTGGGACTGCTTTCTATAGCACTGAAACAAAAATTTCTTTTGCAGATCAGTTACAAACAGGTGCTTTCTCCTCAAACCTTGGCAATTCTGAGAGTAGAAAGCAGCACTATTAAACATTTCACTTAGAAACAGGTACAAACAGGTATTACTAGGAAACAGGAGATACAAGACTCTCTGAGGCAAATCTGGACAGACCTACTAATGGACTCTTCAGCAAGATTATTTGTGTGAATTGTTTTTCAGCCAGAAAGAACAAAAACTGAATGTCTCTGCCTTCATATTTACTCATAGTTTTCAAACTTTATTGCAAGTTTCTCCAGCAGGCCAATCAGAATTAGTAAGTTAATGGTACCCTCAAACCTTCTGCTCCCATGGCTAATGCCAGTGACCACCGGAGAAGGAACAAGAATGGAGTTGCTAGTGTGATTTTCTTCTTCAACATAAAAGCATGACTGAGTGCCATGGAGCTGTCTAGGGATGTTCATTATGTGTCCCATTAATGATACTTTCTTGTGAAAGCTGCTCAAAACACCAATCTCACATTCTCAACTATGCCTCCCTGTATGAGGCTTCTTATAAAGAATATGGTGGCCATTTATGCCATCATAATTTTTTGTAGCAAAATGGATGAACAAAGAAACAAACCACTGTTAAACAAGGACCTGATATGTTTGTTATTTCACATACATTATTCTCAAATCTTCTAATAATCCTGAAATGTTCTAATACTATCCTCATTTAAGGTGGGGCATAACTTAGAACTAAGTAGGATGTGAATTCAGATCTGAGTAACTTTAAACTTTTGTTCTTTCTACTGTGTGACTCCATAGTCCCTGAGGAATTTTAGCTGGCTTGTATTGAAATTAAAGTATAGATAACCACATTTATGATAAGACTATCAACATTTCTTATTAAACATTAACCCATCCAACTAAGATGTGTTATTTACAGTAATATGTGGAAAAGAAGGCACTTGAGGTTGACAGATCTAATTTTTACCTGGCCAAAGGCATTATTTCTACAGCCATAGATTAAAAACTTATGCTTAAACAAAAATTATTATTAAAGGTTTTTCCATTAAAATTCTATGAATAGGTGTCTTTCAAAAAACCTGTATGCTTTTCAAAGCAGCTTACAGTCTGTCTCAGTTTTACCATTTAGTATTAATTTGAATAACAGGGAAGCAAAATGGGAGAGCCCTCTGAGCCATAGTTTAGTAGGAAAATATTCAACCATTCTTTACTCTAGGATATTAAAAACCATGAATACAATGGCAAATAATGAGTTTATGAAAATGGGAAACTTTACCATCTGTTTTGCTTTCTACCCAGGTACTTATTGTCTCTGCAGAAGTCTTTGCATCCTGAAAATCCACCAGTTTTATGGCACTCTGAAAAAATTCCTTGTTGCTATGGAGATACTGTTCTTTCACAGTGAATCCTTCTTGAAGGTAGAGGGCATTGGCAAGATTAAATGTAAATTCTTGCTTTTTCTCTGAGATGGCAGAGAAAAATGACTTCAGCACAGAAAATTCTTCCCCTAAAAAATAATTATAATGTATACTGACATATTGAACAACATAAAAACAACAGCTTTTCAGCTTTGCTTCTAAGCACTGATTCGTATCACCATTTTTGCACCCTTAGGTATAACTAATGGTCCTTCCTGAGTTAGTATAAATATTTTAAGCATTTATCTTCATAGAATATGCATTTTATAAAGAACTCAGTTCTTAAATGGGAAGATTGTCATGTAAATTTGAAATTCACCAAAAACAAGAATGTGCATTTAGAAAAGCTGAAGGAAATTCCCTTTTTATAGTCAAATTTAGCTCATTCTTACTTGTTGGAAATTTATCTCTAGAACCTCATTCTTTGCATAACATGCGATATTTAAGGAAGGAAAATACTAATGAATATTGATGGGGGGATGACAGTGATGAGCAATCTTTTTCAATATTGTTTTTGTTTCAGCTTAAGAATTGCTCTGTTGTGAGCAATGGCACCTGTCCAAGTTTTGAAATTTATGAGCAACCCCTATAATCAGCTCTAGAGATGCACAAGAATCAGAATTGCCTATTTCTTCAGGTTCATGAATGTATATATTTTGGCTGTCTACGTGAAGAACAAAGATCTTTAACCGTTCCAACTATTGCCAGTAGCCAAATGAGGCCACCAGAGTCAGCTAGAATCACTGTTGGGCTGTTATTTATTGTTGCTCATTCTGACCGCACTGTTGTTGGGAAGGTAGATGTGCCTAGGAGATGATTCAGCTTTGGTCCTTGTTCAGGGGCTTCCTATTCACAACCAAAGATATTGATGCTTTTCAATCCCTTCTGGCTTAATCCTGGGACTCAATCATTAAGTCTAGAAACTGTATTTCAAATCAAAGCTCCTGTCAGGGCCTTTGTTATATTTTCAGTTAAATAAAATGCTATTTTTATAACTTAAAAATCGATATAGGCAATTATTCTTTATTGGAGGAAACATAAATGGAGAAAACATATTGGATACCCACTGAATAAAGAGAGAAAAGTTTTAATGAGGACATGCCTTGAGTTGTCCATTGGAAATAAGGCATTTGTGTGTGTGCATGTGTATGTGTGTGCATACACTTTATCGGAGAGCTAACAGTCATAGGCATCTTTGTGCAAATAAGAATACGTTCTCTTCCTGGTGGGGGAGGGGGAGGGCTATAGCCCCATGGCCTTATATCTTGTCTGGCTGAGTGGAGCCTACATTTCAGTCCCCACTTCTCTCCTTGTCCTCCCCTGCTTTCCTGCAGGTACAACCCAAATAACCATATTGGAGTCTCTGTGAAGTATATTTCATTATATTTCAAACTCCATAGTTCTCCATTCTTGGGGATATAGATATAGACATAAACAATGTTAGCCATAAGAACTTATTGCCCTATGGTTGGATTTGAAGAATTTTAGCAAGTCCTTACAATCCTAGAATTCTTACATAAGGAAGGGAAAAAGGTTAATCTATTTTACTTGTTCATGCAATTTCAGAGGCAATCACTTGCTATTTAAAGCTGAGGGAAATATCTCAATAAATGGGAGGCTACAGAGAAGACTTTCTGAGAGAAAACGTGAGTATTTTCCAAAGAATTAAATAAGGTCAGAAATGAAGTGGCAGAATTTGAAACTAATCTTCAGAAATTTGTAATTTATGAGCATTTTTAAAGGAATGGGGGAATAAAAGAAAAGGGGGAGAAAAATAGTTCTGACTCATTTGTCAGAGCAAAAAGATTTATGTCAAGTACTTAAGGTCTAAGACTGTATGACAAACAGTCAGTTGCCCTCTGATAAATCACTGGATTCAGAAGTCAATGAAAAATGTCATCAAGTAGCACAAGTTTGGAGGAGAATATAAAGTTATCTGCCTTATAAATTTGATTAAATTTATAGATTAATAACCTCTTTCACAAGATCAAAAAGAATATGTATACATGGATCTTAATAAGCAAAGAGAATCAATTTATTTCATTTCCTAAAGCAGAGCTAGAGAAAATCTACAGGTCATGGGGTGAATGTAACTTTCGGTTTGACTGTACTAGACCTTCAGAAAATGTTCCAAAATTCATCACATGTTTACTTCTCCTACAGTTAAGGCCCAAAGGCCAATTGTGTGTGAAATGTGAGAGATCCAAACATGAAAACAAAGGGAGTCATGGGATTATAGATAATTTTAGCCAAAAGATCCATATAAATCAATTATTCAAACTCCTCTCTTTTTAGTGTGGAATCTAAAATCCAGACAGATACAGTAACTTTAGAGGAACAGATCCTAAGTTTGAATGGTTGCAGAGCAAAGATTCATGGCTTGTTCTCTTTCCATGACACCCTTGGAATAAGGAAGCACCTCCATTAGTCTTTGATTAGCAAGCAGCATAGTAGAAGCAAAGCAAAAATGGAAAATTATCGGATGCTCAGTAGACTGGAGAAGGTAAATTCCGAGCAGATGTTTCGACAGAGGACACTGAGAGCCCTGTGGGGGTAGGATCCCAGGAGTTGTATACCCATCTGTGGAACAAGGCAGGTGTTCACATAAAACAATCTGATAGCAGGAAACGTAAAATGTAGACAAACTGAACAGAGAGCACCTTTGATAATCATTGGGAATAGAAGGTAGGGCCAGCACTAGGATGAGTCAATGGTATACTTATATTGAGCATAAAATTTAAGGAGATGCCAACAGACTCCATAACCAAGAAGATATTTTGTTGCCACAGATTTTTTTTAAAATCAGTTTTAATGCAAAAAAACCCATGAAGAACAAAATACAAAAATATTAAATAAAGACAGAATCATGACTAGTGATTTTCCTCTTCATCTTGGTTTCCAATACCAGTCACCACCTTCTGATCTGACATACACTTGGTCCCCCCCTTAACACCATTTTGTTCTTCTTTCTCCAGACCTTCTGAGCCTTTTCCATTTCCTTGCCCTCTTCCACTCTGTCCCCTACCTTAACTGTCTCCTTGTTCCTTATTCCTTAATTCCCTCCTCTTTTTTATTTTCCAGAGTTTATTTTTCATATTTTTTCTCTCTCTGGCTCCTCTGCCTTTTCCTTTTGCAATTATCTTCCATCTGTGTCCCTCTCTTTCTCTCTCCCTTAACAAAGCATAATAGAAAGCAGCTTTGGTAGATTTTGTTACATGTGTTAACATACTCATGTTTAATTGTCCATATATATATTCTCCCAAGGAAAATATAATATATTGCCCTAAGGATCCACAGCTCTCAGTGAATCATTTTTGGAATTCATTCTGGACAATTTGCTGAACCTTTCTTCACCTCCGTTTCCTCGTCTAAGCAGCAGGGTTATGTCTACCTCACAGAGTAACTGTGAAGAGTAAGTGAGATAGTGGATACCAAACACAGTAACAGTGACTGCTGTACTATCTATATGATTGATAGTGTCGTCCTCATTACTACTGTGATTAGCCTTACATTCACAATCCATAGTTGTTAAGATTTCCGTGTTTCTCTACAAGAGATATCCATAGAGAGTAGTTTAAACTTCAGAGATTCTGATGTTGCTTATTTATCATAGAATCAACTTTACATATCTTTATAAATGCTCTATTACTTTTCAAAGCAGTATTGTGTGATTTAAATGTTTCTGAGACTATGTAGTGGGATTTGCGGAAATTAATACAGACAGTCAAGACTAAATTTGGAACACAGTAGCTTCATTTTGCATTATTCACAAAGGAAAATTCTTGCAATTAACTTCACCATCACCAACTTCTTTTCTACATAAAATTGCTTTTATTTAAAACAAAGCAAACAAGACCTTCTAAAAAAGAAAAACAAATCTCTAAATATAATTACTCTGTTCTGAGGCAAACATACTGAACTTAGTAATACTGATTAAATTCCCACATCAAAAATCTGGAACGTTCCTCTGATGGTTAGGACACATTACCTGACAGTGATGCAAAAGTCTAAAATTTAAAATCATTATGGAAATTGAGGACACAGTTAGCCAGAGAAATGGACAACCCTTTCTTTTTCTTTCTTTCTTTCTTTCTCTCTCTCTCTCTTTTTTTTCTCTCTCTTTTTAAAGATTCTATTTGGGTGCCTGGGTGGCTCAATGGATTAAGCCTCTGCTTTTGGCTCAGGTCATGATGTCAGGGTCCTGGGATCAAGCCCTGCATCGGACTCTCTGCTCAGCAGGGAGCCTGCTTCTCCCTCTCTCTTTGCTTGCCTCTCTGCCTACTTGTGATCTCTCTCTGTGTCAAATAAATAAATAAAACCTTTTAAAAAAAAGATTTTATTTATTTACTTGACACAGAGAGAGAGAGAGAGAGCACCGAGGAAGGGAGAGACAGTGGGACAAGCAGACTCCCCACTGAACGCTGAGTCAGATGTGGGAGCCAACACAATGCCTATCCCAGGACGCAGAGATCATGACCTGAACCAAAGGCAGGCACTTAACTGTCGAGCCACCCAGATGCCCCAACAACTACCCTTTCAAACAGGATGACAGCACTAAAGCTTCTATACAGTATCTCAGACCTTCTGGGGACTCTGCAACAACAATGCTTAATACACAAAAAGACCTCAGATAGGTTATCTGAGTGCTTTTTAAAGAGATTTCCTAGGGGCTCCTGAGAGGCTCAGTGGGTTAAGCTTCTGCCTTCAGCTCAAGTTAGATCTCAGGGTCCTGGGATCAAGCCCCACATTGGGCTCTCTGCTCAGCAGGGAGTCTGCTTCCCCCCTACCTATTTGTGAGCTCTCAATCTTTCTCAAAGATTTCCTAGGGCACCTGGGTGGCTCAGTCAATTAAGCATCTACGTTCAGTTCAGGTTATGGTACCAGGGTCCTGGGATACAGGACCTAGTCTGGATCTCTGCTAGGTGGGGAGCCTGCTTCTCCCTCTCCCTCTGCTTGCAGCTCCCCCTGCTTATGCTGTCTCTATGTCAAATAAATAAACAAAATCTTTAAAAATAATAAAATAAAAAAAGATTTCCTTTAAAGACTATTAACCAAACAAGCTTTTAAAATGTATGTCTACATTACTGCTTTTTATTGGTCTCAATCAGGTTGAAAAGTTGAATTTTAGTTATAAAACTAATTTTTAAAAGCTAATAAAATAATGAGAGATCCACACAAAGATTTCTGGGTGAGGATGCTCACTGCAGCATTTTTATAAGAGAAATATAGGAAACTACCTAATAATGAGAGGTTAAGTAAGTAACAATATTTCCATAAGAGGCAATAAAATGCAACAACTAAAAATTATATTCTGAAGCTGGTATGAGAAAATGATCACAACATACTGAGAGTGGAAGAATAAACAAATATACATACATAGACACACACATGCACACACAACATAAGTCTCAATTAAAACTGCCTGAAACAGGACAGAAAAAAATATACTAGTATACTCACAGTTTCATATCTGTATGAAAATATCTGTATTAAAAATAGTACATTCTTCTAGTAACATTTTCATTAGAAAACAATTAAAATGAATATTTTTAAAAATTCTCCATTTTATTATAAGTTCACACTTTTTTTTAAATTTTTTTATTTTTTGTAAACATATATTTTTATCCCCAGGGGTACAGTTCACACTTTTGAATATTTTCCATGTATTTCAATTCTGAGACCCTGAACTTCTAACTGGCAAAATAAATTTGAGCACATCTTATCCAGTATAAATAATTATAAGTAAGAATCTCACCGGCTGAGGTTTCCTGAAGTTTTAAAGTTTGTCTTATCTGCTGTCGTGCTTTTCCTTTTGCTCCCAGTTGTACCATCCCAAGACCCAATGTTGTTCCAAAGGGGGAAAATATAATGTTGTTCTCGTGAGATAAAGAAATAGCTTGATAAAGGTCCACTGCAAATTCGATATTTCTTTGAGCCGACGGTCTTGAGGCTTGGCTTCCAGAAAAAATCAGTAGGAAACTCCACAACAAGATCTTACACATTTTGACCTCTGTGCGTTAATTTAAAAAAAAAAAAAAAATTTGGTTTTCAAAATAATCAGAATTTACCATAGTAAGCTCCAACAGAAAACTTGTTACCTACTAGAACAGACTATTCTAAGATGATTCTCATGCCGGTTTTCACATGAAGGATCATCTTTTAGGAGAAATAGATCCTGTGCTAATGGCATTTTTATATTCCTTCAAGAACTAGATCAAAATACAAAGCAGTCATCTAAAATCAAAGAAGTTATAATTCTGAAACACTATCAATAAGCAATACTATCTCTAAATAGCTGTATGATACTTTTTCCTATTTTTCCCATGATTCTAAATGGGATCACCTCTAACTCTTTATCAAGGGAATTCTCTGTCCACTCTACTCTAAAACTGTAAATCAAAAGAGAAACAGAATAAAAAAATAAAGACACTCTAGTGTGGTTTTAAACCTATAATAGAAAGTTAATGCATTTTAAATTAGTTTGAGTAATCTGGCAAAGTCTTTGCAGTAGGAATTTTCACACTTTACACAATCTCACTTATGGGGCAAAATACCCCAAAATCCACAGTGCACTTTTTTCAAAGTGAGTAAAAACAAACTTGGAAAAACCATAAAGAAACATAATTACCATCAAATACAACTGATACAATAACAAAAGAAGAAAGCAATTTTTTTAAAAAAATCAAAGAATAATTTGAAACTTAACACATACAAAAGAGGTGTAATTGAGAACTTTATACAATTTACAATACTAATGATACCTCATTAAAGTGTTCTCCACTAAAAATACAGGAAATTCAGCCATCTGACTGCATCTTAAGAATGAGTTTCACGATATTACCACA
Organism: Mustela nivalis; assembly: GCF_964662115.1. Taxonomy (NCBI): domain Eukaryota; kingdom Metazoa; phylum Chordata; class Mammalia; order Carnivora; family Mustelidae; genus Mustela; species Mustela nivalis. The sequence continues at coordinate 89,733,626 of NC_139020.1, forward strand.
AACTTCATGAAATACTGATTCTGAAATCCTTATAAATTTTAGTGATACTACTTTTACCTTACAAAAAACACATCTTAGTATCCCTTAGTAACTCCTAGTTTAATAGGTTACTAAGAAATAATGTTCATTGGGGATAAAGATGAAAGCCTCCAGAACAATGTATTGTTAGCCTTAAAAAATGAAGAACTATATTTCTAAAGTGTTTTATAGACCATTATGAGGGTCAACATGACCCATTTGTTAAGAGTCACTATTACATATAAAGATTACTAATAGTCAACTATTCTCTAAAACTAAGATATAGAATCATTAGCCAGCTAATATTTGTAGTTAAACTCTGTTTACTTAGGTACACAACTTGAAAAGGAAAAAGACCTCAAAATGCAATTTAAAAAAGCACTTGTTGGGGCACCTGGGTGGCTCAGTGGGTTGGGGCCTCTGCCTTCGGCTCTGGTCATGATCCCAGGGTCCTGGGATCCAGCCCCGCATCGGGATCTCTGCTCCTCCGGGGAACCTGCTTTCTGCCTGCCTCTCTGCCTACTTGTGATTTCTCTCTCTCTGTCAAATAAATAAAATCTTTAAAAAAAAAAAAAAAAAAAGAACTTGTTGGGGCGCCTGTGTGGCTCAGTGTGTTAAAGCCTCTGCCTTCGGCTCTGGTCTTGATCCCCGGGTCCTGGGATCGAGCCCCACATTGGGCTCTCTGCTCAGTGGGGAGCCTGCTTCCCTTCCTCTCTCTCTGCCTGCCTCTCTGCCTACTTGTGATCTCTGTCTGTCAAATAAATAAATAAAATCCTTAAAAAAAAAAAAGATGTATATTTTCAAACAAATGTTTTATTTGAGGATTAAATTAGTACATAAGGTTGTGAACTGTTGTGCAACAATAGGAAAAGCCAGTAAGAGAAGCTTTATGTCCAAAATACATTTCTTTGTATCATTTTCTAATATATTCAATATCTCAGAAGATTTCTGATTAGAAATATCAATTTGTAGAAATAAAAGTAGTCAAAATGTTATTTGTACTTTTAAGTCACCAAGCGGCAATTCATTAGGCACATCTACATGTATTTGGTTTGTGTCAGAATAATAATAAATAATATTATGAAAGATATAATTTTCCCTTATAATAGAATCTGAGGGGTATCCTCTTATTATTCTTAATAATCTTAATAACTAAAATTAACATTATTTGAGCATCCAGTTCTCCCAGAAAATTTCTACACAAAGTTCACAGCAAAAAATTGTCTTAAAAATTCACTTACCTCATTAGGTTTTGAATCCTATTTCATTAGAAAGCATGAAGTATTGTGAACCAAACAACATGATGAATAGTCCTATAAGAATTTGGCCTTCAAATTTACAATGACACCATTTAAAGAGAATAAAAGTAATGTGTTAATTTGATGAATTTAAATATTATCTGTATCAAAGTGAATTGAAATACCATTTCTTTACTCTTTGATCAGTATTATAGCATAGGGCTTCATTCAAAAGCTATTTAATTTTAAAATACTTACCCCAAATTCGCTTCTGATTATTCACTGTAGTTTTATAACTGAAATGCAACTGCTTGGAAACACTAGTACTTAAAATACTTGATCAGTCAAGGCCAACTTTATTTATCTTGAACGCTGTATGATTAATTCCTTTAAACCCAAAGCAGGTGTTCACTACCTTTGTATAAAAGGACAAATATGATCAGGTTAATGATCAATGATGCAACTGGCAAGAATTGAGAGAGAAAACCATAATAGTTTTATAATATTTCACCCATTATTCCACTTCTTTTACAGTAAACTGAAATAAAACTTGGAAGGATATACTAGGGCTTATAAATTTGCTAGTAATTAGTTCTTTTTGTTTCTCACAGGACTTGCACATCAGATTCCCAATGTATGCCATCATAAATATTTCAGAATGCCTATAAGAAAAAGGATAAAGCTAAATCAAGTCCAGAATGCAGAGACAAATTGCTGCTGCACTTACAGAGTTCGCAACAATTCATCAAATTATACAATTGTCACAGGAATTTCCTGTGGTTACATTTTAATCCTTAGGAAAAAGAGTAGATACTGAGAAATGCACTCTCTATTTTGAACAAAAAGACCAGATTAAGATTATTGATTTACCAAATTATACGAAGGCAATACTATTAAACATAGATTTAATAATAAACATCGATTTTACTTTTATACACTTTTAAACTTTTACATGGTTTTCTCTACCAACAGTTCATTAATAAAAAATGGATGCATAATTGAACGGTTCATTCTTCTAGTTCAAATCAATCACCTCAATGACAATCAGATATTTAATACATTGTATTATTCATCAGTTGTCTCTAAGAAGAAAAATGGAATATTTGTTCCAGTTACTATCAACTATTCCCTATTCATAATTAAATGTAGTTGTTTCTGATAATTTTATGAAAAAGAAATAAGGAAATAAAATGAATATAGATACCTTCAAATGGAATTCATCAGAAAAACTTTTTCAAGAATCTTGTTAATCTCTTTCAGTGTCCTAATGGGGCTAGAGCTCACTGCCCAGCCCTGATGGTTGCTATAGGCCATAACCTCTTAATTCACTAAAATTCTTAACTGCCCATCTAAGTGTCTCTAAATGTTTTCTAAATCTTGGGTTATAATAATATTACTTGCTCTAACATATGCAAATTCATTTCCAACTTTTAATTTAACACTATCAGCGATCATTTTCCAAAAAGAGTTATGCAGCACAAGAGCACAATCTTTCTTCTTATTCTACTATGCAATTCATAAATAATAAGTCTGAATGTTCAAGATTATCACTCAATCAATGCTTTTCTCCCCCTGTAGTGACACCAGCGAACATCCATCACAAGTACCATTGGCTACCAAATTATTATTTCTCCATATTACTCAGATCATAATGTGATTTAACCTGGAACAAGCCATTACTTTTCCTTCCAATGACAGAAGCAGACACTCTGTCTTAGTAAGATCATTTAATGAAGTTGTTCTGTAAGGACCTTATGTTAGAGCAGTTCAAGCAGAATATACATTTTCCTGTCTTTTGGGGAGTAAAAAAAAATGGCTATGAATTTCTCCTCCATGGTTTAAGCTCTTTTAATAGACAATAAAGATACCACAATTGCCCATAAAATATTCCTGCAGACCTTTTAAATATTTTCACAAATTTGTTCCTTCTACAACTTTATTTTATCTCTAAAGAATTAGGAAAAAAAAATTCATTACTGAGAACCAAAGTGTCTTGGTATTAATTTGATACTACTACTGTAAAAAATAAATCTTTTATATGTATGAAAATAATAGCAAGAGGTTACAAGTTCAATATCATCATCTTTCTTAGCTTTTTGTAGGTTTTTTTTTTTAAGTAAAAATGTATTTAATTCCAAACCTTAAAAACATACAGGAAATGTTCTCATTAATAAAGGACTTAAAATCTAATTCTTCTATTGGAGCATGGATTAACTTCAGGCATTTTTTTTTTCCTCTGTCAGGTTGCTCCATATGCTTTGTGTGGTAAAAGGAAAATATTCTGAGAAGAGAACAGGTTAAATTATGTTTAGTGTAAATCTACATACCACAAACAAAGTAGTCTACTGAAAATTCTGGCACAGTCTATTTTAATGTGACAAGTCCCTCTCGCTGTAGAAAAATGGATCTTAAATAATTGAACCTAAGTGTTAATTTCAGAAATAACTTATAAAGTCTTCAACTCTAGGAACATTTGATAGGCGAGACCCTGTTACTTGCCTTGCACAATTAGATGCTATAAGATAGAAGAATAAGACGTTAATAACCAAATGTCTTATTTTTTCCTTTTGTGTGCATTTTCATTCCAAGTATTAGAAACAGTAACATTAAAAGAGACTTTCATACCTCTAAAAGCTCTAGTCTCATTAAATATACTTGTGAGACAGCTCCTCTTAATTCCTTTCCCGGAAGAGGCCCTGAAGTTAATTAAAGATGGGATTAGGGTTATACACAGCACAGTGCCTTGCACACATGGTAGGCTACAGAGAGGACCCTGTCTATATGAATGAGACACTTTCAGACTAATCATTTCAAAGTCATTTCCAAGGGTAAAAAAAGTAAAATACTTCTAGCAAAAGAATTTCCAATTTATACCAGAAACACTAGTCGGATCATTCAACTTTGCCTAATAAACCACTGCATTTTATGTGCCTTCACTCCAGAAAGCTGATGGCAGAAGAAGTGTATCCTATTGATATGTGTATACCTGGTGTCTGTAACGGTCCCTTACATGTGTCTTAAATCATTGGTTGGGCAGGTGGACGGGTGAGTGGATGAATGGATCAAGAGATGGAGGGCTGGGTATATGGATGGAGAGCAGAGCCTGCACAAAGTATTTGGTACCCATATTATAGCTCTTCAACATCTTAATATTCCCTTAAATTTCTGGAAATGTGCCTCAGATTTCACTCCACTGTACTGTCATCCATCTATAATTCAAAAGTCATATGTTCAAAGTTTGAATTGATGGATTATCGAATCAAACCTCCCAACCAGTGCAAGAATTCTCTGCAATATCCTTGTGAGAGAGTTATTCAACTGCCAAAGCATATCAAGAAATCCTTTGTTCCAAGGCATCCTTTCTCATTTTTAAAAAAATAATTTACTTTGAAATACTTTCAAATTTACAGAAAAGTTGCTGGTATAACGAACTAGCTAGCATCTCCTTCTCTCTGTGCTTCCCTGGTGGTTAACATTCTACCACACATGTGTGCTCAGTCTAATATCTAACCTTTCTCTCCCTCTTCCTCTCCTAGAGATGCAAAAAATATAAAAACTCACTTACATTATGTATCTAATACATATATATGGTATATGTGTGTGTGTATACACACACATTAGTATTTTCTGAATCATTTGAGAGCAAGCTGCAAGTATAATTTGTTAATCACTCCTAACCATGTCTTCCTTCCTCCCCTCCCCTCCTTTTTCTTTTTTTTAATCTCTCTTTTTTCCTTTCTTTTTCCTCCACCTGCCCTCCCTCCTTTCCTTCACCCCTCCCTTTCTCTGTCTCTGTCTCTCTATTTGTAACCATGAATTCACAGGGGGATCTCTAACCCAATCTAACATCTCTGGGTTCTTTCTACTTTTCCTCTTTATGTTATAAATACCATCTATAAAAATGAGATATTCGCCTCTCATCCTCAATATACTCACTGATTTATTCATTTTTTAAAGATTTTATTTATTTATTTGACAAAGAGAGATCACAAGTAAACGGAGAGGCAGGCAGAGAGAGAGATAGAGGGAAGCAGGCTCTCTGCTCAGCAGGGGCAGAGATTCGGGACTCTATCTCATGACCCTGAGATCATGACCTGAGCTGAAGGCAGCGGCTTAACCCACTGAGCCACCCAGGCACTCCTGATTTATTCATTTACTTACTAAGTATTGATTTTCTCAACGTAACCAACCTCCCTACTACGCTGGCCATCTCCTCCACTTACCTCTCTGCCTTTCTACCACCTAAATCCCCCTCCCACTGCCCAGTCCCAGGCTCATGGATCCAGTGGGATTCTCTGCTGGGTCTTTTCTCTGTTCCTCTGCCTACCTTTCATAGCCAAGCAGCAGGCCTACCACCAATTTCTCTGCACCAAGATGGGGAGGAGAGGGAACATGAGACAGCTCTTCCTGTTTTAGTCAGTATTAGGAAGCAGTTCTAGACTCTGCCTTCTTAAAATTGTGTTCATTGTTTCAACTTCTACTCTTTTTCTTCATGGTAGCTTTGAAATATTTGAGAATAGGTTATGTCTCCCATGAATTCTTTCTTATGCCAGACTTAGCCATTTCTTTACCTGTTCCTCTGCAACATGGTCTCCAGAGCCTTTATCACTCTGACAACATTTTCCAACATTTGTTGATTGATGCAAATATATATTTATTTTATACCTTTTCCGGATGTGATTGCCATTCAAGGGGAGAGAAAAGCAGTATACGTAGAAGTCACAGTGCCTGACCAGGACGCACCTAACTGTAGCCGGAATAGTCAGCATCTTCTAAACCTCTTCTCTGTCACCCTCTCCACCAACTGAAACATTTGCTTCACTGATGCTAGAAATTCTTTTGCTGGAGTTCATTTCACTGACTTTATAGGAATAAAAAGAAGTGAAGGAAAAGTTGAAGTGAGAACCATGGTCTTTGGAGTAAAACAGACCTGGACTCTAATCTCAACTCTGCCATAGACATTTGGGCATTCTTCTGATGGATCCAAATCTCAAATTTTAACCCTAAAATGATTCTTGGGTGGCTTAAACAGAAAGAAGATTTACAGTTACTGAGCAGAGTATGTTTCTATATATTGTTAGTTCTTTAATTGCGTGCTATACCAAAATTCCTCTTAAAATACCACATTTTGGGGGCACCTGAGTGGCTCAATGGGTTAAGCCTCTGCCTTCAGCTCAGGTCATGATCTCAGGGTCCTGGGATCGAGCCCTGTATCAGGCTCTCTGCTCAGTGGGGAGCGTGCTTCTCGCTCTCTCTCTCTCTCCCTGCCTGCCTCTCTGCCTACTGGTGATCTCTCTCTGTCAAATAAACAAATAAAATCTTTAAAAAAATACCACATTTTTCGAAGAACTCTTTAAAATGCAAATGTGTAGTAAATAATTAAAGTTAGACGAATGAATTTATTAATTACTCCTACAGAACAGTAAATAAAGAAGCATAAGAATACTGGTTACCTTGTAGATGATGATATTTATAAAGAAAAATAGATAGAAAAAGTGAGGCATTGTGTTTCAGAACCAAACATTTCCTACTTGAGCTTCTACATAGAATGAGTCCTATATATATATATAGCTTCAGTCTCTTTGATTTTTTTATCTCCAAGGTTATTACCTCTTTGGTTGTGCTATGCCTCTCAAGAATATGTAAAACCAAATACAGGAGTAGAACATATGCAGTAATTTCTCAGTAAGTACACAGAAAAATAAATGTAGGTCTGTGACAATGAATGGGAACAGTCCTACTGACATTTACAGAATCATTTTAAAAGAGACTAGAGGAGCACCTGGGTGGCTCAGTTGGTTAAGCATCTGCCTTCGGTTCAGGTCATGATCTCAGGGTCCTGGGATCAAGCCCCGCATCAGGCTCCCTGCTCAGCGGGGAGTTTGCTTTGCCCTCTCTCTCTGCCTCTCTGCCATTCTCTGCTCCTACTCTAAGTAAATAAATAAAATATTCAAAAATATTAAATAAAAGAAACTAGAAAGTGTGTAAATATGTAGAAATGGCTTTCTCAGTTAAGTTTGCTGATAGTCACTGTGTTTGTGTTTTTCATATTTAACTTCAAGGCAGCTTTTACAATAAAAATTGATCAAAAAGATTTGTCTGTCAAAGTAACCAGAAGTGCAACTGGTTAGAATACATTGTTCTGAATATGTACATTTTTACATAAAACCACTTGAGAACAAATGATGCCAGTTGTTATTGCCTCCTCTTTAATCAATCTTTTACTGAGAATACACAGAAAGTAAAAGGTGATGGATAAAAGCAGCACTGAGACATTGTCTGAAAACAAAACTTCCCGAAGTTTAAATATAAAGTAAAAGAATGGTGCAGAATTCTTGATTCCTTATATGTGTTCTATATTCATACTTCATTTGACAATGAAATATTTATTTCTCTTTCAATTATAATTGCTTCTTATTTCTTTTTATCTTCACTTCACTACTTGTTTCTTGACATAATTGCTTGGCTCTTCGTTCCCGATCCAGAATTTCTTTGGGGAACAGGTTTTTCTCATCAAATACGGCTTTCAAAGCTATGAAATGATGAAGAAAATGACATGGAAATTATACTTGGTAAAAGACTCAATTAAATGAAATAGTGGGGAGAAAATTCTTGTTTCAATTCATCTGAAAATTCGTATGTTCCTAAAACTGAGAGTGTATTTGGGGGAATTTTCTCTGAAGCTCCTGCTATTCCTTTTACTTCAATTTAAATTAAAAAGTTAAATTTTCACAGAGTTTGTTCTATTAATGTATTTATATCATGATAGAGATCCACCATTTCACAGTAGAAGACTAAAGAAGCTTGTGTTTTCCACTTTTGCTTTTTAATCTACTTAACAGCTATCAAAGACTCATAAAAAGCCAAGAACAAATTATTCTGTATTGAAATAAGACAATTAAAATAATCAAAACACAGTTTGACTGTCTGCATGACTAAACAAGTGCATCTGCAATCATGTCTTTGTAAGATTCTTGGATCTGCAGGGATCTGTGGCTTCAGAAAAAAAGAGCCAAATTATCCCCATGAGTGGCTATATTATGCATCAGTGAGAAGTAGAAGGAAATTGTGCCACGCATTCAAGAAAATAATTTTGGCCTTTTGCTTAATTTTATCATTTCAACAAATGTTTACTGAATGTATATTATGCACAATGTTCTATGCTCAGACGTAAATGGGACACAAATATGACTAAGTCACAGACTTTCTTCCAACTGGAAGAAAGGAGGAACAGTGCCCAAATAACCAAAAGTTCAAGTACAATAAGATACAGTTCTCAGAAAATATGAGCAACAGAAGCTGTGGTGAAACATATCAAGAGATTCTAAGAAAATGCAGAGATCAGAGGAAAAGCTTTAAGGATTTAAACACTATTTGACATAGATATTGAAGTCCAGGTAGGATTTTGAGTTGATAAGGACCATGGACATGAGGAAGAGTTGGCAAAGGGGGAAAGAAATGTCAATTAGAGGGAACAGAGTAAATAAATGTGTGGAGAAACAAGAGCCCTTATTTGGATTATTCTGAATAATTCAGTACAATGTGACCGAAGTTCAAAATATAGAGAGAATGAGGTTGGAGCAAGACAAAGGAACACTTTAAATGCTGAGCCCAAGGAATATGACATAAACTACAGAAAAGTTGAACAACCTCACAGTACCATGCCATCTTTATATATTTGGATTGGGGAAAAAAAAAAAAAAACTCTCTCCACTTCCCATGCCAACATGACTGTTTAAGTCAATATCTTTCCACTTTTTCTCTTAGATATTATACAAGAACAACAGGGAAAATGAGAAAAATATAATTTGGCAAACAGACTCCACACGAGTAAAGCCCAAAGATAGAGGTAAATTGCAGCCTGCAAAATGTGGAGAAGGACAAGAGCTCACAGTAGGCAGAAATTATGCAAGATAAAGTGATGAGTATGGAAAGTGTAAGAATGCCAGCTGCCATAGCATCACAGAAAGTTCTAGCAAAAAAGACGTGCACTAAAAATAAGGGGCCCACCCTGTAGTACAAATACTTTATCTCTCATTCATATCGATGGATGTAAACAGAGGTGAATAAGGCTGGAAGCAAAGGCCCTCCACAATACCCCGTATATTCAGTGAAAGAGATGAGGCAAGACTACATAAAGAATCACGCACATGAGCCATTTTTTGCTAAGGACAGTCTGCCCTCACAGGTTGTAAAAATTGAAGGCCATTCAATGTTACAAGCTCTCGCCTCAGAACCTACAAGTTCTACATGTTATAAGCTCTCACCTCAGAACCTACTATAAATTTCAAGTCTAAAAACCCCAACTCATTAAGACTAATAATTAAGAGAGGAAATAAACATTTTTTTAAAAAGTGGCATATCAGGGACATAGAGGACTATAAGCAAAATTAGAACCATAACAAAACGAATTTTAAAAAGAACAGAACTCATCAATACACAGACCACCACCAGAGAAATATTGCCATTGGCCAGATACATACTGAGCACTTCGTCACATATTAAATTTTAAAACTTGAAAGAGCACTTACCTCTGTGAAGCAAGATCACAGAACAGAAGTGAAAGAAGTCAGGAAATGGCACAACAGGAAGTGAGGCAAGTGAGCTGGCAGAACTCAGGAAAAATCTCTCGAGCAAGAATAGACTATGGGGCAACATAATGGGGAGCAGAATTTACAGATGAGAGAAGCAAAAATAATAAGATGAAAAGTAAGAGAAGATATGAGAGAGGAAAGTGATACTGAAAAAGAAATAGATCCAACAACACAAGCATCACATGAGTCCTTCAGAAAGAATGCCAGAGCAGAACAGATGTTTGAAGACATCATGTATGAAGTTTTCCTTACATCAGAGACAATATGACATATACAGAGAGGACATATGGTGGCACCAGGAAGAAGAGAGTGAGAATAGTCAAACAAAGCAAATCTTAGTAAAATTATTAGACTTCAGAGAGATTCACTTGGCAGTCAGACAAAATGATCAAGTCACTCAAAAGGAGAGAAATGGATATCTTACATTACCTATCTTCATAGTAATGATCGATACCAGAAGGCAGTAGAGCAACACCAACAAGGAAATCAAGGAAACAATGTATGAGATATGGGTATGATACAGACTGCCACAAATCTTAGAGTTAAAAAGAGTTTCAACATGTGGGGAATTCAGGGACTAGTGTTTCTAAAAGAACTTTTTGAGGAAATTTCTACAAAATAAATTAGTACATGAATGACTGAGGAAAATTTAGAAAAAGGTTTAGTAGTGAGCCCTGAATGTTTTTAAAAGTAGAAGTGGGATTAAAATAATATTCAGTTTAGGATAACAAAACAGAAGGTAGAAGCCACATGCCTGACAATTCAGAAATGATAAAACTAACAAAAACTGGAAGAGTGAGGGAGAAGCAGCTTTATTCATGATAAATCAGTGACAGCTAAGAGGCAAAGGACTTAAAACAACAAGTCATCATGGCCGTAGAAGTAAATGTAACAAAATAAAATCAGCTCAAAGAAAGATCAAATTATTGAATAAAATTAGTTAGTAGAAAAAAAGAGGAATGAAGAAACATGCTTATTTTATCGTCAGTCAGCATGGATGTAATAGTTACTATCCTAGAAAACTGAAGGGCTAGAAGAATTGTATAAACGTATGAGTATAAAAGTACCACTAGAACAATATATAACAACCTCCTGAAGTAAAAACAACAAAAAAATTACAGATCCAGTGAAAGCTTTAAAAAAGATATAAATAATACATGGCATAAAAGAGTGTGAGAAGTACCAAACCAAAATATCTAACATATTGATCAATTTAAATGTGCCCAATTTCATGATAAAAAAAAAATGACTTTTTAGTTGGATCAAAAGTAAAACCCAACACGCATCTAAAATGAAGTGATTCTAAAAATTTGAAATAGAAGGATTAGAAGAGCATAGCAGGCAAATCGAAACCCAAAGAAAGCAAGAGGTCAAAATCTAAAATCATCAGTATATAGAGAAAACCTCAGAGAATACACAGAGACTTGGACAAGTGGGTGCCAGAAGTAGGTGATACTGGGAACTGGACAAGTCCATATCGAGGAAGTGAGGGAGACTTCTCACTGGATAATTTTTTAGGTGCTCAATATTTGATTAGTGTGTGTTTTGTTTTCTTGCAATAGGACAAAAATGAATAAACCTAGAACTACCTCTTAAGCAAAGCTACAAATGAAAATACTTTGCATTTGCCTAATACCAGCAGTACAAGGTCTAAGGATTTCCGTACATCGGTTGATTCTGTCCCGAATGACTGCAGATTAGCATTTGAGGATCCCAAGTCACTCTGAATGCCTTAGAGCTCTCCTGAGCTCCACTGTGAAAGCCAGAATGTTCCTTTTGAAATAAACTCTCCCGTTTTACTGATATATTTCTCAACTACATGAGGAATTTGCATCAAAATTGACTGGGTTTTAGGACCTTGAACCGATGACTGATAGGCGCTTGCAGATCTAAAGAGAGGCAGTCTTACCTGAATAATTAATTTTTTTGAGTTAAAAACATGATAAGAAAAATTCACATACAGGGGCAGATCCTTGTTCCCTGCACCCAAAGTTTACAATTTGGGGAGGTCTCTAAAATACACGTATATAAAACTACAGATACATAACTATGCATAAAAATAGCTATTTATTGAGAATGAGAAAATCAATCTCAGCAAATTATTGAAGTTTTAGAGTTGGGTCCTTTTCTTCTGAGATCTTCTTTAGGAAAGGCATCTGAAATGCTTACCCAGAAATGCTGCCTGCTTGCAATCTGGCTTCTACTTTTCCCCAGAACACTAAAACTCACAGCAACTACTAATACTCAAAAGAGATGAGGCCCATTAAGCAACCTCCTGGCTTTACTGGCAAACTCTTTCATGTTGCAAAAATGATGTCATTAACCTAACACCTTCTAAACGGGTAATACTGATCAATTCGTCTTACTATTCAGAGTAACAACATCTGCTAGGTTAATGGCATAATGCTGTCATACGATAATGTGAGTGAGTCTGCAATGATTGTGTGAAACATCTAAAAGACCATTAACCGTTTATTGAGCTTGTTTAAGATTATAAAGGAATGTCCTTAACCTTGCTGTGATAACTTGCTTTCTTGAAGTATTAACTGGCAAGGCTAAAGTTCCCAATTATTCAATCAAACATTAATCTAGGTGTTGCTCTGCAGGGATTTTGCTGATGTAATTAAAATCCCTAATCAATGGACTTTAAGTAAAAGAGATTATCCAGGATAATCTGGGTGAGTTTCATGGAGTTTCATTCTGTCCTCTCCTGACTGTCTGAAGAGGAGAGCTTTAGACGGGCGCTCAGTCTGCCCAGGACCTTCCCTTCCTGATTTAGCCCTACTCATTTTGGACTTGCTCAGTCAGCCCTCACAATCCCGTAAGTACATTCCTTGTCATAAATTTCAATATATGGTCCTGCTGGTTCTGCTTTCCTGAACCCTGACTGATACACTTGCCATAAAGTGCACTGTTTATCTCAAGACAATTGTGAAGGGCAAAGTGTTCTCCTCGAGTCAAACTGGTGTGTCAAGGTTGGTGGTTTGTAACTAGAGTCTGTTGGTTATTCCTTGTAAAGAAAACACATGTTTATTCAAAAGTATAGCTTGTCTTAAAGCCCTCTCAATTCCCACATAGGTGCTATGTGGGACCTCAAGTCTCAAACTTCTTGTTTTCTGGGCCAACAACATTTAATCTTAAAGAGTAGTTTTCTTCGAAGGGCTAGTAACAGCTAATGTATATGGCCTCTGAAGGCTTCTATTTACTTAAACTCAAAGTCTTTGTCCAGGCTGCATGGCCCCACATAATGTAATCCCTATCCGCACCCCCCTCAACCTCATCCTGTACTAGTCTCCATCTCTCTCATACTACCCCAGCAACAGTAACTTTCTTTCTGACCCCAGAACACATCAATCCTGTTCTCATCTCAGTAGCTTTATACTTCTGGACCTTGTCCTTGGAGTGTCCTGCCCCTAACACTTCATGAGACTGCTTTTCTGTCTTTCAGATTCCAACAAAAAAATCAGAGGAAACTTCACTGATGCTCCCCTAGTCATGTCTTATCACATTATTGTGCTTTATTTTCTTCATAACTCTTACTAATATCACCATCTAAACTTATCTTCATATACTTATTATCTGTCTCTCCCCAGGGGGATAAACTCAATAAAACCAAAGACCTTGTCTGCCATCAAATCTCATATTCCCAGGGCACCCAACAGGGCATCATGGGAGGACTTCAAAAAATATATGTTTTAATAAATAAACAGGTGAGTGAAGATACCTCCAGGAATACGAATTGGGCTAGGTTTGGTGGGTTCACTTCTCAAAATTTGGAATTCTTGCATTCCAGAGACCCATAATGATGAAAGAAAGATGGTTCACTGTGTCATATAGCCATATATGCATCCACTTGCCACAGCCCTTAAAATCGACATCTAGAGTTATTGGTAACCATTTACACTTACTATTTGTACCTTGGAAAATATGACATTTATACATTCATTACTTCATTCTATAGCTGGCTGCCCAACAAGGTTTGTTATAATGATGCCCAAAAGGTGTTTTAAAAGTAATGAAAATGAAAGATATGGTGGTCATGAAGGTATTAAAACATTTTTTTTATTAAAACATTTTCACTGAAATAAAATGATTTGATAAACTTAATAAAGCAAAGCTGATCTTTTGTCATCTGATGCTTCCCTTGTCCCCTGATTAGCAACTAACTGTATCAGACAAACAATAGTGGCAAACACCTCACAAAGGCACCCTAGCAAGAAAGGACTTGATGGCCATCTAAATAGAAGCACTGCAATGACCAGCTGTTGCTCATCAATGAATATATAGTATTCTGAAAACTTTCTAATTCACATCCTTTATCCTATTTTATTCTAAGTCCTCTAGATAAGTGCTTTTCAAAATACGGTGTGTGCCAGAATTACCCAGAAATCTTGTTAAAAGGTAGATTCTGATTCAATAGATCTGAGTTGGGGCCTGTGATGCTACATTTCTAACATTATCCCAGGTGGTGCTCATGCTGTTATCCACTGGCCATGTCTTGACACCAAGTTTCTCATTCCTGTATCTAGAATCTAGAGCAGTATTACCAAGTTGTCATTTAATTTCAGCAATCACTGAGTAATAATCAGGTAGCAAAGCAACAGATTGTTGGCAGGGTGGTGAGGACTGGTTGAAATTCTTTAACAGTCTTCATATAACTCCTAAATAATTGTAGTTTAGGACCTGTTGAACTTTTTTTTTAAAAGACTCACTTTTTTAAAAATTTTTGATTTTAACTCATTTGGGCCTTATACAGGGATAAAGACTCAATTTTTTTAAGAGCAGTTTTAGGTTTAAGATAAAATTGAAAAGAAGGTACAAATATTTCCCATATATCCCTGCCCCCACACATACTTAGCCTCTCCCTTTGTCAACATCACTCACCAGAATAGTATAGTTTTTTCCAGAGATGAATCTACATTGATTCATCATAATTGCTCAAAGTACATTGTTTACCTATGGGTTCACTACTGGTGGTATACATTTTATAGGTTTGGACAAAAGAGTAATGGCATATATATCCCTCATTGTTTTTTCACCGTCCCTCAAAAATCCTCGGTGCTCTTCCTTTTCATCTCTTCTCCCCTTTTCTGGCAACCACTGCTCTTTTCACCATAGTTTTGCCTTTTCCAGAATGTCATGTATTTGGAATCATCAGTATGTCCTTTCTCAGGCTAGGTTCTTTCACCTAGTAATATTCATTTAAGATTCCTCCATGTGTCTTTTCATGGCTTCATAGCTCATTTCTTTTTAGAGCTGAATAGTACCCCATTATCTGGATGTGCCACAGTTTATTTATATATTCACTTATTGAAGGACATCTTAGTTGCTTCCAAGTTTGGGCAATTATGAATAAAGTTGCTTTAAACATCTATGCACAGGCCTCTGTGTGAACATATGTTTTCAGCTCCTCTGGTTAAATACCAAGAAGCTTGATTGTTGGAATATGTGGTAAGAGTATGCTTCCTTTTGTAAGAAACTGCCAACTGTCTTCCAAAGTAGCTGCATCATTTGGCCTTCCCACTAGCAACGAATGAGTTCCTGTTGTTCCACATCCTCATCAACATTTGGTATTGTCAGTGTTCTGGATTTTGGCCATTCTAATAGGTGAACAGTGATATCTCACTGTTGTTTTACTTTGCATTTCCCTGAAGACATAGTGGAACATCTGTTGAACCTTTTAAAAATGTTTTTCACATATTAATGATGTCTGTCTTCTAGGATCCAAATTTTGATATGTATGTGTGTGTGTGTGTGTGTGTGTGTGTGTGACTTTCAAGATGATTTGTGCCATTATATAAAGATATAAATAATAGGAAGGAATTCCACTTCTAAGATGTCTCTTTTATCCTCATTCTTTAGGTATCTAAAATTTCCTGGAGTATATCACATGTAACAATCTCTCACTTCTTACTTAGAATGAATATATCTATATATGCTTTCTTTTTGTATTATAATTATTTGTTCCAATAAGAACTTTTCCAGAAATATCAGGGACTTTCTTTCTTTTTGGTACTACATTTAAGATTATATCCAAAAGCAAAGATACAGTGAGTTAGATTTTTACCAGCAGTCTATGTGCATATTTTCATCTATAGTTTAAGAACTATATAGAGAATTTTGTGTCGCAATGAAAACCACAAATTGTCAGATCCACCATTTTTTAATTATTTTGTCCCTCTTTTTAAATTGCGGGTTACCAATGGATACACAAATTCTGTCTCACCTGGTAGAGTTTTAATTGACTTCCTCTCCTTCTTTGGAAACACCAGTTTCAGAACCGACCTGTAGACTGGACTGGAGATTTTTTTTTTTTTTTTTAATTTGTCAGAGAGAGAGAGCAAGCACAGGCAGGCAGAGTGGCAGGCAGAGGCAGAGGGAGAAGCAAGCTCCCTGCCGAACAAGGAGTCCGATGTGGGACTCGATCCCAGGATGCCGGGATCATGACCTGAGCTGAAGGCAGCCACCTAAACAACTGAACCACCCAGGTGTCCCTAGACTGAAGATTATTAACATGAACAAATTTTCCATTCTTACAGATGTGCAGTTCTTTCAGTTTCATTTAGTTTCTGACTACAATAGTCCAAAGTAAGCCTCCCCATTCTTCTCACACCTGACTACAACTGAGAACCAGAACTTGACAGCTCAAATCCCTGTCTAGACCCTACATGCCTGTAGCTGTCCTTTTCTCACAGGATCTCCAGAACTCAGAACAACTGACCTTTCTCTAACTCACAATGTATGATTCAACTGGTTTTACAGAAGCAACACCAAAAAGAACCCTTGAAAGACCACTTCTGAGACTCTGCTTTGTCCCCCCAGAAGGTTTATGATAACCTCTGGGTTGTTCCATGATGAGCAATATTTCCAGAACAAAAGCAGGGGACTGACAATTTCAAACTTTACCTGAGCCCTGCACTCCTGGAAAGCAGAGACAGTTAAGAAATTCCTCTTCTCTTTCGTGTCATACTCTGAGATAAGACCCTCTGTACCCTTCCCCAGAAGTCTAGTAGAACTCACGGATGCATGAACCTGCCTCTGTAACAGCTCAAGCCTGTTTCCTTTTCTCTCAGAGTTCCTCTTTAACAAATACTCTCCCTATGCAATAGCCTGCAATAAAATTATCTCTTTAATTGTCCCACTCATTTTGTCTCTGACAGAACAACAACAAGAACCATATAATTCACCTGAGGTACCACTAATGCAGCATTTTCCCTACAATGAAAATTTTTAAAGATTTTACAGATACAGTATGAATGGGTTCTAGGGATTTGCAGGCGAAACCTGACCCAAAGACATTTCTAAGTCTTTGCCAGGTTTTTGAATAAGGCATATGAAAGAGGGGTTTCAAGCTGTTTGAGAACCCACAGGGAACAACTTGGAAGCTAAAGAGAGAGTATGAAAGATGTTTTAACTTGAAAGGAAAAGAAAGAGAATACAAAAGGACATTAAAAACCCAGTAGGTAAGACTAAAAAGTCACCAGGGGATTATGGAGTGTTTGAAAACTGTCCCTAGTTCCAAGTGATAGTTTAGAATATTGAAAGTAAGTCTGGCAGAATGCCTCTCATCACACAATTGCCAAATAACCTTCCACACACTGTAATTTTGGGGATTGCAGGAGTGTGTGTAAAATGCAGCACAAAGATCTAAGGTAGACTGTGGTAATGAAAATGTGGAGGGGGGTATGTTGGTAATTGAGTTTTTTAAGTGCTGTTTTACAATAACATTTTTTTTTTAATCCAGCGGCATCCTCCTGAAAAGGAGATGGACAATTTTCAATGAAAGTGATAAAAATGGGTAATATTATAGCAAAATGGCTGATTTCATAAATAAGTATAAGAATAAGCTGCCTAGGGGCACCAGGGTGGCTTAGATGGTTAAAGCCTCTGCCTTCGGCTCAGGTCATGATCTCAGGGTCCTGGGATCGAGCCCTGTATCTCTGCACAGCATGGAGCCTGCTTCCTCCTCTCCCTCTGCCTGCGTTTTTGCCTACTTGTGATCTCTCTCTCTCAAATAAATAAATAAAATCTTAAAAAAAAAAAAAAGAATAAGCTGCGCAGGTGATTCCTTTCCATGCAGTTTTCCCTCCTTTCCCTATGATCCTCTGTGCTATTCCTTATATTCCACATATCAGTAAAACCGTATGATCATTGTCTTTCTCTGATTGACTTATTTTGCTCGGCATAAGACAACCCATGAGCGACTCTCAACTACACAGGGAACACCCTGAGGGTTGCTGGAGGGGAGGTGGTGGGCGAGGTTGGGGTAATAGGGTGATGGGCATTAAGGATTAAGGCTTGTGATGGGATGAGCATTGGGTGTTATAAGCAGCTGATCAATAACTGAACTCTACATCTGAAACTAATAATGTGCTATGTGTTGGCCAACTGAATTTACAAAAAAGAACACGCTGCCTAGGGAACATGATTTGAACGCTATTTGAACAAGGGAGATGACACCTAGAAATAGTAACAACACGAACAACTGAATAACGTGGACACTCCTCATGCAGGGCCCATCTCTTACTAGTTACATGGGACCAGCTAAGTCATTTTAACTCTTCAGGTCTATGCTCCAGATTCCTTATGTCAATGCCAGAGTTTAGGCCACAGACTCCTCTTACAGAAAATAAGGACAATAATAACTTCCATAGCATAAAGCTGTTAAGTGGAATAATATTGGAATATTAACAGTAAGATACTATCAATAAAGAAAATGTATCAAATTCTTATTAAGTATCAGGTCCTATGCTAGGGGCTTCACCTATATTATTTCACTTAATGTTCACAGCAACCTTACGAGGGCAGTAACTAATAAGATGCCCATTTTTAGTTGAAGAGACTAAGGCACGGGAAGTTCAACTGACCTGTTCAAAGTCATACAGCTAGCAAGCGGTAGAATCTTGATTTGAAGACGAGGGTATGCTTGAAATATTGCCTTTACACCATTATTGTTTGGAGTCTCCCAAGTTCTATTCCCTTTATAAGTGGAAATTCTCCCAAAAGACAACCATAGCTGTTAATACCTTATAACGTAATGGGAATACGGACTGCAATTTCAAAAGATCCAAAATAAGGTAAAAGGTCAGGGAAAAAAGCATGAAAATACAGTTAAGACGATAATGTGCCAGTTATCGATATATTGCCCCTCAGCTCCAAATCCACTCTTCACGGCTTACTTTGGCATAATGGACTAGAGCCCTGTAAATCTCTCTTTTGCCAGTTGGTTGATGCTGATCCCTGTCACGAGAGGACCCTAGATGTCACTGGAGAAGTAGATTTCTCTCCCAGGCGGGTACCCGGGTCACCAGGCTCCTGCAGTGCAGTTTCTCTAGCACTTAGCATGATTTCCCCCAGGACCACATCCACACAGAGGCTTTCCCAGCTCCAGACGCCCATTGTACAAGCATGGCGACCCCAGAGCCCAGAACTAGCAGCCTTCTTGTCACCTGTCTGGCACCGCCTGGTGAATGCTTGAATGCTTTCCTGCTTACCCCAAGAGGGAAGTCGATGTCTGCCAGTATGACTCCTCCCTGTGAACAGCCTCCCCTGTACTCTTTTGGTGGCTTTCTAGTGAGTTCAGAGAGGCAGCCCTTCCCTGTGGATGGCTTCCCATGTCACCCGAGAGTAGAATATCGGCAGTTCTGCCTGCGGCTGCTCTGCCACCTCCCCATCCAGTGAGATACGGGCGAGCCCTCTCCCGTGGGGTCTGGGTGACTGCCCTGGCTAGGAGGGGCATCTTCCTCCGTCTCCCTCAGGTTTGAGGGTGCAGTGGCTGTTCTTTAGATCTGATATTCCTGTGTTCTTTAGAGTTCTCTTTACTTTCTACTAGCCAATTTTCTACAACACCCATATATTACAGCTAAAATCAGAACAAGAAAGTGAACATAACAAGACCATAAACTCTGAAACATGTCTATACTTGCTCTTCAGTTACCGCCCTTCTTTCCTACTATAGTCAGTTTCTTGGAAAAGTGTGAGTTTTTCTCGGTTGATGTCCCACAAGCACCTCCACCTCAACATATATTAAAAACCATCTCTAAACCATCTTCTTCTCTTATATTTCCTCTCTTAATAATAGTCTCCCTTTTTGGACATAGTTTTCCAAGCTAGAAACCTGAGTCATACATGTGTTCACATCTCATCAAGGCACATAACCCTTTAAATTCAATCTCCTTAACATGTTTCAAATTTGCTATTTCCTTTCTAGGGTCTCCTTATCTTCAAAATAATAACACATACCATTTCATGAATGTACTAGTCACTGTGCTAAAGTCAGCTGTAGCATACAACTTCAAAATCAGGCATGGTTAGCCCCATTTTATACATGAGAGAGCTGAGACTTAGATGCTTATGTAATTTGTCCATAAACAACTAGTGGAAGTCAAAGTAAGGATTCTAACGCAGAGCGCCAGCTGCAAACAACTAGCTCCCAGTACTATAATATGCAGCCTTCCGTCCAGTCCCATTACAAAGCATTTATTACACAGTTTCCAAAAAGCTTTCTAAAACTGGTCATATCAGTTTCCTGTTTTAAACACTTCAATAGAAAAAATTTTTTTTTTTTTTAATTTGGGAGAGAGCATGAGAGGGTAGAAGGTCAGAGGGAGAAGCAGACTCCCTATGGAGTTGGGACCCCGATGCAGGACTCCATCCCGGGACGCTGGGATCATGACCTGAGCTGAAGGCAGCCACTCAACCCACTGAGCCACCCAGGTGCCCCTCAATAGAAATTTTGGTTTTGGACAGGAATTTTTTTTAAGAGTTCATTTCACCTTTACTTTTGAAGAATATTTTTTGCTGAGTAAAAAATTTTAGGTTGGGATGTTCTTCCCACCCCACCCCCCACCTTCCTTCATTACTTTAAAAATGGTTTCTCCAATGTATTCTGGGTGACATGGTTTCTGGTCAGATGTAGGCTATCATTCTTGCCTTTATTCTTCCTCCTTTTGGTTCTCTAGTGATTACTGAGGCTTTTCTTTATCACTACTTTCAAAAACTTATTATGATGCATTATTATTTTTTTATATATTTTTCTTGGGTTTCCTTGAGTTTTTGTAATGTCCACTTATAATTTGGATAGAATTTAATAGGTAGTGGTATGTCATCCTTCTCACTGCACCAGAGAGAAAAACAAACAAAAAAAAGGTAAATTACAGAAATTAATATTTTAAAATCTATCAGAGGGTGATAGAAGCAAAGATTATCAAATTAAAATTCTGGAGCTGGCAGAACCCTTCTTAGATGGGCTAAGATTGCCAAATATTTTCTTCCCTCTGAGGATTTATTGTGTCTGGGTATTGCTAAGGAACAGGATTGCCATAGACAAAGAGACCTTTCTCAGGGGATGTAAAAATCAAAAGAGTTTTGACAACTGTGGGTTGGTGTGATATGCTGGAATCTAGAGAAACTCCATAATTATGGCTAGTAATCCCTATAGATGTTTTCTGAATGCTAGGGTGATAGAGACTGTGGATTGGACTGGAGAAGCAAAGTAATATTCCCTGTAAACTTTCAGTACTTAGGAGACAATATACCAATAAAAGAAGAAGCTTAAAACAGACATTTGAAATCAGAAATGGACTAAATCTAACTAAAGCTTTAACCAAGCACTGACCGAGCTCAATTCCTAATTGAATTAATATGATCTGCCCTTCAGGTTCTCTGCCCAATTAAGGAAAAGGTAAACTATCTCTGGGAGAAAATAACATTAATTTTAGTATCTATAGATCAGACATACGTAATTTCTGTCATACAATTTTAAAAAATGTACAAAAATTATAAGACTTGCAAAGGAGAAGGAAAACCATAAGGAAAAAATAGACAATATAGAACCAGATCCCAAGATCATTCAGATATTGACATTAACAAGCCAGAGCTTTGGAATTTCTGTTATAAATGTATTAAAACAAGAAATTTTGACAAAATGGATGAAAACATGAGTAATTTCAACTGAGAATTAGAATCTACATAAAAAGGGTTTCAAATGGCATCCTAGAACTGAAGAAAATGTGTATGTGAAATCTGAAATTGGGAACTGACCACATGAGTTTAAGAGCAGACAGGCAAAGACAGGGTTACTGAATGCAAAGCAAAGACTAGTCAATATAAAGTACCCAAAATAAAGCCCAGGAAGAAAATAAAATGGACAGATGAGAAGAATGTAAGAAACATTTATATTTATGACGTAAAGAATGTCTAACATGCAAATTTGAAATCCCAGAAGGACAGAAGATTTAGAATTAGAAAGAAACAATATTCAAAATGATAATGGCTGAGAATTGTCCAAAATTGAAAAAAAGATTTAATTGAGAATTCCTATCAACCCCAAACAATATAAAGACTGAGAAATGTGTATTTATATCCATCATGATCAAACTGCTCAAAACTAAAGATAAAGAAAAAAATCTTTAAAGAAGCCAGATTTTAAAAAAAGAAGAAGGTATTACATTCAAAGAAGCCACAATAATATTAAGAGCTGAATTTTATTTTTTTTTCTTTTAAAGATTTTATTTATTTATTTGACAGACAGATCACAAGTAGGTGGCGGGGGCGGGGGGGGGGGGAAGCAGACTCCCTGCCGAGCAGAGAGCCTGATGTGGGGCTCAATCCCAGGACCCCAGGATCATGACCTGAGCTGAAGGCAGAGGCTTTAACCCACTGAGCCACCCAGTTGCCCCAAGAGCTGAATTTTAAACAGGAATTATGGGAGCAAGGAAACAATGGGACACGATCTTTAAAAAGCAGAAAGGGAAAAGAGCAACAACAACAAAAAAAGCCCAACACTACTATTTAGAGTTTTAAACGCAGTGACAATATCCTTCCAAAACCAAAATGAAACAAGTGCATTTTTCAGACACATAAAAGCTGGGGAAATTACTCACCAGCCGATCCACGTTATAAGAAATACAGCAGGACATTCTTCAGGCTGAAGAAAAATAATCTCAGTAGAAGCTTACTGTTACAAGAAGGAATAAAGAGAACAGAATAGAGTATTGTAAACTCTGGAGAAATCACTAAAAGAGTCATACAAAGAGATACAAAAACAGAAGAATTAATAGAAGAGATGAAATGGAATAATTCAAAATACTTGACTAAAACATTCCAATGGGCCCTCCTTTCTGATAAAATAAATGCTAGGGTCTTCAGCATAGTACAGTAGGTGCTCCATGATCTGGCCCTCATTTACCTATCTAGCCTTAATTCTGCCATGCCCCTTCTAGAACCAACCATTTGGAACTATGTGTAGCTCACTTAGCACTCCTTACTCATACTACCTTTCATTTGCATAAGCTACTCCTTTGTCAGAAATATCATTCCCCTTTTTTTCTTTCCTGACTAATAGCAACTTGACTTTTGGTGTCTAGCTTGATCTAACCAGATTTCTCCAAAAAAAAAAAATCTATGAATCTCTATGTGGTCCCATGGAAGCCAGTGCATATCTTTATCACAGCCCTTGGTGTAAAACGTAATTATTCATTTCCTTACCTATTTTGCCAACTAGTCTTCAAGATCTCTGAAGCCTGGGCCTCTTACATGCTAAATCTTTGTCTCCAGCGTCCAGCACAGAGACCAGCCTGTGCACAGATGCATTCAGTATCTACCTCAGAAAAGGCTAAAGATAGGGGCACCTGGGTGGCTCAGATGGTTAGGCTTTTTTTTGCCTTCATCTCAGGTCATGATCCTGACATCCAGGGATCGAGCCCCACATCAGGCTCCTTGCTTAGCTGGGAGTCAGCGTCTCCTTCTCCCTTTGCTGCTCTCCCTGCTCATGCTCTCTCTCTCTCAAATAAATAAATAAAAGAAATCTTAAAAAAAAAAAAAAAAAAGGAAAGGCTAAATACATACGTGAGCAAACATTATTGCAGTATCTGCTAGTTGAACACGATAGGATATCATACAAAGCCTGTTACAGTCCTCTGTCATCCTCAAGTCCTTGATTTCTAAAAAGCACACCAGTACCTCAAACTCAACATATTCTAAACTCTACTCATGTGTGTCAGACTCACTTACCTAATGTCTCCCAGTGCAACTACCTTGAAATCATGTAGATTTCTGTCCTACTGCATCCCTGATATGCCTTTCCTTACACTATTTCCTTGATCTTGACTTATTTTCCTCCTCCTTCACCCTGTGAACTCCTACCCTTCCTAAGTGTGTGACCGCCACTCGGCACTGCTTCTTATGCCCCAGCCACAGCTGGTCTGGCTTCTCCCTCGGTGTGTCCACAGAACATGGTGTCACATGTCATGCATTCCATTGTCCTCAAAGTCTGCATCTGTCTCTCCCTGACATTGATGGAACTTTAAGAAAAAAAGAACTATTTTCATTTGCAGAGAAGGCAGGTAACTGGAAATACTGAAAAGAGAGGAAAGGATAAAAAGCTGAAGAAGAAAATTTTTAAAATTTGTTTTAAATCTTTAAAAACAAATAAACAAACAAAAAACTGTAGGGCACCCGGGTGGCTCAGTCGTTTAAGCCTCTGCCTTCAGCTCAGATCATGATCTCAGGGTCCCGGGATCTGGCCCCGCGTCGGGCTCTCTGCTCAGCTGCTCAGCGGGGAGCCTGCTTCCTCCAACTTTCTCTGCCTGCCTCTCTGCCTACTTGTGATCTGTCTGTCAAATAAACAAATAAAATCTTAAAAAAAAAAAAAAAGAAAACTGTGGAAATTACAGGAAAAAATTATATTGCAAAATTCCAGGAGGAAAAAAAAAAAACTTCTTTGAAAATGTATTACAGTATTTTAGGTATGTCTATTCAGCCATCTACCCCCCACCTCCCCCACACACATCCACCTACCCATAGAGAAGAATTCTGCTGTTGCAGACTGTTCAAGGCTCCTCACAGGAGTGCGGGAGCTTGCACCGTGAGTAGAGGTGTTTGCTGCCCTCACTGTTGACCTCTCCCTCTTTCTTGCTCCCCAGCTTTTGCATACTCCCTGTCTTCTATTCCTCTTCCCTCAGTTCTGATTGCTCCATCTTGGTTCCCTCCCCTGTAAATGTCCTATGTCTCTACTGTCTTTTTTTTTTTTTTTTTTACAGATTTTATTCATTTAAAAGAGAAAGAAAGAAAGGGATGGGGAGGGGCAGAGGGAGAGGAAGAAGCAGGCTCCCCCCTGAGCAGAGAGCCTGACAAGGGGCTCCATCCCAGGACCCTGCCCGAGATCACGACCTGAGCTAAAGGCAGATGCTCAACCGACTGAGCCACCCAGGCACTCCTAGGTCTCTACTGTCTTTACACTTTGTCCTTGTTCTGTGGATCTTTTCTTACTGTCTGTTCCCCAGATTCTCTTCTGTCTGTGACTCAAGAGGATAAGTACCTCTTGTGTTTGTTCTTAAAAAATGAATCCTCCTGAGATTAGGGAGGTACAGGGTGATAGACTGAAAGCCCTGTCAGATGCACAAATGGTTATGTAGAGCCCTGAAGTTTACGGATTCATGGTTTTAAAAGAAATGAGCAGAAAACATTAGATGAACTTCGAGAGACCAGATAAATGATTATAAGTTTAGAAAAGAAAAACTCTTGAGTAAAGGCAAAAGGAAGCTGATAATAATTAGACTGGAAACTATGGCAATGAGGAATGACAGCTGTACTGTGCACACAAGTGGAATTTAAAAAAAAAAAAAAAAAAGTTGACCAGCTGTTTTTCTTTCCCATAGGGAATCCAGCGAAGACAAGCGGCTAAAACGTCCTCCAGTGTGGACATAGAGAAATGCCTCCCTCCTACAAGGGTTATCCTGTCTCAAGGATGATGCTGACCTCTCATCTCAGAGGATTTGAAAAGTTTAGAAACCACAGATCTCAGATGGTTCGAGTTTAGTTCTGACCTTTTGACTGTGACAAGTTGGAAATATGCGCTTTTCATTAATTATTTTAAATGAGTTCCCTGCAGTGTCCATATGCTCTCTGAGTGCGTCACTGAGATTCAGGTTGGGTTTCCTGCACCCCCTTAGGGCCTCTCCATTGCAGGTAGGATTTCTGCACAGAAACTGTTCTTCAAATTCCTAGCAACTTGGAAGGCTCTAACCATCTGAAAAAGAGAGCATTCTTTTGCACACCTTGTTCCTGAATCTTCAGAGATCGTGCACTTCTATTTTTCTGAGAGAAGCTTTCTTGTCCTTTCGTTATCTAAGCCCAGCACTGCAGCTGGAAGTCTCTAATACAATGTGCATTAAGTAGCCTCTATTTATAGTATTCCATCCGCAAAGAACAAAAAACCAGATCCTCAGAGACTCTGTTCTCAAGCAGCCTTAGGATAGCTCTGTCTCTGGCATCAGTTTTGAAAATGGAGATTATCTGGGGGAAGGGGTTCTCATTCGGGGCAGGCTCGTAATATATATTCATGGCATTCTGACTTCAGAAAAGTGACAAAATAAAAATATTCTTTTAATGTATCCCAGCCTGTTGGCTGCCCTTTTTGAGAGCACAGATCAGCAGCTGAGCTATAAATCTTAACAGTCAAACCACGCTTCCTTTCAAGGCAACCTACAAGGCAAACATGTTACATGTTACTTCCATGCTCTCCGACTGGTTTTTGTTTTTTGTTTTTTTTTTTTTTTTGAGTGGTTGAATGTAATGGGGAGAGAGTCCTGAAGGGAATGGCGGCTGAGGACTTACTTTCAGAGAGCGATGGAGGCTCTGGAATTTGGGAACGCTCCTCCTCTGGCTTTTCCCTAAAGTATTTCTCCGGGTCCAGAAGGAAAGCTGGTTTCTTCACTTCGGGCAGTTCTTTCAGGGCTCCGATGCTTAACGACCTAAACGCACCTTCGTAACAGCAGGTTTTAGGGGAGGCTAGGAACAAAATACAGTATCATTAGTTCCTCAGAAGGAGCTAGCTCATTTCCAAGTTAACTTCTGAAAATCTAACCTTCCTGTTACTCAGCGGCTACAGCTGAGGCGATCAGCAAACCTTATAAACACAGCTGTTCATGATAAATCCGCGGCCCTTTGATTAAAAGGGACCAAAAGGAACTTGAGGCTCCCCTTTTGTTTATTCTTTGTGTTCTTTTGCTATTTTCCCTTGAAACTGTGTATTCTGCAGTTTCGGGAAAGCTCCAGTTTCTCTTTTATCTACCGGGAAACTGCATCTTTTGTAAGATGGAATCTTGTTTTTAGCGTTTTACAACATACCTAAAATTTTGAATTTGCAGGTACTTTTTAATTTTGCTAACGTGTAAACCAGAGCTGTGCTATTGTATTAAAGATGCACACAGTGAGGTGATGGAAAGGAAAGCTCCTTTAGTCATGCACATAAAAGCAAAGTCTTGGACAATGGGAAAAAGTTTTCTTTTTGCTTTACAGGGTAAAATGGAAAAAGCTTCATTCAAGATGTGATTTTAGGTTTGACTGTTAGTCCTGCAAAGGTGGGAACTGTGTTTTTGTCATTGTGGTGGCTCAATATCTAAGGAAAATGAACCAAAACATAGTCAGCACTTGCTATGGGACAAGTCATGTGCTGTCCGAGGTTCTCAAACGCAACCAGGCCTCGCAGTCACCTAAAGGGTTTGTTAAAGCATTAGCGGCTATATATCCCTCCCATTGCTGGTTTAGTAGGATAGGGATGGGGCCCCGGGCTGTACATTTCTAAGTTCCAGGTGATGCTCATGATGCCAGCCATGGGACATACTTTAACAATCAACATGTTATGTCAAACCAAAAGAGAAATCTCCACAACCTGTAAAATGTCATTCTGCCCTTCTAACAGATGAGGAAATCAAAGCTCAGGATACTTTAATAACTTGCCTGAATTTGCCTACCTAGTAAATAATAGACATTGGACTTAAGCTCAAGTATGTTTCACTTCAAAGGTCATGCTCCAAGGTATAGTAGTAATAATAATAACAGTAACATAAGTAATTAGTAATTGGATCAAGCTTCCATAATATACCAGGCACTGTTGTAGGTACTTTACACATATTATCTCATGTAACCCTGACAAAAAGACCTACGGAGTAGGTTAGATTATAAATGTGCACCAAATATTAAATAATGGTGTACATTTGACAGCAAAATTTCAGTAGAAATTCTAAAATTAACATATCTCTTCTATGAAATTACCACTACCCCTTGGACATAAATTTATACAGGATTGGCAGTGAGTGAAATATTTTCCTATGATGGAGTTTTGGAAATTATTCTCACTACACTTCTCTTTTTATTTTTTTAAAGATTTTATTTATTCATTTGACAGACAGAGATCACAAGTAGGCAGAGAGGCAGGCAGAGAGAGAGGAATGGAAGCAGGCTTCCTGCTGAGCAGAGAGCCCGACTTGGGGCTCAATCCCAGGACCCTGAGATCATGACCTGAGCCGAAGACAGAGGCTTAACCCACTGAGCCACCCAGGTGCCCCTACACTTCTCTCTCTCTCACTTTTTTTTTTTTTAAGATTTTATTTATTTATTTGACAGACAGAGATCACAAGTAGGCAGAGAGGCAGGCAGAGAGAGAGGAGGAAGCAGACTCCCCGCTGAGCAGAGAGCCCGATGTAGGGCTCAGTCCCAGGACGCTAGGATCATGACCTGAGCTGAAGGCAGAGGCTTTAACCCACTGAGCCACCCAAGCGCCCCCACACTTCTCTTTTTAAAGATTCATTTATTTGAGAGAGAGAGAGAAAGAGTGTGTGTGTGTGTGTGTGTGTGTGTGTGTGTGTAGAGGGGCAGAGGAAGAACATTCTCATGAAGATTCCCATTGAGCCTGACTCAGGGCTGGATCTCATGACCCTGAGATCATGACCTGAGCTGAAGCCTAGAGTCAGATGCTTAACCGACTGAGGCACTCAGGTGTCCCTATTACTATACCTCTAAACAATACCCTTCAGTCTGATAATTTTTTTGTTTTAATTATCTTTTTTTATAATTCTTTCTCTGGTTAGCCCAAACTAAGCTCATATCAGGCTTCTTAGAGCAAAAAGAGCTTTTATTTATTTTCATCTCTTAAACACTTATGGGAGAGAATTGACGTTCTGTCCCAACCCTATTCTGGAAACTATAATGGACAATTTATGTGTGTTTTCTGGCTTAGACCTTCTACTCTTGTCATTTATATGCTGTGCAGCCTTGGAAAAATCATTGATGTCTCTGAGGCTCACTTTCCTCCTTTGTCAAACAGAGATCACAGGATTTTCCCTTCCCATTTATTAAGGAATACCAGCATACCAGGCACTCAAAGCAGCTATTTGTCATATTCATACCAATCTATAAAATAATAACACGATTAAAATAAGTCAAGAGTGATTACTTACTGGATGATTTTTGCATAACTTTACCATTGTAAAGGTTACATGTTTTTTCCATAAAGATATTTCGTTCCTTATATTTTATACCTGAATTTGTGACTTCTGATGGTCTGACACTGGAAGAAAATAATACATGATAAAATGAAATATCAACCACAAAGGATGAATAGGCACTTTTAGGCTTTAAATACGTATCTTACTTTGACAAAAAAAAAAAAAGTTAAAAAAAAATCCCTCTATACTGTGGACCTAAGTGATGACATTTGTTTATACTAATCAAGTCATATCTTTGAATAAAATGGCTGCTAGCCCAGGTAATGAGATAAAAGGGTAGGAGCCAGAGAGGCCAATAGGCTAGTTAAGCAAAGATTCCCATAGCAACTGGAAGGTCAGAGAAAAAAATTACA
The DNA here is from genome assembly GCF_964662115.1 of Mustela nivalis. Lineage (NCBI taxonomy): Eukaryota > Metazoa > Chordata > Mammalia > Carnivora > Mustelidae > Mustela > Mustela nivalis. Next base: position 89,763,118 of record NC_139020.1, read on the forward strand.
CAGAAGAAAATTTCACAGAAGCACACACTATTCTTGCTCTGTGTGTAAATTATATGGGCTAATCGAAGGTATGTATCCACACTGGTACGTACCCAGTGTGAGGCCTGGCTCTTCACGTATGGTATCCAAAAATGCAAAAAAAGTTCAGTATTTTTGAGGCTTATCTTATGAATCTATGGGAAATTTTAGATCAGCTCGAATCCATGGAAAAAGTGTTATCAATAAAACAGAGGAAGTGAAATCATTACATCGTTGTACATAATTCCTGTCAGAAAATAGGAAATGGTCTCAACTACATTTAACATTCACTATATAGACCTCTCCTTTAACAGTAACAAATTTTATTGCCCAAGATCATTATTAGTCTCTTGGAGGCTTCAGGTCAGAAAACACACCCATTTTTCAAATAATTACTGGGAACCCTGGGGCATGCCGTCTCCCTGCTGCCTCCCTTCCTAGCATCTGCTAGCCCTCCTGCTGACTGATCTCCCACCCCCTAAATTTCATTCACAGTTCTCTTGCCTCCTGAGTAGCTGGAGAACTTCAAGAGGTTTCCTATACTCATAGCCCCAATTCCCTGCTCTACACAGTGAGTTACTCACTGTGGTTTCAAAGGAGAGGAGTTGGGTGGCTGTTTGGCGATGCGCCTAATAAATAACACTATTCAATAAATGTCCATTTCCTTCCCTCCTTTCCCTCTGTTCTATTTGGACTGTATTTCCCAAATTCAAGAGTTTAAAATATCAATACAAGTGAAATTAAGTCTATGTATCTCAAAGTTAGTATTGTGTATTATTTATATAGCTTTAAGTAGCAATTTATTGATTGCTTTTTTTATACATAAATAAACTTTTCATTTTGGAGTTGTTTTAGATTTACAGAAAAGTTGTGAAGATAGAATAGCACAGAGTCCTGATATATCCCTCACCCAGCCATCCCTCTAGTTAACATCTTATATTACCAGTTATCACAACTAAGAAGCCAATTTGGTACATGACTATTAACTGAACTCAATATTTTATTAGGATTTTCCTAATTTTTTCCTAATGTCCTTTTTCTGTCCCAAGAAATCACATTATATTTAGATTTCTGACTCCTTAGCTTCCTCTGCTCTATGACAGTTTCTTAGACTTTCCTTGTTTTTTATGAACTTGACAGTTTTGAGGAATACTTGTCAGATATTTTGTAGAATGCCCTTCTATTTGTGTTTATCTAATGTTTTTCTTAGGGTTAGATGGGGGTTATGGGTTGGTGGGAGGAAGTCAACAGAGATGAATGTTATTCTCATTATATCTTATCAAGGGTACATGCTATCAACCTGTCTTATCACTGTTGATGTTAACCTTACCATTGGCCAAGGTTGTGTTTGCCAAGTTTCTGCCCTGTAAAGTTACTTTCCCTTCCTTTCTGTATACTACTATCTAGAAGCAAGTTTTCAGGCACAGCCTATAGTTAATGGGGGTGGGGGTGATGACAATGGAAGTTAAGCTCTATTTCTTTAATTGGGTTAAATATCTACATAAACTAATTATTTGGAATTATGGATTTTTTTAAAAATTTTATGTATTTATTTGACAGAGAGAGATCACAAGCAGGCAGAGAGGCAGGCAGAGAGAGAGGAGGAAGCAGGCTCCCTGCTGAGCAGAGAGCCCGATGTAGGGCTCAATCCCAGGACGCTGAGATCATGACCTGAGCCAAAGGCAGCGGCTTAACTCACTGAGCCACCCAGGCGCCCCTATGGATTTTTTGAAAAGGGAATCTTTGTTATCCAAAGCCTGAAGCAGTTGGCATTTTTTCCCCCAAAGTGCACTGGACTGGCTCTTTCACAATATGTAGTCCCTCATGAATCAGGACATATTATATGGCCACTATCTGGGCTTGAAAAACCACTGTGATGGCATTCTTAGAGAGTTATTTTAAGATAGTAAGAGAATCTGTAAAAATAAGAACTTGGTGGTGGGTATAGGAAGGGTAGAGTGTAGTACAGGTTAGGTTAATACTATTTCCTCCCCCCCACACCCGGAAAAGTATTATTAGTATTATTGTTATAAACTGAGGTACAAACTGTTGAGGGAGGCCTAGAAGTAGGGAGGTCTACCTTTGGACTAGATAATGCTAGACCTTTATTTTCCCAAGACACTCTGAACTCTTTCCTGCTTTTAGGCCATTTCCTTCCTGGCTCTCTCATCCAGTGATACTAAGTCAACCTTGCCTCTCTCCACTAAAGAGTTAAATCCAGAGGGAAAGGGGCAGGCATAAGGTAGGAGAGACTCTCCCGAGAATCACACTAAACTGTACTACAGAGATGACTGCTGGGGAAGGACAGTCATAGTGACAAAGCTCTCACCACAGGGCAGTTCTATGAAACACTAGCCAGCAAGATCAACTTCATATTCAAAGTCCAACTTATTGCTTCCTTTCTGTAGACATCTGACATTTGGAGGAATTGGTTACTATGAAAATGCACACACAACTGGAAAGAGGTGACTGTTCCCCAAATTCCTAATGGATGAAGATAAAAATGCAGAATAATGTAATAAAGGGCTTAGAGTTAAAACTTGGCCAAAAGGTCTTACATGGTGACACCCAGAAGAGGGCCTACTATGGGCTCTGGCAGCCTTGCCATCAATTCTATGAGAAAGAAAGGCTCTACCTGATCTCCCATCTCTTGGTTCAGGATACAAAAGGGAAGAATGACATGTGACAAATCCCTAAGCACCCTACCAGGCATTAAAGGAAAGCAAAGTAGCTGGAGTAGTGGCTTAAGCATAGCAGGCACTTGACAAACCACTCACTTGACTCAGCAACTACTGATTTTTCCATAGGGTCACATGATACTTGTTGTGCAGGTGGTATGGAGTGGTGGCAAAGAGTACTGGCCCTGGAGCCAGAAAGCCTGCTTTGGGATCTCTGGCTCCCCTCTTGCTGGTGGGTTGACCGTGGGCCAATCACTTAACTTCTTCTCTCCTCGTTGTGAGATGGGGATGATAATTATAACCATTGCCAATGATTACAGGGACAATTAAATGAGTTAAGCACATAAAGACTTTAGAGCAGTGCCTGGAATATGGCAGGAGCTCAGTAAGTATTGCCTATTAGCACTTTAAGCAAGAATAAGAAAATATGTTCCACTCAAAGTAGGGAGTTCCATCACCCTTATGGCCAGCCCTAGCACTCTTGGGAACTCTCAAAATTATGAGACAAAAAATAAGGAGATGTGGTACCTTCAAAAATCACAATTTGTTGTACTAGCATTTTTAAGACTTAAGCTTTAAAAATTGTGTAGACGTTTGGGGCCCCTGAGTGGCTCAGAGGGTTAAGCCCCTGCCTTTGGCTCAGGTCATGATTTCAGGGTCCTGGGATTGAGCCCCGCATAGGGCTCTCTGCTCAGCTGGGAGCCTGCTTCTCCCCTTCTCTCTGCCTGCTGCTCTGCTTACTTGTGATCTTTCTCTGTTTGAAATAAATTTTTTAAATCTTTTTTAAAATTTTTAAATAAATAAACAAATAAATAAAAATTGTGTAGACTTCCATTTGTTCTATATGGGCAAAGGATGATTATTGCCACAGATTTTTGGCAAAAGTAGACTGTCAATCCTCCAAGTGTTTTATGTCATATAAGGCCTAATTTAAAATGCGATTTTAATGTTTTGTGTATTTTTTCTTATAGCTGTCCATAAATTTTCTAATTTAATTTCTCACAGAAGATCTACCGGCAGGATAATTAGGTAATCAACAGCATATAAACAATATTAAATATCAGTTCCCTCTTAACCATAATAAAGAATTTAGAACATCATAATTATTTCTCATGTCTAAGAGACATCAATTTTAAGTGTGCCTTCTGTCTTATACAAACTTACTGAGTAACTAAGGGAAATTTCGTTCATTTCCCATCTGATTCTTTTATCCTGGGTTCTGATAATTAACCCTTTCCCGACTTTTGAAATGGCAGCCAAAGTGAAAAGTGTTAGAAACAGAAGATAGAGTAGTCTTGCTCTTTGCTGCCCTAGAATAAGAATGAAGGTCAATGAGACAGAGGTCTACGCGTGAATAGATTTGACTTAACTTTAGAGTCATTCTATAATAAAGACTGGTTCAGTATCAGAGAAGGCCTTCTTTAAGATGGGGAGTGCCTCCCATAGGAATTATTCAAGAAGAGTCTGTGATGTGCTTCTCTGAATGATGTGTCAGGAATCAGTCAAGTCTAATGCTTCTTTCAAGTTCATTATCAAATTGTTAAAGGTTAATAAACATGCGGGGAAAAAAAGTTCATTCTCACAAATAATCAAAAAATTCAAATGAAAACAATAATGAGATACCATGGCAACAGTTTTAGGACTTGACAACATCCAGTGTTGGTTCTGAGGCAGTCGCCATTTCTATGCAGTAGTGGTAGAGGAACCCACAGGTCTGGGGACAGCAACTTAGCACAATGACCCAAAGGCCTTTGAATCTTTGGACTCCACAATTCCTTTTCGAAGGATTTATTTTAATGACAAATGCCATTGGGTCTTCTAATATGTAAGCATGAAGGTGTTTAAGAAATGTTTTCCCAGATAACATTTGTCAAGCCTAAATGCTTGACAGAAAGGCTAAAAAACTCCTAAGTTCCTAGGGTGTCATTACAGATGTGGGGGTCTGCGGACACCTCTGTTAATTTGCACAGGAATGGACTCCCTGTGTATTTTTTGTATGATATAACAGGTTATAAACTATGTATGCTACTCTTCATTTTCATAAGATGTACGTTTATTTGCTTATTTGCCTGGAACTGGAAATACCTAAGTTTTGCAACAGGTGATTTTTCATCTTTTTGCTTCTTGCTTATTAGTACATCCAAAACTTCTAAAGAACATGTTTTTTTGGTTTTGAGGGGTTTTTTGCAGTAAAGAAATACTCTCAAGTTATACTGTTTGAGCTACTCATTTTATCTATAACTTTTCTAGATAAGAATAGTCTTGTATGAGTCCGGAAATCAAACATTGCTATGAAGGAAGAAAAATCTTTGTCCACTGTTTGTTTGTTTTTACTATTTTTGCCTACTTTACCCACCTATTTTACCCTTTCATTTATTTCTTCCTTTTTTTCACTTTTGCAGAATCTAAGAAAGGAAAAAAATCCGTTTCTCTGCATCAACTGTGAAGTTAGCATTAGGACTTTATATTACTCTCTTAAATTCTATATTTGTCTTCATCTCCCCAGGACTTAAATTGAAAATGACATTTTACCACCTACCCACTTCTCACACATAATATTACACAATACCTTAAGCGCTATGGAAACCTGTTATTTATGTATAAGCCAGAAGATAATATATGCCAAGATCTTTATCCTAGAGAGAGGATCTTAGGAGTTAAGATGAGAATGTAGCTTTCAAGTGTCTGATTTTTCCCCTTATTTTTCCTGCTTCTTCCACATTCTATGGGCTTTTCCTTTTTGCATCTCCATCTTTCTTACTGTTTTGCCTCCCTCTGAACATACCCCCACCTGCCCACAGACGTACCAGCTGTGCTTTTCTCTCTTCAGTTTCCTTAAATTCTTTCATGTATTTTTAAAGATATTTTTGCAAATGGACCAAAACTGGCATGATTTCCTCCTTGTATTTACTAATCTGATTAGGAATGGGGCCGTCCTTGAGAATAATATTCTCTTATGCAGAAAATCATCTGTAGTCTCCTCAGTATTGGATGGAGGCCACGGAGGACATTTTCCAGCTGACAATTACATTGCACTGGTATGTTTTCCATAGAGGATCCCTGGTCCTGTTCCTGGGAAAAGTGAAGGATTTACCTGCCAAACCAATTCTGAGGATACATTTTTTGCCTTTCTTCTTCCAATTAGTTCAGTAATTCAAAAGTGACATTATTCTGTACTATCTGCTTACCATAAAGTCCTAAAATTATTTCAATCCAGTCATCTAAATTAGATAAAGCAGAAATTTTAAAGATAACAGGCATTTTTTGATGTATTATTGTTTGAAAAAATGCAGAATAGAGGCAACTTTGCTTCTTACTACTGGAAATTTCAAAGGAAAAGCTGATTTTTAAAAAAAAAAGAATAATTAAGTGTGTCATAGGGAAGAGGAAATTAGTCTATTAACTGAAATACTCTTAAACAAGAATCTGTGATGATATTTGCCTTCACTCTGCTAGGAGTGTGACAGGAAGAGAAACAATGCTCTATCTGTGTTACCCTGGGGTAACTTTAGTTCCTCATCTGTTAAATTTAGTTGGGTGGCAGGGTTGGGGCCTTTTATCATGTCTAAAATCTTTCCATTCCCAGCATTCTATGATTGTACAGGATTGGTCATGCTATATTTCTAAATTGAAAACATCCTTCTGCCTGAAAGTAAAATGCCACTTGACATTTCAGCAAGCCATAATTCAAGGAAATGGAAGAACAAATACCAAAGTGTAATTTAGTGTAACAGGATGTTTAAAGGGGGATTTTTTTTTCTTTTATCTCCCTGTCAGCAGAGTTTCAAAAAGTCTGAAAGCAAAATAATTCATTAATTAAGAAGCAAAAGTATATTTCTGAATGAGGTGCTAGATTCCTTGGGCAGGACAAGGAGATAGCTCTACAACCAACCTTCTGACATCAGGCCCACCCTGATGGACCAAAAATGGACCAAAACTGGCATGATTTCCTCCTTGTATTTACTAATCTGATTAGGAATGGGGCCGTCCTTGAGAATAATATTCTCTTATGCAGAAAATCATCTGTAGTCTCCTCAGTATTGGATGGAGGCCACGGAGGACATTTTCCAGCTGACAATTACATTGCACTGGTATGTTTTCCATAGAGGATCCCTGGTCCTCTAGGATAGAAACAGACTGAAGATGCGGTAAGAGAGGAGAGAGCTATAGGTATGCATTGTGTCCCACTGCCCTGGGGAGAGGAAGGAAGCTTCCAGTCAGAGTTTAGTGTATGCCCCCCTGGGGTAACCATTAGAAGGACAGAATGGATCAAAGACTCATCAACACCTGATAAAGTCTACAGGCAAAAAGCTCTGACATCAGCTATCATGTGAGTAGGGAACGAAGGGCAACCAGGCAGCTGGTGTGGTAAGAATGTGTGAGCTTCTTATGAGCCAAGCCAAAGTTGACTCAGAAGTTGTGCAAGAGGAGAGGCCTGCCATTGAGAGGGACTGTAACAGGAAAACCAATGCGTATCACCAAAGGTAACCTCAGTTAGCGGGGTTGAGCCATAAGAGATTGGCCAAAGGTGCATGAATTTATAAACAGGCAATGCAGATGTTTGCATCTGCATGATGCAGATGTCTCTGAGTGCAGACACGAGAGAAACTTCCATCAAACCTCCTTAATATAAACGCACTTTAGCTAATAATATTTAATTAATTAATTATTAATATTATTAACTATTAAATATATCATTAAATATTAATTAAAATTAATAATTTTTCTATAAACCCCAAAAGTAATACTATGTACATGATAAACATGTTCACTTATATCAAAGAACATACAATGAATAAAATCATCCTCATAAATTATATTTGTTGAGTACAAAAGATGAAATTATGAGAGGGGAGCCCAGGAAGCTCAATCAGGTAAATGCAGGACTCTTGATTTCGTCTTGGTTCATGATCTCAGGGTCCTGGGATTGAGCCAGGTGGATTTCCGTGCTCAGCACAGACTCTGCTTGTTCCTCCCTTATATCCCACTCCCAATTTGTGCGCTCTCTCTCTCAAATAAATAAACAAATAACATCTACTAAAAAATTATGAAAGCATGGGTTAATGAAAAGAACTATTGAAACTGCCTGGCATTAGAGAAAGAGAGGAATAGAAGAATGGGATCCAGAAGAGTGGGATGAAGAAAGGAAAGAGCTTCATTCACAATGAAGAAAAGACAAGAAGAGTTCAAAAGAGAGTCATGTCTAATATTCAAAGTTAACCTCTTTGAACTTTTGTCATATAAGCCACTGTACACCTTACCAAAACCAGGAGTAAATCTGATATACATTTTGAGATAGATACACACATACATTCATACATACATACATACATACATACATACATACAGAGATTATATTGTTTTTCAGTAAAGGGGCTAATTTGAACAATTGGGATGATGATGGAACAGAAACAGAGGACTAGAAGATCCTTAATAGAGATCAAGAATTCAATGGATTAAGCCACCAGTGGGTGGCTTAATCATTAAGTATCTGTCTTCAACTCAGATCATGAACCCAGCGTCCAGGGATCCAGCCCCAAATCAGGCTCTCTGCTCAGTGAGAAGCCTGCTTCTCCCTCCCCTACTCCCCCTGCTTGTACCCTCTCTCACTGTTTCTCTGTCAGACAAATAAAAATAAAACCTTAAAAAAAAAAAAAGAATTCAATGGAGGCAAGAAATTGAACTAGATATAATAACCCCAATAATATAAATTATCCCTCACCACACACACCCTTGAAGTAGTCATTGCATGTTCCACGAATCACAGAGAGAAGTTTGGGCCAATCATTTTAGGTCTTATCTGAACTCCAGTTGGCATCCAGGTAACACTTAAAATTACTTACTTGCATGCGGTTTCATCTTTGTTTTTCTTATCAAGTAGAGAATGCTCTGGTAGGTCTAAACATGATTCCTCCTTAGAAAGTAGAGGAATTTCCCTTTTGCTTTCTTCTTGAATCTCACTTTTCATTAAGTTAGTATCTCTTTTAGGAAGGGAAAAACAGTTTTCAATTTGCCCATGCTTTGCCTGGAAAAAGAGACTTATTTTATTTTTATGACATTTTTTTTTGAACATTTATGTGCTATACTACTAATTGAAGTCCTGGGTACATACCAAAAAAAATAAATGAAACATGGTTCTTCAAAGGCCTTACAGTTTTATACGGGAGATGAGACATATATATGTAACTTTAATAAAGGTAGAAAGTAGTAAGTGTCATAAGAAACACAGATTCTCTGAAAAGATAATGAACTACAAAAAATTGAATAGCAAGATATATGTGTACTAAAAAATAACTTTTGCTGAAAAATTATCAGTTAATTTTTCATAAAACTACTTTCTTTGACTATAATGCTTAATACCTAGCAGAAGCTCTCATTGACATTTTATTTTATATTTGAGATACAGAACCAATGTCCTTGTCTTATGTCAATTCCCATCATACACACAGGGATGGATGAGGGAATACAGCCCGTGTGGTATGAGGAAGTCAGGCATCCCTAGGATATCTGACTGGCCTATAAACTGCTAATCTTGTCAGAAGGGACTACAGAGGACCCAGGAAGATGGAGGCAATGAATGAATCAAGCCTCCTATAAGGTGATAAATAGCAAAGGAAGTTCAGCCCTAGCGATTACTGGCAATAGGGAGAGGTAGGAACTACAGAGAACTGGAGAGAACCCATTTTACAGTTATTCTCAGGGACTGGCATGCTCCTTTTCAAGAGAAGCAGGAAATCTGGATCTTCTATGAAATCTTTATTATTTAAATATGAGTACTTTAAAAAAAAAAAAAAAAAAAAAGAAATGGGGCACCTGGGTGGCTCAGTGGGTTAAGCCGCTGCCTTCGGCTCAGGTCATGATCTCAGGGTCCTGGGATCGAGTCCCGCATCGGGCTCTCTGCTCAGCAGGGAGCCTGCTTCCTCCTCTCTCTCTGCCTGCCTCTCTGCCTACTTGTGATCTCTCTCTGTTAAATAAATAAATAAAATCTTAAAAAAAAAAAATAAAAAAATAAATAAATATGAGTAACTACATCATAATTGAAACACTGGGTGAGTACGCACAACCCACAACATGGGCCCCCACAGTACCAGAAGGAGAGGTGCCAGTGCCCACACCCTGCCTAATGCAACTGTGGTCAGTGTGTGAAGAGGAGCACTGAATGCATGCACACATCACTAATGTATTGATAGCATAATCATCGGACAGTTTCCTGGGACAAGGCTATCTACCTCCACAGATAAATTATCTCCACCCCCATTTTCCCAACTCCAGAAATACACATACCACACTCTAAATTTTAAAAAAGTCGAACTTGAAAACCAACCTCAGATCTATAGCTATGTTATAAAAATTGCTTAGTTATTTAAAAAAACAACCTCATTCATGAAATATATGGAATCACATGGCACGTCATTTTAAATACTTCAATCAGACTGCGTGTGATTGGAAAATTAAGTCTTAATGTAGGAAATTAAAATACATTACTGCATTTCCTCCTGTTTTTATAACTACCAAATGAGAATTAATTCAACTAAACAAATACAACATTCAAATGTAAGGCAGAAGTCAAGGCACTGTACACATCAGGTTTGTTCAGCAAAAATTTTCTGATCCAAATGATGTTTACTAATTGGGTCTCTTCTCCTTCTTATCTATGTATCACCATCTGCCTTCCATATCCTTCTGTTCTTTCTCTAAATGAGTGTCTCTTCTTATACAACAATGAGAAGGACATTCACCACTGCTATTTTCCAGTATCTATTAATTTATTCTCTTCCCTTCTCTCTCCTCTGTCTTCCTCTCACCGCAATCCCAACCCCTGGGACCAGCAGCACCTATATTCAAGACGGCTTAATCAAAGGGAGTCCTTGGCTGGGGGACTTCATGCAGGAAAAAAAATGGAAAACCCAGCTGTCTCCAGGTTTGTCAGCCTTTACTAAGACTACCCCAGCCCTGGGGGCTCTTTTCCTGCCTTGAACATAGAGGGAAAACCAAACCATTTTCACACAGGCTTTTTGAGTCTAGAATCGTTCAAAATACAAAGACTTTATAAAACAGCTAAGGACAAATATCAAAGGCATAAAAATGAGCAGTTTTAAAGGCACACGCTTCTTAATTAAAATAAAATTTAGCCGCAGCTACTGTGCGGCGGGCACAATATGGCACCCGCACCTAGAGCGCTGTGATTTCTTGCCTCAGTCTCCTCTAAGAAACTTACTTTCCAGATGTTAGCCACTTGATGAAACTTTTTCTTTACCTGTTGTTCTAACCTCCACTTCAAGTCTCCAGAGCCCAAAAAGCACGGCCATACAGCAATTCAGCATTACATTAACTTCTTCACTTACAGTAGCATCTTTCCAACTCATCTTGTGCTCAGAATGCCAGCTATGGCCCTCTGCCTCATTCACCACACACCTACGCACATGCGTGTGCACGCATTTGAGTTACTACTCAGAGGCTCTTTTTTTTCCAATTGAGAAAAGTCTAGCCCTTGCCTTATTTACAGAGCAGAAGAGACTGTACAGCTCTTGAGTGCTACCTGGAGATTCCCATATTACCCGGCTAAACATGGGCCCACCACCCCAGATTATTTTCTGATTTATCATCATCATTTGTGTCCCGTAGGGTTGTATAAAACTCTTTCAGAACAGGTTGACATCATCAAAACAATTCAAAAGTGAACAACATCAATCTTCGTCTTCCAAAATGAAGACAGTTGCTGTTTCTCATGGCATGACTAAAAATGGAGTCTGCCAAATAGAACCAAGTCAACCAGCCAGACTGAAAGTGAGGTGTCAGCCCAACCTCATCCCTCCAGCCTGACCTTATGCAACTATGCCTCGACAGTAATGACTGAAACACATCAAACTGATATTTTGTCCCTCAAGTCCCAAAGGGAGCAAGAACAGAGTCCCCATGAAGACAAATGGAAAAAATAAAATAAATCTGAGATAATGACTATTTCCTTTCTACCATGCCCCCCACTTCTGTTTGTCTTAATAGGTATAAATGGGAACTTAGTTTCGTGGGAGGAAGGGTTAAAAGCATAAGCTCTGAAATGAGCCAGCTTGATTCAAAAGCTAAATTCTACAACTTGGTAGCTTCTATGAGCTCAGGAGTTAATTCAAACCTTTTGTGCCTCTGTTTTCCATTTGTAAAATGGCGATAATGAAGAGCTCCTCCCTCATGGGATGAGGAATTGTGATTACATGAGATAATTCATGTGGAGACCATAGAACAGAGTCCTAGTCATACAGGAAAAACTCAGCAACTGTTAGTAGTTGTTGTTATTTGGTGAGGAATAAATCAGACAGGAAGAGGTTTATTTTTCCTAAAGTTTTCTGTATTTGATTATTACTTGACAGTCATTGTCCTTTACCTGCTTAAGAATAACATGGTAATTATATCGATACTGCGTTTTTACTAGACGTTGAAACTGAAGGAGTTTTAAATAGAAGGTTTTCTGAGAAATTCTGAAACATTTTGAGCTGCACAGAGCCTCCATCTTTCCATGTCTCTAGAGTCTTCCACTTGATGGAACTGTCATGGTTAATGGTAAACAAGACAAGAGATGCCTGGAGCTACAGCTCCAGAAATGGAAGTCAGTTCTTTCATGACTGATGAACATTAACAGCTGATGAGACTCAAATAGAAATCAGCCCAAGTTCATACTAAATGTCAAGTAAATACTAGAATAATAAAGAAGCAATATTTCTACCTGACCAAAGATCCAGAGAGGAGCACCACAGACATCAGTCACACAAATGCTGCCGTCTGCAGATGAGGAGATAATCAGTAAGTGGCCACCCATCTTACACATCTCTAAGGAACTTATCTGGTCTTCATGAGGTCGGAAGGATCGTATCAGAGCTGGGGCCTGTGTTATTTTGCTCTTGCTGGAATTAAGACAGTATTCCTGAATGAAAAGAAATTCCAGAATTCTAAGAAGTCCAAGTATTAAATTATCGCAGCAACATAACACTTTTTCTTAAAATGTCTTATACAGAAATGAAAAAAAGTACATTCGGGAAAAATTCTCTGTTCTCCAAGTGCAAAAGAATAGTTCATCATAACAGAGTTTAGAAAAATTGTACTAAGTGTCAAAAAATGTTTCTAACTGATTTGCCTGAACTGAGAAGTGGAACGAAAGGAAGAGGGGAGGAGAAGAATGAAAAGCAGAAAGAGTTAACAGTCAAGTCAGTTATTTGAGAGAGATGAATTTTACCATTTGTAGATAGTTGCATATTATATGATTTTATAATATTATTAGAAAATCAAGCAGGTAATCACTGACACAAAAATCCCAAACTAATTCAGATGATGATAATGTTGGATGAAGGACCAATACTCTGTTTAAATTGGGTTTACAGTCTCATTTCGAATAAGGTATATCCTAATTACTTGTGCTCAAACAATGCTTCAGTACCTTCCTGACAATACTGCATTCCTAAATTGGGTGAGTGACTTGATTACCCATATGTATACACACATATACATACACACATACACACATGTATATGTATACGTGTGTGTATATATATTTGTATGTGTGTATATATGATTTATTTAGTTGAGAGTGAGAGAGTACGTGAGTGCAAGTGGAGAGAAGGGCAGAGGGAGAGGGAGAGAGAGAATCTCAAGCAGACTCCCCACGGAGCACAGAGCCTGATGACATGGGTCTGGATCTCACAGCCCATAAGATCATGGCATGAACTGAAACAAGAGTTGGCTTAGTCAGTTGCTCAACTGACTAAGCCATGCAGATGCCCCAGGCTTGAGAAGATTTTCATACTGAGAACAGTCTGTATTTCCCCATAAATTATTTAAGAGATCTCTCTGCCTGATACATGTTAATGTTTCCTTTACAGTACTCAGACTGATAATGTCTTCCCTTATCCAGGAGATAAATAAGACCAGATTCCTAGTTATCTGCAGCACAAGGCAATCAACAATGCTAAGGATATGAGAATACTGTCAATTTACTTCTATATCCCAGATTTTCAATTGTCCATCCAGACCTCCTGTGGCGAGGTATTGGTTTGACTTATCAGTAGACATAATAATGGATCCAACTCCACCATGAGCCAAAAATTCAGCCAGAAGTTGCTTCTTAAATGTGTCCCAGAATCTGACATACCCAGATCCTCCACACGACACCAGGTTAGCTCCTCCTAACGTGTAAGACAAGACTTAATTAGGAAAATGTAACAACACAAACCAGAAAAAAATGTCTTCAGTGGCTTGCCATGCGGAAAGCATTTGGCTATTGGAGCGATAGGCAGCCTGGATAGCAATTTCCAGCACTTCGACTTTCTCCAATATAAAATGGAAATAATGCCATGATAACATTACTGTTTTGTGTTGAGTATTAAATGAGATTGGAAATGCAAGATGTTCCATTACATTGAATTCCCTTTCCTTCATTATTTCAATATAATTGGTTTTTAAAGTTAGATAGAATTAATTTGTTCTCCCAAATAAATTTATCAAGTATTAATTTCAATATTGTGATAATATTCTAATTACATTAACCCATCTTTCTTAATAACCTATATACATATACACCAAAGAAGTATAATTCCTCCCGCATGGAGTTGGCTGCATATATGTCGTTAGAGCAGCATAGATGTTAATTTCTCTACACAGTATCATGCATTTAGGATTCTATTTATGGGCTTGTTTTTTAATTTTTTATCAAGAATTCATTGGGAGCCCTTATGGAACCCTTTTTTGGCTCACAGGCCTAGAACTCACCTTTTCATTTTCTATTTTTATATGCTTTGTAGAAGCACTCTCCCTAAATTATTCTTCTGTGGCCAAGTTCCTATTATTATTTGATAAATCTGTAGATGACTTTCAATTTACTTCACAAATGTACTGCCAATTAACAATCATATCTGTTTAAGGTAGAAATAATGACTTGTAGCCGCTTCGGTGGAAACAATTTGGGAATACTGATAACATTAAGAAGAATTAGTGTAGAGGAAATGAGAGCAATTTCAGGATAATGGTTCATTTTGTGAATAGAAGGGAGTTCTAGAAAATACAAAGTTTTAGAATCTAACTGTTTCAAAGTCTATTCTAAATACTCCACAAGGTTTCTTAAATTCTTAAGGGTATACCTTTATTGATTTTTAATGCTGAAAATTTTTATATAAAAATCATGCAGATCTATCTGCAAATTGAATGTGGGTAAGTAAATATGGAAAATATGGTTTGGATATGTTTAGTTCTTTTCATACACATAACACCTACACGTCTAGATTGTCCATACTAAGAAAAAATATTTATAAAACACAATTTTTTAGATGAAAGGTAAAACAATATGCATTATTCTCAAAAGCATATTTTAATTTAGAGAAAATGCAGGCAGCATCAACACCATGCTAACATAACTATTGAAAACAAGGGGGAAATTAAGCAAAAGGTTATTTCATCTATGTAATGCCAAATGGCTACAGTAAGTGACCTGGTGGCACCAGTCTTAGCATACATCTCAGCAGAAGCACTAACCAGGACCCTGACTTACTCTGGAAAGTAAGCATAACTGGTAATGAAACCCAAGCCATTACACAAAAAGAAAAGAAAGAGAAGGGAGGGAGGTAAGGAAGGAAGGAAGGGTGGGGGCGAAGAAGGGAGGAAATTAAGAAAAAAGCAAGCAGCTCTCTTCATCTAGGATCAGCAGTTATTTCAAATTTTGCCACTGCCCCCATCTCCAAATTTCTCACTATTTTCTTCTAGCCCATTTTGATACTGGGTTCCAGCACAGTGGGACTCTATCCTTCTGGAGCATATAGTCCTAAGCCTTGGCATGTATATTTGGACCCTATTCTTGCTGTGCTCTCTATCCTACCAAACCTCTTTATGCCACAGCAACTCAGATTGTCATCCAGAGCAAACTGTTTGCCAGCATTTCTTCTACTCGGATCCTGAGCTGTGCAGCACTGATTCGCTAGGGGTTCAAATCTGGCTCCTGCTCCTGGACCCTCCCTTCTGAACCCCAACCTCACTTGCTGTGGCTGGGGGGCCTCCCGGGACTCAACATGGACTGTTAGCTACATGGGGTCAAGCTCTACAAGACCCACAAAGGAACACATTAAATGGTCTTCATTGCTCCCTTTCCCCCACATTTTACAAATACATCAATCCACAGTCAGAATGGGAATGTATGTTATACCTGTCTCTGCGGTGGTTTTTCTTGCTTCAAGGAAGCAGAGCCCCACAATAGCATTATTGCCCTTGGTGAGGGTCTCCAAGGAGTGGGCTCCCAGTGCAGCCTGGTTGGTGCTGGTGCAGGTGGAGCGACTCCTCCCAGCGCTGAAAAGCTTTTGAGGCTCTGTACCTGTGATGGACACAAAGCTAGGTGTCTTAATGAGGAGAAACATCTGCTTGTCAACTGAATGCTTATGAAAAACAACAGGCCTGCCTCCATCGGTCTCCGGTGACCCCATCAAGTCTTACAGTAGGCTTCCAGTGAACATCCAACCGACCTTCTGCTATTCACGGCTTCAATGCCAACTTGAAGGGTTGTTTGACTCCACCTTCGTTTTGCATATTACATACACACTGACTGTGTTTTCCCTTGATACAAATTAATAGGGACTTCATTTTGTTGTCAGTGTTAACGTCTTAGAAATCCTGATCTGTTCAAGACAAATGTGATTCTAACACCATGACATTTTCAGCTCATTAATCATTAATACTAATCTTGCAAATAATATAATGAAC
Source organism: Mustela nivalis (assembly GCF_964662115.1). NCBI lineage: Eukaryota > Metazoa > Chordata > Mammalia > Carnivora > Mustelidae > Mustela > Mustela nivalis. The sequence goes on from NC_139020.1 coordinate 89,779,542, forward strand.
ATGAGCTATAATGACTATTTAAATATATTTAAATGATCAGTCTAGCAGCAATATTATCTGCTAGTGAGTTACCCCAGAGAGGACCTTCCTAGGGACACTTCGATTATCTTGTGACATCATCTCCTGGCCACACTAATAAGAATTGGGGATATTCAGAATCTATGAATAGTCTGTTCATAGCTATGAAAAAATCTACACAGGGAGGATCTGCAAAATCTCAAAGCAAGACATCTCTAGCAATGCCTCTCTTGTCTTAGAAGTTTGATATTATCCACTTCTCTTTCTTACCTACCTCTTCGGAGTTTTAATCGTAGCCACAATTGGGCTTGCTGTAAGAGCAAAGATGTCACTCTCCTGCAGGCCAATTTAAAGAAAGAAGCAGAATTCTACCCTTTCCATGGAGGGTTCAAGTGAACCCTAATGGCTAACTCTTCATACAGAGAGCAGGCCAGAGCTTTGTGCGTACAGACAAGTAAGCCCAAATCGTTAAGGGTTTACTCTTAACAAATTACTCCCTCCACTTTCATAAAATAAAGCTGTATTGGACGACCTATCCTTTCCTACGGTCCAGTCCAGCTCTGTGAGTTTATCCAATTGAGACAACAGAACCTCAGTGGGCCATGAAGAATGCCATATTCATTACCTAAATAAATAATCCTAAGGAAAAACCTTCAGTATCTAAGGAAACTGAAATAAAATGCAAAAGGCAATTGTCAAGACATTTTGCTTAAGTATAAAATATTCATGTGCTCGGCTAAACTTCCATAAAATACAATACACTCCCATCTCATGTTCCTCACAGGTTTCTAAAGCAAGAAATAATTTAAGATTTCCAGGTGGCGTAATATTTAATACAAGCTCTAGACTAAGCCTGAGCAGCCTATCAAGTGAACATGAGCTCCTATCTTCCTACCAAGGGGTACCAAGATTCACTCAAAGGCAGTTTGGTTAGGTTTATTGGCAAAAACTAAACTAGATGGAAATGAGAGGCCTGCTCCCTGCTGTCAGTAATTCAGAAAAGCTGATGTGGCATAAAGACAAGCAACAGCACGCCACGGAGAATTTGCTAAGCCAAGTAAATCTCAAGGTTCTTTTTAGTCACTTTGACAGGACAACGGTCTCACTAATCCCTGGCGCTTATGGCCAATCATCTATAATTTAGGAGTGAGCTGCATCAGGAACATGAATAAACAACGAAGCCTACGGTGGTTTGACTCAGCCACATTATTTTATTTTCAAACTTGTACTCACCCGGTTTTGATTCTAGCAGCTTCTGATAATCAGGGTGAAGGACACAGTGAGCATTTTCTGTGTTGTTGTTCCACAGAATGATTTCTCCATCATAACTCCCTATATGAGCCAGGATGGAGAACATAAATTGCCAGAAAGTTGGAAAACATGAGCAACAGCAATGGGAGAAGAAGTCACTATTTGTGAACAGCTTACACACAATCTGGCGCATAGTAGGTACTCTCTGTATTTTTGGAAACATGAATAATAATGACTAGTATTTTATTAAACTTCACAACTTAGAATCCTCATCGTGTACCTGTGTATTCAATGTACTGGAAATTACTGCCATATCTTTTTATTTTATAGTAATAAGGCATTCAGAATACGGGCTTTGCAATTAAACAACTTGAGTTTGATTCTCAGCTCTGCCACCTGCTGGCTGTGTAAACGTGGTTAAGTTATTTACCTGAGGCCACAATTTCATCTATAAAACTGAATTAAAATCGAATTTCATAATGTTGTTGTGAATGAAAAGTACTTAGAATAGTGCCTAGTGTATTATAAGAACTAAAAAAAAAATGTTCATAATGATTATACTTTTTTTGTTATTGAGGGCAAACAAATCAAATCCTTCTTGGTTTCTGTTTGCCACATCTATTAGTGTGTGTGTGTGTGTATTATTTTCATTCCCTCTCTCCTATATTCTTTATTGAATAACGCTTTCTCTAATTCTAAAAATTTCCCTATATAAAGTCCTTCCCTCCTGCTCATCACAGAGAATGTAAAAAAGCCCAAATAGTGAGACAGTCTGGCCAAGCCTGTCCTGGGGAGGAGCGAAGGTCACCCAGACTGCTGTTCTCTGCAGCAAGGCAAGGAGAGGTCCCCACTGAGCAGAGTATTAGGGTCAAGTGAAAAGCAGAAGGGAAGACCCGTATTTGAGTGGGATGTACAGATGGGAACTTTCTTGGGATCAGGAGAAAGAAGAGAAGAATACATACAAAACTCCGTATTGTTCCGGCAAGAGCAACCTGTGTAACTAAAAAATTGGCCAAGGATGATGGATTTGCATGGATTAACTGTACAAGAGAGTAGCCATCTGCTCCCGTGATTTTGAAATGCTTAAGTTATAAAGCGCCTGGCCAAACATTTTCATATAGGACTGGTGGGCTGAGAGTCAATGAAGACATCATCTATCCACCAGTTACAAAAGTAAATTCTGACACTTCTGGAATAATAAAGATGCAGCCTGATATCTTGTCTCCATCACATTTCAGTATGTGCTACCACCTGCAGGGCTGGACTTTCAGCAGCTAAAAAGCAAATTCAACTGCAGAGTTGGCCCTACTGGCAGGTAATCGGGTAATTCCTGAAGACAGTGGAAATGTAAGTGTACACAGAGCTGTAAACCACATATTGTAACACTTCACAGATATCCTGGCTCTTTTCCTGTGAGTTTTCATTCCTCTTAATTGATGACATTTTGGGTTCTATTAAAAAAACAACCTGGGTTGTCAAAATATGGACTCTCTAATTTCATGGTGCAATCTATCTTTATAAATTGTTTTCTTTGGCCAGAAATGATACAACGATTTCTGATCCTCTTTCATATGCACATCAAAGCATGCCCATGCATCTTTTTAAGGGCTTGGATTTGTAGGCATTTGGTGATGCCAGACTTTAACCAAAATTACTTAGACTAAATTGTGCCAAAGTGTTAGCATGTTCCCATTATGAAACATCTGAGTGCCACAGAAGTATGATTTGTTCCCATCATTCCTAATGCTGTTTCTGGAAACAGGACAATAAAAACAGAAGCTAACATTTACTGATAAGCTTACTGTGTGTCAAGCACTGTATTAAGCCCTTACACAGATTAGTTTACTCAATCTTCACTCTAAACCAAGATATTGATATATTCTTATTAGCCAGAGAGAGCCATGGTGTACAGATTAAAGAACTTGTTCAATATGATGCACTGGATAGTGGTGTCACCAGGATCTGAAGCCAGGCAGCCTCACTGTAGAGCTGACAGTCCTCACCACTCATGCTACCCTGGAAGTAAGGACCAAGAGTAGCTCTCAGTGCAAAGGCTGAGTCTTCAAGATATCTATTCATTTTGCAATTCAAAAAAGGATTTTTAAAAGTGACTGAGCCATGGGGCACCTGGGTGGCTCAGTGGGTTAAAGCCTCTGCCTTCAGCTCAGGTCATGATCCCAGGGTCCTGGGATCTAGCCCCGCTCTGTGCTCAGCAGGGAGCCTGCTTCCCTTCCTCTCTCTCTGCCTGCCTCTCCCCCTACTTGTGATCTCTGTCTGTCAAATAAATAAATAAAAATCTTTATTTTAAAAAAAAAAAAGTGACTGAGCCAAAAGAAACCAATTGTTCACCACTGATGGTCCGGAGAAGGTTCAATTAACCTGTAACAAGAGTTTGTGGGGGTAAAAATGCAGCGCACAAGATATTGTCACGGTGCTGTATTCCTCCTTTCCATTTCTCAGGCTGGATGAAGAATTGATTGAAGTTTTGCAGTCGAAACACCGTAATAGCCCTAGTAAAAAGGATGAAGAATTTAGCTGTGGATCCAAATGCAAAAGAGATCTTGAGTCGCCAGCATCCACTTACCATCCACAATCCTGAACCTCCCACACTAAACTTTTTTTATTATTTTCTCTTCGAATTCCCTGGTACATTATGAATATTTAATATTACAAAGTTAATTATCCTCTCACAGCCATTAACACCAAACATGTATGCATTTATCAAATTAATTATCCATCACCAAGAATCCAAAGCCAAGTTTCCCCACATAGGTACCATAAAACCATTAAGAGTTTTTTGACAGTAACAATAAAAAAGGAGATGAGTCTGTGAAGAAATAATATTTGGTAGTTGAAACAAAAGTAATAAGGTCTTTCTTCATGAGAGATTCCATAGAAGTTCACATGTTAACATCCCCTGTGGCATTTTCCAGACTTACCTGACTGTAGAGTCCCATATCAGATAGCATCTCGAAGGGCTATCATTTGTGAAACACACCTGGAAAGTGCCACTCCAAAGGAGCAGGACTCTGGTGACAGACATATTTTGAGCAGAAACAATAGTTTTAAAAAGACCAATATCTTGGGGTACTGCTGTGATTCTGACAGGCCAGGATAGGCAGGAAATGAAATGCCTGGGGCCTGGTAGGGAAGGGAGGGGCATGAACATTAAATTGTGCCCCATCAATATCACCTTGCTTCCACACGATGATTTGAGTTCTGGCTATCAGACTATACTAAGTCTCTTGTTCCTTCTAGAGGCATACACACCTCAAATGAGTGATAGTAACCAGTTAGTAACCGCAGGCTTGGTGTCTTCACCCTCACTCTCTCCTCACCCATCCAAAATCTTGCTTCTATTCCCAAAGGTCTCCAAATTGCTCCATCACTGTAAGTTTTCACTCTCTGAAGGATGTGGCTTTCTGCTCCTAAAAATTCTTTTCTTTTTTTTAAAAGACTTCATTTATTTATTTGACAGAGAGAGAAAGATTACAAGTAGGCAGAGAGGCAGACACAGAGAAGGGGGGAAAGTAGGCTCCCTGCCAAGCAAAGAGTCCAATATGGGGATTAATCCCAGGACCCTGAGATCATGACCTGAGCCAAAGGCAGAGGCTTAACCCACTGAGCCACCCAGGTACCCCTGAAAATTCTTTTCTTTCTAGTACATCCTGCTTCTCTTCTTGCCTCCCTGAACTTTCACTCCCATTCTCTATTTTCTCTTCCCTCTTTCTTCCCTTCTTTCACTATACACATTCCTTACTGTCATTCCTCTATTTCTTTCTCTCTACTCATGTGGGTTCATTCAGGGATTCTATCTACCACCTCAGGTTGCAATCTTGCTTCTGTGAAAATGGTTCTTAAATTTATCCACATTCATAACTTTCCCCAGTGTTGAAATGTGCCCACTTGCCAGGGGACGATTCTATATAATACTCCCATCAGCAACATATCAAGAAATCCAAAGTTTTCATCTTCTGTCCACACCAGGTCTCAGTCCTAAATTCCCTAATTTGGTTACCAGACAAGCAGTCCAGCTTCCTGTGTGTTTCTCTTCCTCAGTCATATCAAATACTTGGACTCCCACTCTGCAATATGTTAGCAATTCATTCCTTCCTTTTTATTTTAAACAGTTAATGTCAACTACCTAGTCCAGTGTCCACTACCTCATCACTGAATAATTGTAAGAGCCTCTTAACCAATACCTTTGCCTACCCACCTCTAGTATCTCTTTTATTCTGCCACTAGAATAATCGTTCTTTTGGGGGGTCTTTCATCTATATTCATTTTACAAGCACTTTTTTTTCCACATGGAAGTCCATATTCAGGTGCTGCAGTGGATAGAACCAAGAGCATCAAATGACTGACATAAAAAGTGAAATGCAATAAATGTCAAGGAAGTACTGACCCGTCACCAAGGAAGTACAGCTACAGAAATCATAGAAGGCTGAGTGAGGAGTCATATTTGAACTGCACCATAGCAGATGAGTAGGATTTGCAAGAGGAAGGCACTCGAGGCCGAGGAAACAGCCTGGTCAAATATAAGGCTAATGCCTCATTTAAAAACATGTATTTGTTTTCCACTCTCTTTATGGCACATTTCAAACAAGTGAGCCTATTACTCAAAAGCCAGTGCTATTTGGGTCCAATCAACTTTTTTAGGATTAGTTCTCTCTATTCTTCTACCCTTGATATTCAAAGTAAAATATGAATACCCAGCTAAATATTTGACGGAGCTACTGGAGGCCATAAGGTAAATATGCTTCACCGTCCACCTTCCACCTTCACTCTTTAATTTATTTAAAGAGTTTGGGGACAATATTTTTATTTTGAAATAGGATAGATGAATTTATGTTCTAGAATGTAAAATTCACCTGGATTTAAAAGGTAGAACACAAGGCTTCAAATAAATTTCTTGCTTGTAGGAGCTGGTTTTGAATTGTTAGATGGATTCAGGGCCTCAGTTTCTGAAGCACACTTTCTTGTTCAACACAAACGAAACCTTTACTGTTCTCTAAGCACCCTCCACACTTCTAGCTACTTTGTTTTCATTCATGATGTGCTCATCCATCCCTCTATGGATTTCCTTTTACATACAGTCCCACATCTGTCTACCCATACACCCATTCTCTAAGGCCCATCTTGTTCTGGTAGGCTTCTTAATAACTAGAGTTGAAAGAAATATTTCTTTCTTCTCATCTCTCACTCTGTTCACATTTTGTTATAACATCTAATAAATAAATATAGCTACACTCCTCTGTTAGATTATAAATTCTTAGAAACCAGGCATCTTATCTCATTCTGCAATCCCGTAACAGCAAGCACTGTGACCAGCTTATAATGGGTATTCAATAAATATCTGTCGAATAAATAAATGAAAAATTCTCTGTCTAAATGTCACTTTATTTGAGCCTTCTGTGACCACTCTATCTAAAGACTCTCACTTGAGGGTTAATATCCAAAATATATGAAGAATTTATACAACTCAATACCAAAACCCCCCAAATAATCCAATTAAAAAATGGACAGAGGATATGAATAGACATTAGTCCAAAAAGACAACAGACACCTAGAAAGATGTCTAATATCACTAATCATCAAGGAAATGTAAGTCCAAACCACTGGATAGTTCAGTTGGTTGAGTGTCTAACTCTTGATCTCAGCTCAGGTCTTGATCTCAAGGTTATAAGTTCAAGCCCTGTGTTGAGCTCCATGCTGGCTGTGGAGCCTAGCTTTAAAAAAAAAAAAAAAAAAGGGCAAAGTTATATAACAACTCACACTTGTCAGAATGGCTAAAAATTCAAGAAATAACAAGTGTTGGAGAGGATGTAAAGAAAAAAGGGCACCCATGCACTGTTGGTAAGAATGTAAATTGGTGCCATAACTGTGGAAAACACTATGGAGGTTCTTTAAAAAATTAAAAATGGAATTACCATATAATCTAGTAATTCCACTACTGGATATTTATCAAAGAAAATGAAAACACTAATTCGAAAAATATACATACCCTATGTTTATTGCAGCATTATTTACAATGGTCAAAATATGGAAGCAGCACAAGTGCCCATTCATTGATGAATGGATAAAGAAGATGTGGATAAAAAAGATATATATATATATATATATATATATATCCACACACATATATATGTATAAGACATATAAGATACATAAGATATGTATACATATGAATAAAAATATAATGAATAAAGAATGAAAGAAGAATGAAAAGAATGAAATCTTATCATTTGCAACAACATGGAGTGATCTGGAAGGCATAATGCTAAGTGACATAAGTCAGTCAGAGAAAAACAAGTACCATATGATCTCACTCATATGTGGAATTTAAGAAACAACATAAATGAACAAAGGAAAAAAGACACAAAGCCAAAAAAGGCTCTTGAATATAGAGAACAAAACAGTAGTTGCTAAAAAGGAAATTGGTGTGGGGATGGGCAAAACAGCTGAAGAAGATTAAGAATACATTTATCCTGAGAAGCACTGAGTAATGTTAAACGTACTTAAATAAATAAAAGAAAAGAAAATTTGAGGCGGGGAGCACTATTACTTACTCACTTGGATTTTTCAGTCAGAATAAAACTTTATTTAAAATAAAAGATAAAATAAAGTAAAACTCTCCCCCTTGAGTTTTCATCCTTCAACCTACATCGTTTCTCTTGATTACATTTATCATTAGGTGCTATTGTGGTCTGTATTCACTTGTCTGTTTATTCACTCTCTCCCCTACCAAAAACAAGCTCTAGGAGAGGGGGGACTTCATTTATTCCCTTTCTGTATCAGCAATGCTTAGAATAGTACCTAGCACATAATAGGCATTTAATAAATATTTGTAGAATTGGTGTATGAATTATTCTTTCTTTAAAAAAATCAATAATTTAATACTAATATTTTTTAATAATATTAATATGAGGCTTAGCAAGGTAAGATATTATAAATAAGGTACTTTGCAGTTCTGAATTTGCCATGAATCTCATAAGAACTTTACATGTAATTATTTTTTTTGAAGATTTTATTTATTTATTTGACAAAGATCACAACTAGACAGAGAGGCAGACAAAGAGGGAGAGAGGAGGAAGCAGGCTCCCCTGTGGGCAGAGAGCCCGATGCGGGGCTCGACTCCAGGACCCTGGGATCATGACCTGAGCTGAAGGGAGAGGCTTTAACTCACTGAGCCACCCAGGCACCTCTACCTGTAATTATTTTTAATTTTTTTCTTTACTTAATGCTAAGTTTGGTTGAAGACATTTCCCGTTGGGGATGGAGACAAAAATTCAATGTCAAATGTCTTTTTGCCAAGATACCCATATTAACTAGATATATTTAGGTAATACGAGTCAAAGGCACAGAATGCTTTTCATGAGATGGTATAAAAACTATCCCTTCTGATATTTGACCTTGTGTGCCAAAGTGTTGAGAAACTAATTAGCTGCCACCTTTCCCTTAAAACCTAACCTGAAACTTTCAATTGAAATGACAGTTATCCTTAAAATACCTTAACAATCCACACTGTATTTCCCACTTTGTCCATTTCAAAGATAACTTTTTTTAAGTTTGTACTTTTGCCAAGAGTTAAATTGAAGTGCAGAATGAGCCAATTTTAAGGCATTTTAGGAGTCTGGGAGATTTGTTCTTTTGACATTGAAAGAGTTTACTTGTTCCATTCCACACCTCCCATCAGAGATCCTGAGTCACTGTGTCATCTGTGAAGATGATCAGATCTCTCGCTCTGAATGTAGATATAATAACCAATTCTGTGAGAACAAAATTAACTCACCTGTCAAGTACAAAAAAATACAAAAAAGAAAAAATATATATTTTAAAAAACAACCTTTTTTAGGGTGAATGAAATGGGAAAATAACTCTTACCAAAACCTATCATGTAGTCATTGTCATGGAGAGAACAAAAGAACACAATCAACTATTTGTTCCCTTAGAGGCTAATTGTTCGAGTGTTGTTAGTCCAATTACCCTAAGAATCTATCCTTGTTCAGCCCATTGTGCTTTTTAGGCTTAAAAGAGGTATCTCAAAGGCAGAGAATGCATTCCATATAAATCAGTTCATTTTTATTCTTTTTCCTAAAATTCTTGGAGTCAAATTTTGGACACCAAAGCTATTGAGGGTTATTTGTGAATCTCCAAAATACCTGCCCCCTCCTGACTTCCAACATGGTTTTCAGAGTAAGTTACACTTTGGAAATGTTCATTCTGGGTCTCAATCTAATAATAGAAACCAATTGAGTCACATAGAATTATAGTACCTTAGTAAAGCAATTATTAAGAATTTAATATCTTGTGATAGGTAAGTTTTATTGTCAAGGAACTTCAAATCCCTAATCTAATTTCACTTAAAAATACTTTTAGAAATCAAGTTATATCAACACCTATTTATTGAGCACCTACTTTTACAGAGCTTTGTGAAAGATGTAATCAATAAAATTTTCAGAATTACTTGAATAAATGATTCCCTTCTTTATATAAGCCCAGCTATTTTACAGAGATAAAATCTTCATAAACAGAGGTTTTCTTTTAACAGAAAGGAAAGAAATACAGTGGGAGAAATTAAAAGCCCAAGTCTATTTTGATAAATTATAGGATCATAGAATTTTAGGGCAGGATAAAATCTTAAAGTATTATGATTGTTTCTTTGATTTTACCAGAATTATACATATTATGTGCAAATGCAAAGTTAACTGATCATCTATTCATTTAATTTTACCAATGTAAATATGACTAGACATTTAACCAGACATTACTTAGTTGGCCCTATGTCAATTCACAACTTTGTCTCTAAATATATTTTACTTAAAATGGTAAGAAACATCTTTTTAGAAGTTCTGAATTTGGAGCTGCTTCTTAACAGATTTGACATATTCTCTAGATATTAATGAATGCATTTCTAGAAAACCAACATGGGCTCTCCAATTCAGGTTTTGCTTAGAACCATTTCACAGTGGCATTTATCATATCCTGCCTTGTGTGATTTGACTCCCCAGTTAGAAGTATTGCCCGTAAGAGCAAGTATCATGCTTCTTCACATTCAGTCCACCATAGTTCCTAACTTAGCACTTTCTACCTAAGTGTACTTTAAAAATATGTGTGGGAAGAAAAAAGGAAAAATAATAGTAAGCTAAAACCTTGAGGTGTTAATTTGTTTTTTTTAATTTAATCTTAATTTAAAGCATGGTTTTTAAAAACTTTTTATTTAAATTCAATTTAGTTAACATAGTGTATTACTAGTTTCAGGGGTAGAATTTAGTGTTTCATCAGTTGCATATAACACCCAGTACTCATTTAAAAAGGTGTCTTTTATATGTTCAAACATACAAAACTGATTCCCTAGATTTGATTGGCATAACCAATCTATTCAATCAGATTACTTGTTCAAGAGAATATAGCTGCTCTCCAATGACTCAGTGACTCCATTTGTAACTCAGGAATGGTGGAAAGGGCATGGACTCTGGCACAGGAATTCCAATTTGGCTGCCTACTAGCTTTGTAATGTTGGTTAGACTACACATTTTCTCAAGCCACATATTCTCCCTTGTGAAAGAAGACTGGTAATACTTAGATTCCCGGTGTATTGTGAGGCAGAATAGATTTGAATAACTCTCCTGCTTGTTCCTTATTCAGACTGTGACCTTGAGTAATTAACTTCTCTAATTCTCAGATTTCCCGTTATTTAATAAACATTAATTAAATCATTCAACAAATATCATTGAGCATCCACTAAGAACCAGACACTCTAACACACACGTAAACACACATTAGACACACACGCGCGTGTGCGCGCGCACACACACACACACACACTAAATGCTATAATCTAATTCTACATTAAACAAAGTACAGGGAGGTATACAGCACAAAGACAAATGGGGGCATATTTCCACCTCGGGAGTAAAGAGAGATGTCCTGATGGAGAAGATTAATGAACAAGACCTGAAGCAAGAATAAATGTTAGCTACATGAACAACGTTTGGAGAAGAATTTCTAGAGAAGGGTAGAGAATAAAGGCAAGGGGTAAGGCTTACATGGAAATAGGCTGACAGCAGGTTCCTATATTTGAGTTTGAAAAGTACCACAGTTGGCACATGGCTGGCTCAGTCAGAAGAGTGTGCATCCCTGTATCTTAGGGTCATGGGTCTGAGCTCCACGTTGGGTGTAGAGATTACTAGAATATACCCAGGAATGGATAAAAATGATACGAAGAGTAGGTCTGGGCCTAACACCTCTGAAAGGTGTTAAACAAGGAAGTGACATAGAATGCATTGTAGAAAGAAATTATTATAGCTAAAATGTGCAGAATCTATTTAAGAGGTAAAATGGGGGCTTTACTAAAGAAAAGGACAAATTAGAAGTCTGTGACATTCAGCCAGGTAGAAATGAGGCCCTGAATGGTATAGTTGTAGTAGTAATTGGAATAGGTTTGAGAAATATTTGGAATATAAAATAGGTAATAGTACTTGGTTGGGATGTTGAGTGAGAAGGAAGAACCAAGGGAGATATTCAGGTCTCTGGCTGTTAACTGAAGTTCTGAAGCTAAGAGGGGAAAAGTGGGTTTTGAAGAGGGAACAAATAATAAATTCAATTTAAAAAATGTTGAATTTGAGATTGCAGGCAGACGTGTCCAGAAAGCAAATGGGTAAGTGAGCTTAGAGAGATAAGAGCTGACGATAAAGATCAAGATACCTACAAAATATTGCCTACCTTTCAAATGAAGCTAAGGATTAAGTTAGAGAATGTATGTAAAGGGCTTAATGTTACAAAGCATTATAAATAAAATAAGCCAGATGCATATTTAGATAAATGTACTATCTATCTTATCCTGGGCAAAATTATCAAACCAATCTCTTTATTTAGGTAGAGCCTGAAGTTAAAGCTACAACTTAAACAACCTCCCTCTAGGTTTTAAAGAAAGCTTAATAAGCTGTCAGTCTTCCAGTTATTTCTTCTCTAATCACTAAACTCTCAAGGAAGTGGCTTAATGGACCATCCTTCTCCCATTATAAATGAACAGTCAACCTGTCTGTCCTCTTGCTATTTTGTTAAATGCCTCCTAATATAAAGGACCCTGTCGAATTCCAGTAAAATCGGTCCTCACATAAGGGCTTCGACTTAGGAAATAAAATTTTTTTGAAGATTTTAAGAGAAAGAGAGCATGCATGAATGGGGGAGGGGCAAAGGGAGAGGGACAAAGAGACTCTCAGGTGCCGGGGCTCGAGCCCAGGACCCTAAGATCATGACCTGTGCCAAATTCAGAGGTTTAACTGACTGAACCACCCAGTCACCGCAGAAATAAACTTTTTAAATCTACCAATATGAAAGTGAAATAATACAATTGAGAATGTATTTCTTCAACTTTCACTTCCAACTAGGGATCCAAATCCTGAAAACCTTGTGGGAGATGGAAAATATGGGGAAAGATGGAAGGAGTGGTAACTGTTCCCTCTTTCCACTCAGTCTTCCCAAAGCTCCCTCTCCAAGACGACAGAAAGTCACCACCCGTCCAGAGAGAGCAGAACATCAGGTGTTCCCTGTCTTCCACACTCTCTCCCTCCCTTCCTTCCTTCTTTCCACTCTATGCCTAACGGGGGGCTTGAACGCACTACCCAGAGATCAAGAGTCACACACTCTGTGCCAGCCAGGCACCCCAGGTGTCCCTTTAAATCAAGGGATCATTTTAATCCCTTTAAAGGACTCTACTCACTAATCTTTTAAAACTGACTTGTATAAAAATTAAAAAATAAATAAAAAAATAAAAAATTTTAAAAATCCTTATCTTTGATGCTAATTTCTAACTATGGGTATCTTAAAAATATAATTAAGAAAACAGTATCTCCAAACTCTTGACTTACACTGATGAGTTCTTAAAATTCTTTTTTGTGATGTTCAAAATTTCAGCTGGATCCGCTGTATACTTCACATCTACCATGCCATAACATTTGAGAATCAAACTGACTTATTACCACAGCCCGAGATAGAAATACTTACTCTATAGTCTACTGAGAGATAAGTCATTAATGGGTCATGAGTGTTCCTAGGATGTGAAGAAGCCTTCTCTTTCAAAGATGAGGATTACCGAATTCGTTCTTGATATCAAGTAGAATAATCTGGATTATACTTTCTTTCTTTACAGTCAAACTACCCTTGAAAACCAAGCTGTAAGTAGCACTATGTTTTCTAGTCTGCATATGCACATTTGCATTAGAAGAGAAAGTCTTTCGTGTGATCAATAAAAGTCCCCAAATATATACTGCTAATTTTCTAGTTATAAAATCTGATTTGGATCCTAGCTTCAAATCATGAAGATCAAAATTCCATAGTGAATAATGTTGGGCATATAACCTATTAGAGCCATATTTTATGAACTGTTGAATTTATGGACAATATATTTTTTGCAAATATCACAGTTTCATTTTCCTAGTGCTTATACAATGCCATAGAAAAGGTCCTGTTTACGATCCCTTAGTTCTCTCAGGAGAACAAGAAAGAGAAGTAATTTTCCTTATAATGAAATGGAAGAATTGCTCCTCGAGAACAGTAAGCAGGCTGTGAAAGGCCCCTGTCTGCAAGGATATGAAGGAAAAGCTAATACAGAATTCCGGAGCCTATTTTCCTCTTTGCTGCAATCTAAAATAAGTAACAATAGAGGAAGAAATGAGTTCCCTTTATCGTTGAAAGAATATAATTTATACATTAGGAATTTATTGACTATAAAATCTAGGAAACTTTTGGAAATGGTATTATGACCCTGTCTGGAATGATTAAAGAAAAAGAGTCCAAAAGCCAGAAGAAAGCCTTCTAACACCTCTCAGAGCTGCTTGAGCTATGCGATCTAACAATGTTTTAGGCACTAAGCATTCAGTTAATCTGAGCAGTTTCAACTCACTGAGCTCACCAGCAAGTTAATGACTCAGAATCAGTCAAGATCTCTATGTTCTTTTCTCTTTTAGATCCCGATTCAAAACCTACACTTTACCTCAAATAAACTTTTTATTTAAAAGTTTAAAAAAAAAAAAAGATTCTGATTCAAATACAAACATTCTCCTTTAGCCTTCCTACAGTTTTGCATGAAGCACACCATACCTCTCCCAGCCTGTGACCAGTATCGTCTTCTTAAGAACCAGGATCTGTGAAATATCCACAGCTCCCTCTCGCCCAACATTTAGTGTGTGGTGACAGTATCCACTGAAGTCCCATACCTTCAAGAGAAAAACTTAAGTCACCTTTGAGACAAGAACAGAAAATGTCTTCTTCCATGAGTAAAATAACACAGTGTAATAGGATTATTTTAAACTTTGGTGTTTATATTCTGGACAAGGGTTGATTCACTTAGGTATGTCATAATTAAGACAATCCCTTCACCATTTAAATTTACTCATTATTTTTTGTTATTCTAATTATAACCTGATCGATTTAGTCTAATAATAGCTGATTCAGGGGCACCTGGGTGGCTCAGCCAGTTAAGTGGCTGAAAGAATATAATTTATACATTAGGAATTTATTGACTATAAAATCTAGGAAACTTTTGGAAATGGTATTATGACCCTGTCTGGAATGATTAAAGAAAAAGAGTCCAAAAGCCAGAAGAAAGCCTTCTAACACCTCTCAGAGCTGCTTGAGCTGCGTGACCTTCAGCTCAGGTCATGATCCCAGAGTCCTGGACTCAAGGCCTGCCTTGGGCTCTAGGATCAGCGGGAAGCCTGCTTCTCCCTCTCCCACTCCCCCTGCTTGTGTTCTCTCTCACTATCTCTCACACTGTCAAATAAATAAAATTTTTAAAAATTATAACAATAATAGCTGATTTGAAAGCTTTAAATAAGTATTTTTAAGGGAAAGGCTAAAATCATGTAGAGCCATATTTTGGAGTCTGTTGAAACCCTGGTTCTTTCTCTAAGTGTATGTCTCTAAATTTCAATTTCCTTACTTACAACCCAGGACACTTACTCCTCTGGGACATTTGGAGGGTTAAACATCTAATACAGAGCTTGAAACACAGTCCTTATAGGTAGGTTTCCCATCTTCTCCCAGGAAAATGTCCTGTTGATAGTGGATGCCAGACCTCATCTATAAGAGGAACAAGCACTTTGAGTTTGCTTCCTCCGGCAGGTGGTAAGGACCCGGGCCCAGTGGGTGAACTTACAACAGAACATCATTAGGTCACCAGCAGCTAAAACTAAGCACTGCCATAAAATATCATTGGTGTATCATCGACAAAGGGCAAGTAGACACTACCAAAATTAAATTGCATATATGCTTTGACTAGACTCCCTTTGACTTTCAGCTTCAAGAAAATCATCTCGCAGAGGCACGTACATGTGTGAAAAGACATATTTTGAATATTTTTATATTCTTGAAGCATTATTTATTGAAGTTCAATACCTGAATCAACTTGGGACTGAACAGACAGAATATGGAATATCTTTACAGTAGCACAGAATGTAGCCATTAAGTAGAATACGTCATTTCTATAATTCTAAGCTCTGCCTAAACTGAACCAGCTATGGAACCTTAAGCAATTTGCTTTATTTCCTTGGGCTTCCGTTTCCTCCTTTGTAAAATTGACATAATAATATTACTAAGTATATAGATACATATGTTGGGGGGAGGTGTGGTGAGGGTGTGCATTGTGTGTGTGTATATGTGTAAAGTGCTTAAAACAGTACCTGGTTCTTGGTCAGCATGTGATAAAAGTGAGCTACCATTATTATTATTGTATGCATTCATTTGACTCAGTGTCTACAACAGAAAAATGCAAAATGCAGAACAACATAAATATTGGGCTGCCTTTAAGAAACAGATGCTGTCCTTTGGCTAGAAGGATGTATGAGAAACAAGTAACAGTGGTAGCTACAGGGGAGGAGCCATGAATAGAGGTGAGAAAAAAACTTTCTTCTTACTGCGTAATTCTTTGATATTTCAAATTTTATTGTATGATTAGATTAATTATTTAAAACATTAAGTAATTAAAAATCAGATCCTTCAAAACCGTGATAAATAGGGCAATACTTTTAAATCTTGGATGACATACGTACTGGTTTGGGATCCTAAATTATAAATGAGATTGGAAAATGTCATTCATTCTTGTCTCTTCACAGCATATGAACAGCTCAACCCTGATTGATGCATCTTAGAGAGAGGTTGCCAAATTTCAGAATTCTGTTGTGCTATTATGATAAAGACAAATATATCTTCAAAAGCTGTGATTATTCTACTAAATTCACATTAACTTTGATGATGCAAGGCTTGAGCTGAGATGTTGAAGGATACACATGCTCTTCACCTACATCACTGCATTTTCCTCTAAACACGGCTCTTACCAAATCCACCTAAAATAATACCCACAAATAGGTATTGTAAAGATCTGATGGTCCCCAGGTCCAACGAAGCCCCTTAGCTGGGACAATCTGCAAGCTTTCACCAACCATCTGCTAATCTGCCCTGCTCTGGACTCTAGAACCTGTTACTTTCCAAGAAAGGGGTAGAAAGGAACCTAGTCTACTCGTCTCATTTCTCAGTTCAGTCTTGTACCCCAGAACCAGTAAGTGGGAAACTCATGTGCTCCTTTTGCTTAAGTCAGTCTAAAATTCCAGTTCTAGTTATTCTTGTTTTATTCCACCTTGACCTCTGCGGTTGGAATTGTCCCATTACTGGCATATGTCTTACCAGTTCTGTAAACCAGGTTACTTAAACCCAAGCTCCCAGTCCTTACCTCCTGCCATTTAACCTTCCCAGAGACCCAGCTCTGGTGATTCCCAGAGATTCTCACTGCAACCCACCATAGCACCTTTTTCACATTGACAGTAGCCAGCCTGGAATCCCCCGGAGGTCTTGCTTCCAACTTCTACCATGTTCTACCCACATATCCAGAGAACTTTCCCTTACCCTCCCATGCAGCATACCAGCATGCATCATACACCCCACCATGGAAGGCATACTTCATGACTACGCCCTGATTCTAGTTATGACAGAAGTTTGAGAACCATTCAAAGCTTATTCTGGGAAACTGCCTTCTGTTGCCTCCAAGTGTCACATGCCATCTCCAATCAAGGATTATCATTAGTCTCAGAGCTGAGGGGAGCAGAGAGGATTCACTGGCAGGCATGACTTCACATATCAAGTATCTAAGCTTTGCATGAAACTTTGATCATGTTCACAACGCGTAATAGCACCTTTCTCCCAGAAGAAATTAGTTAATGGTTACAAAACAAGAAAAGTGGAAGTATTAAATATTGTAGTTTAGGGTAATAACTAAGATAATGATTGTTCTGCCTACGATTCTTCTTTACTGTCTCACTTTCCTTCACATAAAAGTGCAAATTACAACATGGATTGATTTTAAATATTCATTTGCCCTCAAATTTGAATCTATGCCATTTCAAAAAGTTTTCTTTGTTGCCCTGATTCCTCATTTTATAAACTGAGAAAAAGAAAACTAGAGATATTAGTTGGAGCATAGGAAAATTACTTGGACTTCTTATTCCCCAAAGTAATCCTCTATCCAGAACACTGGAACAGGCTTTCTGAAATAAGTAAGCCAAGTTGTGTTTTTATGTTAAATAATTTATTCAGAAAAATCATTTATTCATTTTTCCACAGAGGTTTCTTTTTTTTTTTTCTCACCCCTAACAGCTTTGTTATTAGATGGTGTGAGTTATTTAAGTCTTCTCCTCTCATCTTTCCTCTTGCACGGCCAAAAAGACGAAAACAAATATAGCTATAGCTATGTCTCCTCACATAGTATTTCAGCCTCCTCATATCTGGATAGAAAAACATCACTGCGTTCTCACCTTTATGGTCCCATCTGTGCTGCCAGTCAAAAGCCGCGTCTCATTTGCATCAAGGGCCATAGTGCTGATTGCTGCATTGCCATGGCAACCAGTAAACTGTTTGGTTTTCTGCCCAGTGTCTATCATCCAGAAGGAAACAGTAGACCCTGCGTCCGAGCTGATTACCTAAGAGAAAATAACCTTGTAAAGAAATTAAATACAGTCCCAGAATCCACCATTTTTATTTCAATAAAAATATCTAACCTGGGAATCCCTCCCCCACCCCACAATAGTTAGAGACACAATTGTGATGTGTTTTCTTTCTTTTTGCTAAGCTGATAGCATTTTAATTCCTAAGCCAGAATGGAGGTACTGAAGTCATGATTCTCTTCACCAGCAAAGATAGGAATCTACTTTGCTTCCCCACCATTCTGCTGACTGTCTAGAGGCCATCCTGAAAGCAAATCCTACTGAAAATAAACTTAAAAATTTTCTGCATTTAGGTAAGAAAGCTGATTTCATTATTCTTGGTGCTCTGATACCATTTACTATATGAAAAGAAGCATTTTACTGTATTTCACCTTTCATTTAGCATTTTGAAAAGAAAGCACCACCAGACATTATGGGGGAAAAGTTAATTTTAACAAACTGATACAGCTATCGCTTTCAATGCCATTAGTCCCTTTCTTCCTCCTCTCTCAAGGTGCTGTATATATTACAGCTAAACACAATTATTGATGGACCACTAAAAACAAAGAACACAGGAAGGTTAAATATAAATCTGCATATACACTCCAAGAGGAAGGCAACAAAACAAATGCTAAAAGGGATACGATTATACATAATAGCCGACAGTGGGAAATTTTATAGTGGCAAGTAAACAGCTAATTTCAGCTCTAGATATTTAGGTACCCTGTAGGAAGTTAAAATCACTTCACCCATTTGACTTGGGGACCCAGAAGAACGAAAGCAAAACAAAAACACTGAACCAAACAACAGACAAAAACACTGAACCCACAAATAAGGAGACTGGAAATTGCCTGAAGAAACATTTAGACTTTGAGAAAACTTAAATCATGTCTTTATTTTCATAGGTACTGATTACCATCGTATAAATGTAAATTTATCAATAAGATGCTCATTTGGGTATCACACTTTTATAATTAAATGGGTTCAAGATTATCGAATGTATCTTCCGAAGACCCGGAGAGCCGGCCATCTTGCGTGTGTGTGCCTTCCTTTGGATTTGGGGCACACACTGAACAACCATTCCATCCCAGCTCCGTCACGGCAGTAGGGACTCATGAATCCCGCTCTGAAGGAATCCACAGTCCGGGCTTGAATATTAAAATCACCTGAGGAACTTTATAAACCATGACCATATACCAGATCAGAGACTCATTTAACTGGACTAAGAAGGAGCATTTTTTTAATGAGCTGCCCAGGTTACTTAAGTCTGGGAACTCTCAGTCTAGGTAAGGAAACAGACAATAAACAGGTAAGAGCCGAATAATAACACGAGCTTAGAGGTCTCTCCCCTGGTTGCAGCAGGGACACGGAGAGGAATATCCAAAATCTCACTGGGTTGGGGGATGGGGAATGAAATGTGAGGAGGGCCAATCTGCGATTGAAGATAGGAACATGTATTTATTGGATGCCGAGCTCTTTACACTCACTATCTCATTTGATCTTTATAAAAATCCTGTAAAATAAATAACGTTATCATCCTCATTCGACCAGTGATGAAATTGAGATTCTAATCAGCTAAGCACTGTTCCCAAGCTTATATAACGAGGTTTTAATCATGGGCTGTCTATGGTAGACACATCATAAGGTCTTCTATATTCCAGTATAGTATCCCAGATAATTAAGAGTGTGCTGAGGGGGGGGGGGGGACGTGGAGAGTATTCGAAGCATGAGAAGCGCGAGGTGAAGTGTAATGGAGACAGAGTGTGGATGCTGAGGTAAATTGTGGAATGCCAGGTGAGGCAGCCAGCTGGTCTGGTGACAGATCATGGAATCCCTGAAGAGCAATGCTTGAGATCTTAACTATAGAGAACAGACCGATGGGTACCAGAGGGGAAGGTGTGAGGAGGATGGGGGAAGTAGGTGATGGGGATTAAGGAGGGCACTTGTTGGGATAAGCACTAGGCGCTGTATGGAAGTGCTGAAGCACTAAATAGTACACCTGAAACTAATATTACTGTATGTGAAGTAACTGGAATTAAAATGTAAAAAAAAAAAGAGCAATGTTAGAGAATAATGAGTCATGTGTATAAAGTTCTTGCTGGGATAGGAACCTTAGCTTTCACTGGGTGGGCAGCCTAGTGTATGACTCCAAGTTCACAGCAATCATTGCTCTTGATGGGGAGGATGATGATACAGCATTTTTTCTCCACCGGTTAGTGAAGGTACTCCTGGCAGTGGTGTAGAGAACAAATTGAGGTCGTAGGAAGACCATCTGGGGGCTGCTGTGATAGCCCAGGTAAAAGGTGTTCACCTGAAACAGCAGTTTGGCGGTAAAAAGGAGAGGAGAGACTGAGAAATAAAAGGGCCATCATTTTGCCACATTTATGCTCAGCAAAGAACTGGTAGTGAGCAATTGATCTCTTGTAGCCTTTTTTCCCCTGAAATTACAATTCTGAACCAAACAACTTCTTAAAATGATACTAAACTCTACGTATGTTACACATTTTCTCTCCTGAAATCAAAAGTAGCTTAAATATTTAATTACCATTGTTCAACAGTAGTATAATTTCTAGGACAAAATGGCCTGAATCTTGAAATAATGTGCCCTATCTCTTCAATTATCACCCCAGGTAACTGACTGTGTTTCTATTTGCTTTGATTTCTGCAACATGCCTCGTAGTTAAGAGCACTGATTCTGAAGCCAGGATGCCTGAGTTTGAAGGTGAATTGTCTGAACTCGGGCTCATCGCTTAATGTCTCTAAGCTTCAGTTCCCTTCCCTATGAACCAGAAAGAATCACAGTAACTACCTCAAACCATATTTAGGAGATTTTAATAAGCTAATATTTGTAAAGCACAGTACATGCTATATTATAAACAAGCTATAAAAGTTAACTAGTGTTACTATTCTATTTAAGCTTTATTTATCTCACTATTTTGGGTGATACCACTTTTCATATCCAAACCAATTTAAAAAAATATTTAATATCTTGCTTTCTTTCAACCATGACAGTGAATACAGACAATTACAATTTCAGAAAGCAGATTGTAAATGTGCACTGAAATTTCAAATTATATCAGACTTGTGAATTTCTCTACATAATTACTTAGGAATTTGAACTGTATTCATTAAAAACAAAACTGGAAACATAATTTTCCAAGCTTGAGTGAAAATTTTGATGTCTTTTTTTTTTTAAGAAAAGGTTAAAGGTTGTGAAGCATTTTATTGTTACTATTCAAAAAGCATTTATTGAGAACTTGGGCATTTTAGTACTAAAAGATGGGCATTCCCTGATTTAAAAAAAAAAAAAAAGCAAAGTGCAATGAGACCAATGTTCAAGGAAAAGACTTCTTTACTTGTCTGAGGCTGGCATCACTTACATTACAAAGCATCTAATCATTGATTGCCCCACTTTAATCTGCTGTAGACATTCAATCAAGAATTAGTAACTTTCACATTTTGCTGTTTTGCAGCAAAACTCTCCCTCCTTTGATCACCTGGCTGAGCCCCAACATGCTATTCATCTGTTTTTAGCACCTTTCTCTGCTCATTTCACAATTTCTCATGAAATCTGAATCAATAATGACAACAGGGTAGAGCCAGTCGGATTTCATTTTATGGCAATCTGCCTTAAGGTGCAGTCTTAGGGAAAACAATATGCTGAAAAACGAGGACTGACCATGTCACAAACATACCACCAGTATGAACAAGACTTCTGTCACTATGACAACATCCGAATACAAGAATAGCAAGGCAGGTGAAAAGACTTTCAAAGTTTGGTGAGAGAGGAGTGCATTTAACATCACTTGGCAGGTGAGGGAAGAGGTTTCACTACAGGACGGTGGGGACTTTATTTTTAGCAAGCTGTGATTTTTCTCAGGAATAGAGCCCAGGAATAAGTATTGGCTTCAGGTTTATATGCCAGATTTTGATGAGACCAAATCTCTCCAAGTTTTCAGTTCTTTCCTAGCTGCTTCTTATCAGGTGAGACCTCGGCGGAGGAGGACAGGGCCCCGGCAGTCTGCACTACCCTAATCACTCCAGTGCGAGCGGGCCTTGGGAGCAAACCGTTCTCTGCCTTATGTACCTGAGTTAATAACCATTTAGGAATATATGGGTCTTTTTGTTTCTCTCATCGGAAGCTGTCACAGACAATGAGACAATTCTAAGAGACGTGAGGCTGTATCCATATCCCCTAATTGCCTTCTTGTATTCCAACAACAGTAGGCATTTTAGTTATCTTTATATGCATTCCAAGTCCTAGGTCCAAGCAAGAAGGGAAATCAAAAATTACAGCAGCGGATGTCACTGGCTACCAAGGAATGAAGACATTTGATTTAATTGCTCTTTATAGTTCTATTTTCAGTCAGTGCTGTTTGTGGCCCCATAATATAAAGCAGGTTACCTATTTTATTTCTATTGTGCATCAAATCTCTAGAAGTCACATTTCAGTAAGTAGTGAAGTGAGGGGAATGATAAGATCTAAGTACTGGTGCAGAAAGAGGATTCAAATATTTTAAAGCAGCCAGTCTCCATTTATAAATCTTATTTATTACCTCTTTGGGGTTAATTTGTCATGTGCTCTTGCATAATTCATTCCTTGAGTTTATTGAACACCTATGATATGCAAGACACAGGATCTGGGAGTTGGGAATTCAGCAACGAAAAATTCCTGCTGTGGGGGTAGAGATGCAGTCAGGCGAGAAAATAAAAAGAAAAATACCTATATAGATATAGAGATAGAGATAGTCTAGTGGTGATAAGCATTATGAAGAAAAATATAACTGAGACGGAGGTAGAGGCCATTGGGGGTGAATGCAAAGCTGGGTGCTCTGACAAAGCCTCCATGAGAAATCATTTGAGGAAAAACACAACTAACATAAAGGAGGGAGTCATGTAGGTACCTAAGTGAAGAAAGTTCTATGCAAAAGAAACAGCAGAGCAAAGGCCTTAAGGTAAATTTCCCTTGGACATTCAGGGACTAGATAGGAGGTCAGCAATCCTAAGCAGTGTGAGCATTGGGAGGGGCCGCAGGCTGTGACAACCTGTGGTTGTCATACAGGCATTCAAAACACTCCCTTCCTTCAAGAACTAGGAGCAAAGTCAGAAAAATACCATTTTCCCTTTTTTGACTAATATTTATTTAACTTTTACTTTTGCTTTGTTCCATGCATGTTTATATACAATATCCTCTGTCCTTCACAGAAAATCTACAAGGGAGGTATTCTAATCCCTATTTTATAGATAGGAAAACTCTTGTGTAGAAAAGTGGTAGAGACTGCATTGCACGTCCAGGTTCTGGTTCTGCATGCTTAGAAGTCACCCATCCTAACCATAAGTAAAAAGCTAAACTAAAAAAAATCAATAGCCCTTTTTTGATCAATAACAGAAATGAGGTCGCAGGACAAATTGCTACCCCCAGAACTGGAGAGATCAACAGGCAAATAGAGAAATCCCCAGTTTACCAGAGAAGGAATGTGGGAACTGGAAACCACAAGAAACAGTGCCAAGAGAGGAAAACCACCACTAAAATTCACAAATTGTTGCAGGCTCCAAGTGGACAAGTCCAAGAGTTAAAAATGTCTGGTGGAGCCAGTTATGGGGGTTCCCAGAATTTTATGAGTTTTATTTTGAGATTATCAACCAGGTTTTTACTCTAATATTAGACAAAAATCCCCTCCTGCTTCTGGCAGAGGCAGAAGGAAAGAAACTATTTCGAAATACATTAGAGTAATTGTGCTCTTCTTAGCAAGGTCCACCCTCAAGAGAAACTATTGAGCCAGGACCTCACCTGCTGGGGTTTTATCAGTGCTTACTTGATCCGAGGAAGGAAAATACCAAATCCTAGCTGGCTTTAGTCATATTGGACATAAGTGTGGGGAACAACTGAGGAGCCTATGCAATAAAAAAATTTACTTAATTTTGAAAAAGGAAAGTTCGTAGTCCAGAGGCACGGGCTCACAAAAGACTGAGACCTAATGCTAGGACTACAAAGCGCTTCTCCTCCCCCATACCTCACCACCAGATTTCTAAAGGCCTATTTACAGCTGTTCCTTCTACCTTGTTCCTTATGTCCCACTATCAAGAAAAAATTACAAAGCATAGGCATAAACATAAAAGGCAAAAAACACAGTTTGAGGAAAGAGCAAGCATCAGACTCAGACATGGTAGGGATATTGGAATTATCAGATCAGAAATTTAAAATAACTATGATTAATATGCAAAAGGCTCTAATGGGTAAAGATAGCATGTGAGAACAGATGGGTAACATAAGCAGAGAGATGGAAATCCTCAGAAAAAAAAAAAACAAAAAGAGATGCTAGAGATCACAAACGAGTCATGCCTTTGATGGGCTTACTACTAGACTGAACATGGCGGAGGAAAGAATCTTTGAGCTTGAGGATATATCAATAGAAACCTCAAAAATTGAAAAACAAAGACGACAAAGGCTGAAAAACAAAAAAACAAACAGTATCCCGGAACTGTGGGACAACTACAAAAGGTATAACATTCACACAATGAGAATACCAGTAGGAGAAGGAAAAAAAAAAAAGGAACAGAAGAAATACTTGAAACAATAATGACTGAGAATTTTCCCAATTTAAGAACAGCTACCAAACCACAGATCCAGGAAGCTCAGACGCGAAGAAGACTAAATGCCAAAAATAACGACACACATAAGCCTATTAGAGTCAAAGATGACATTTTGAGAGAAGCCAAAGGACAAAGATAAAAAGAAACAAAGATAAGAATTACCTTCGAGCAGGATAGCAACAGATGTTGCCAAGGATGCAGAGAAAGGCAAACCCTCTTGCACTGTTGGTGGGAATGCAAACTGGTGCAGCCACTTTGGAAAACTGTGAAGATTCCTCAAAAAGTTAAAAATAGAACTACCCTAAGATCCAGCAACTGCACTACTAGGTATTTACTCAAAGGATACAAATATGCTGATTCAAAGGGGTACATGCACCCCAATACTCATAGCAGCATTATCAATAACAGCCAAACTATCAATAGAAAAAGCTGTCAACTGATGAATGCACAAAGAAGATGTGGTATACATAAACACACACACACACACACACACACACACACACACTGGAATATTACTTAGTTATCAAGAAGAATAAAATCTTGGGGCACCTGGGTGGCTCAGTAGGTTAAGCCTCTGCCTTTGGCTCAAGTCATGATCTCAGGGTCCTGGAATTGACCCCCACATCTGGCTCTCTGCTCAGCAGGGAGTCTGCTTTCCACCCGCCCTCACCCCACCTGCCTCTGCCTACTTGTGATCTCTGTCAAATGAATAATCTTAAAAAATTTAAATTAAAAAATAAAATAAAATCTTGCTATTTGCAATGACATGGATGGAGCTAGCGTATTATTATACTAAACAAAATAAGTCAGAGAAAGACAAATACCATATGATTTCACTCATAGGTGGAATTTAAGAAACAAAACAGATGAACATGTGGAAAGGAAATAATAGAGTGAGAAAGAGGAAAGCAAACCATAAGAGACTCTTAAGGACAAAGAATAAACTGAGGGTTGATAGAGGGATGTGGGTAGAGGATGGGCTAAATGGGTAATGGGTATTAAGGAGGGTACTTGTTATGATAAGCATTGGGTGTTATATGAAAATGATCAATCCCTAACTTCTACCCCTGAAACTAATATTACATATGCTAATTTACTAGAATTTAAGTAAAAATTTGAAAAGGATTACATTTGACTTTTCCTTAGAAAACATGCAGTCAAATAGGGAGTCAAGTGAATATTTAAAGTGTTAAGAGGAAAAAAAAACCCACAAAACTAGAATTCTGTATCTTGTGAAGATGACCTTAAAAATAAAGGAGAAATAGACTTTCTCAGACAAACAAAAATTAAGAAAATTTGTTCCTAGTAGACCTGCTTTCAAAATATGTTAAAAGTTCTTTAGAGAGAAAAAAATAATTTAACTCCAGAAATGAGATCTACATGAAAAAGGAAGGACATTAAAGAAGGAATAAGTGAAGGTAGAATAAAAACTTCTATTTTTCTTGTTCTTAATTGATCTAACAGAGCAAAACAATAATACCAACAATATATTAAATTATGTATGCTTATATATACATATATGATTATATACAGATATATGCTTACATGTAAGGGAAATGAATGATGCCAAATATACAGGAGAAAAGAGGGAGGAATTCGATTATTTTATTATTATAAGGTACTAAAACTACTTGTGAAATAATATAGTGCTATTTGAAAGTGGACTTGGATTTATTATAAATGTATACTAAAAACTCTAGAGCAACCATTTTTAAAAAGTTAAAAATAAAATATAACTGATATGTTAAGAAAAGAGAGGAAATAGAATAATTTTAAATGCTCAGTTAAAATCATGAAAGTCAGGAGCACCTCGGTGGCTCACTCATTAAGCATCTGCTTTTGGTCTAGGTCGTGATCCCGGGGTCCTGGGATTGAGCTCTGTGTTGGGCTCCCTGTTCTGCAAGGAGCCTGCTTTATCCCCACCCATTCCCCCTGCTTGTGCTCCCTTTTGCTGTCTCTCTCTGTGAAATAAATAAATAAAATTTTTAAAAAATAAAAATAAATAAAACCACGAAACTCAGAAAAAAGAGTAGAAGATAAAAATAGGAACAAAGAGCAGGGGCAACGAAGAGAAAACAATAGCAAATATGAAACCTATTAATCCAATTATACCAATAATCGCTTTGAATGTCAATGGGCTTAATGAATCAATCAAGCCAGATTATCAGATTGGGTCAAAAATCAAGACCTAACTATATGGTATAAAAAGAAACTCAATTTAAATATAAAAACACCTATGCAGCCATCAAAAGAAATGAAATCTTGCCATTTGCGACAACATGGATGGAACTAGAGCGTATCATGCTTAGCGAAATAAGTCAAGCAGAGAAAGACAACTATCATATGATCTCCCTGATATGAGGAAGTGGTGATGCAACATGGGGGCTTAAGTGGGTAGGAGAAGAATCAATGAAACAAGATGGGATTGGGAGGGAAACAAACCATAAGTGACTCTTAATCTCACAAAACAAACTGAGGGTTGCTGGGGGGAGGGGGTTTGGGAGAAGGGGGTGGGATTATGGACATTGGGGAGGGTATGTGCTTTGGTGAGTGCTGTGAAGTGTGTAAACCTGGTGATTCACAGACCTGTACCCCTGGGGATAAAAATATATGTTTATAAAAAATTAAAAATTAAAAATAAATAAATAAATAAATAAATATAAAAACACATACAGATTTAAAGTAAAATGACCAAAGAAAGATATAACATGCTAACATGAATCAAAGGAAACAAGAATAGCTATTAACTCCAGACAAAGCAGACTTTAGAGCAAGAAAGTTAGTATGGATGAAGAGGGGCATGACAAAAGGTCAAACCTCCAAGAAAACAACAAGCCTTAATATGTATGACCCTAACAAACTGCATTAAACTACATGAGACAAAACTTGTAGAAATGCAAGGATAAATACATTAATACACCTTTATAGTTGAAGATTTCAATACTCCTCTATCAGAAAGGGACAGAACCAGCAGGTAGAAAATCAGTAATGATATGTTGAACTGAAAAACCACCAATCAAGTGGATATGAATATAAAATAAACTACCTCATATAAAAACAGCAAAAGATACATTTTTCTCAAGTTTGTATGGAACATTCACCAAAGTAAATAGTATTTGGGGACATAAAACACATCTTAACAAACTTCAAAGGATAAAAATGTACAATTTCTGGTCTCAGACCACAATAAAATTAAACTAGAAATCAATAAGAGAAAGATAACTGGAAAAACCCCAAAATACTTGGAAATTTAATAGCACACTTCTAAATAACACATAGGTCAAAGAACTCTCAAGAGAAATTTTTAAAATATTTTAAACTAAATTAAAATGAAAATACAGCTCCTGTATGGCTCAGTTGCTTAAGCATCTGCCTTCAACTCAGGTCATGATCTCAGGGTTCTGGGATCGAGCCCTGCATTGGGTTCCCTGCTCAATGGCAGGTGTGCTTCTCCTTGTCCTTCTGCCCCTCCCTCTACTCATGCTCTCTTTCTCAAATAAATAAATAAAATCTTTAAAAGTAAATAAATAAATAAATAAAATGAAACAAAATGAAAATACAGGGGTGCCTAGCTGGCTCAGTTGGTTAAGCCACTGCCTTCGGCCCAGGTCATGATGCCAGAGTCCTGGGATGGAGTCCCATAGCTGGCTTCCCCTGCTCTGCAGGGAGCCTATTTCTCCCTCTCCCTCTGCCTCTCCCCCTACTTGTGCTCTCTCTCTCTCTGTCAAATAAATAAATAAAATCTTTTTTTTAAATACAAATAAAAAATTTTAGAATGCAGAAAGAGCAGAAATTAGAGGAATATATACACATACATTAGAAAAAAAAAAAGAAAAGTTAATACAATTAAAAGTAAGCAGAAGAAAAGAACAAATTAAAATTAGAGATCAGAAATCAATGAAGGGCGCCTGGGTGGCTCAGTGGGTTAAGCCGCTGCCTTCGGCTCAGGTCATGATCTCAGGGTCCTGGGATCAAGGCCCGCATCGGGCTCTCTGCTCAGCAGGGAGCCGGCTTCCCTCTCTCTCTGCCTGCCTCTCTGTCTACTTGTGATTTCTGTCTGTCAAATAAATAAATAAAATCTAAAAAAAAAAAAAAAAAGAAATCAATGAAACTAAAAACCAAAAATTAATGAAGTCAATTAAATCAAAAGCTGGCACTTTAAAAAGATAAGACTCTAGCCAGGCTAAGTAAGGAAAAAACAAAAGAGAGAGAGAAAGAGGATACAAATTACTCATATCAGCAGTGAAAGAAGAAACACATCACTGAAGATCCCATATACATTAAAAGGATAATAGAGGAATACTATAAAAACTCTATGTCTACAAATTTGACAACCTAGATGAAATTGGCCAACTTATTTAAAGACACAATCTTCCCAAACTCACACAAGAAGAAATAGACATAAACCAAGTTCAAACAGGCCTATATCAATGAAAAAAATTAAATCAATAGTTAATCATACCCCAAAACAGAAAGCAGGCTGAATGGATTCATTGGTAAATTCTATGAAACATTTAAGGAAGAAATAATGGCAGTTCACTACAATCTTTGCTGAAAGGATAGAAGCAGAGGGAATACTTCCTGACTCATTCTATGAGGCCAGCATTACCCTGATACCTAAACCAAACGAAAACATTACAGAAAAGAAAACTACAATCCAATATGTTTCATGAACATAGATACAAAAATACTTAACAAAATAATAGCTTATCAAATCCAACAACGCATAAAAAGAATCATACAGCATAACCAAGTGAAATCTATCCCAGGTATGAAAGGCTGTTTCACATCTGAAAATTAATTAATGCAATCCATCACCTTAATAGACTACAAAAGAAAAATCATGTGATCATATTAATAGATGCAGAAAAAGCATTTGACAAAATCCAATATCAATTTATGGTAAAAATTACCAGTAAGCTAGTAATAGAGGGGAACCTCCTCCACTCGATAGAGTATTTGCAAAAAACTTACGGCTAATATCATCCTTAATGGTGAGAAATGTGAAGCTTTCTCTACTAAGATCAGGTAAAAGGCTAGGATATTACCTGTCATCACCTATTTTCAATACCATATAGAAACTTTACCTAATGCAATAAGACAAATAAACAGTATAAAGATTAGAAAGGAAGAAATAAATTGTCTTTGTTAGCAGATGATGTGATCCTATCTGTAGAAAATATGAAAATCAACAAAAAAACTCCTGAAATTAATAAGTGGAATTACAGCAAGATTGCAGGATATGAGGTTAATATACAAAAGTCAATCGGTATCATATATAGCATCAAGGAAAAGTAGAATTTGAAAATAAAACTATAAAACCATTTACATTATCATCCATGGAAATTAAATACTTAGGTTAGGTATAATCTAACAAAAATGAATAAGGTCTATCTGACATAAATTACAAATCTCTGATAAATAAAATCAAAGAACTAAATAAATGGAGATATTCCATGTTCTGTGGATAGGAAAACTCAATATTGTCAAGATCTCAGTTCTCCCCAACTTAATCAATATATTCCAGCAATGCAAATAAAAATCCCAGTAAGTTATTTTATGGATATTGACAAGCCAATTCTAAAGTTCATATTCAGAAACCAAAGACCCAGATAAGCTAACACAATATTATAAGAAAAGAATAAAATTGGAAGACTGACACAATCAACTTCATGATATACCATAAAGTGCAATGAAGACAGTGTAATATTGGCGTAAGAATAAACAACTAGATCAATGGAACAGAATAGACCCCAAAACAGATGCACATAAATAGAGTCAACTGATCCTTTAACAAAAAAGCAAAAGCATTTTAATTGAAAAAGAATAGTCTTTTCAACAAGTGGTGCTGGAACAACTGGACATCAATGTGTAAAAAGAGGACTCTAGACACAGACCAAACACTGTTCACAAGAATTAACAAAATGGATCACAATATAGAAGAAAATTTAAATAACCGTGGGTTTAGCAGTGACTTTTTAGGTAAAACACTAAAGGTACGGCCCATGAAAGAAATCACTGGTAAGCTGGACTTCATTAAATTTAAAAATATCTACTCTGCAAAAGACACTGTCAAGAGAATGAAAAGATAATCCACAGCTTGGGAGAACTTATTTTCAAAAGACATATATGATGAAGCACTGATATCCAAATATACAAAAAAAAAAAACTCTGAAAATTCAACAGTAAAACAACTCAATTTAAAAAATGGGCCAAAGTGGGACGCCTGGGTGGCTCAGTTGGTTGGACGACTGCCTTCGGCTCAGGTCATGATCCTGGAGTCCCGGAATCGAGTCCCACATCGGACTCCCAGCTCCATGGGGAGTCTGCTTCTCTCTCTGACCTTCTCCTCGTTCATGCTCTCTCTCACGGTCTCTCTCTCAAGTAAATAAACAAAATCTTTAAAAAAAAAAATGGGCCAAAGAACTTAACAGACACTTCACCAAAGAACATAAACAAATGGCAGATAAACATCTGAAAAGATGCTCCACATCAGAAGTCATTGGAGAAATAGTAAAACAACACAGTACCATGCACCTATTAGAATGACCTAGATCTGGAACACTGACAACATCAAATGCTGATGAGGATATAGAGCAGTAGGAACGTTCAGTCACTGCTGGTGTAAAAGCAGACTGGTGCAGCTACCTTAGAAGGCAAATAGCCTTCTTTTTTTTTTTTTTTTTTTTACAAAACTAAACATTCTTACCATTCAATCCATAAATCCTGTTTCTTAATATTTATCCAAAGGATTAGGAAATTTATGTCCACACGAAAGCCTATGCATGAATGTTTATAGCAGCTTTATTCATAATGGCCTATACTTGGAATGAAAGCAACCAAGATGTGCTTCAGTAGATGAATGAATAAATAAATCGTGGCACATCCATCCAGTGGAATACTATTCAACATTTTAAAAAACGAGTTCTTGAGCCATTCGAATACACAGAGGAGACACAAATGCATATTACTGAGTGATAGAAGCCAATCTGAAAAGGCTGTATGCTATAATGGTAAATGCATGTGATTATAAATTTGTCTAAACTCATAGAATGTATCACACTAAGATTGACCCTAATGTGAACTGCGGTTCCATCTGGTGATAATGATGTGCCAATATAGGTTCATCAGTTGCAACAAATGCACCACTCTAGTGGGGAATGTGGATAATGGAGAAGGGAATGCATATGGGAGGATGGGGGAATATGGTGTATTTCTGTACTTTCTACTCAATTTTGTTATGAACCTAAAAGTGCTCTTAAAGAAACAAATTCTTTAAAAAAAAAAAAAAAAAGCCGAGACTGTGATGACGAGACAGGCTGAGGTAAGGGTCCTCTCCTACTCTTCTGTTGGATTTCATGTGGCTTTCCTGGAGAATATTTGATAATATCCATCAAGGTTACAGACATAAATACTCCCTGACCCAAAAATTTCAGTTCTAGGGATTTATTCCACAGATGTTTTCTCACTCGTGCTGGAAGTTGTATGTTCAAGGTTAAAAACTACTACGTTATTTGTAATCTAAAATGCTGAAATCACTCCAAGCTAATACACTTTGATACACCCATGTAACGGAATACCGTGCAGCTGTAAAAAAGAAAGAGGATACTCTAGGTAATGAGATAAGATGATCTCTAGGCTGGATTTTTAGGTGAAAAATAAATGTATAGAACGGTGTTTCTGTGCACAATATGCTATCATTTGTGTAAAAAATACTTACTTACTATTGATTCTTAAATATTAAGAATTGTACATATCCTATTTAAATGTAAGTCTCCATACATACCTCTATAGCATAGAATAGCCCTGAAAGGGGGCTCCTGAAAGTCATGAAAACTGCTTGCCTCCAGGGAAGGAAGCTGAGTAAGTAGAGATGGGTAAGAAGAAATTTTCAATGTATACCCTTTTGTCCTTTTGAGTGTTGTAGCATTGAAATGAATTATCCCTTGCAAGCTAATCACATTTAAGTACACACATGCATACGTGTGTGTGTGCATGTGTGTGCACACATATATGTTTTAGAGTAACGCTGAGACTAGGATAATTCCCATGTCTCCAACAAGGGACCAGAGCTCACGGCCTTGGGACTGACATGTAACTAAGTATAACCTTAAGCTGACAACCGAAGAAAAGTCGTGTTATTAAAAGGAAGGTCACATGGAGCCCAGCAAATAAGGCAGGCAAAGAGAAAGTCTTCATCAGTGTTTATCCGGCTCTGTTCAAAAAAGAAACTCATTGATTTGGCCTTAAATACAAGCACTAAATGTCTTGTAAGGTGGAGATACATTTCCCTCAAGCTTATCCACTTCCCTTTACTCAGATTTACAATCACCAAGGAAGCACCCAGTCGAATTGGTTAGACTGTCAAATGTCTCAATTCCCAAAAGAGGGTGTGCAGGAGAGAGGACAGGAGATGCATTGTCACTAGGAAATTATAGCCCGGCCCCATTTTTAATGAATGATCTGACTTGATATTTGCTGTGATAATGTGAGAGTTGGTCCTCAAGAAACAGCACCAGTCTGGCTAAAATAAAGAAGGGTCGTCTTCAAATTTTCAAAGTCAACATCCCATGCCGGATTATGGGAACCTCCCCAATGACCTCAGGGGTCCTGCTGGAGGCAGCCAGGCAGCCGCTGACATGTCTCTTTATGTAATCATGCGTGTGATTAATTTTGCTCCCAGAGACTGGGTAAAATGGTAAGATTCTGGGAGGCAATTTGTGTATCAAATTATCTAATATGCATATATTTGAACCTAGAAATGCATTCCTAAGCTCCTACCCTAGAGAGATAAAGTCATGAGTGTGAATATATTTATGCACAAAAAAATTCGTAACAAAATTCTCATCAAGGCAAATGGATCAGTAAATTAGGATACGCATATACAATGGGATATTGTGCTGCTTTTTAAAAATGATGAAGTAGATCTACATTTTAGATACAAGGAAATATATTCATATATATTATTCTAATATATCATAAAATAAAAGAGTTTACAGAATGATATTTAGAATATGTTGATGATATTTCCTCAATATTTAGTTCCTTATTTGAGCTTACTGCATGGTTTTAATTTCTTATAAGTACATAGTGTTTTACGAAAATAAGTTATTTAAATAATAAAAATGGTTAACATCATTATCTACCAAAATGTGATGATGCCTAAATATCTAGTCTGACTATAAATATGTCCTTGATGCAAAACAAACTGAACCGTTGCCTATTTACAGAAACACATAAACCCCCATCATTAAGATGAGAGCCATAGTGATAACTCAGAAATTTTATCTATTCCATTTTATAGGAAACCTACAAATACATTTTTTCAAGTTTCCTAACCTTCATGGGCTTTTAATAAAAGCTTCATTTAAGAATTCAGTGCAAAGACAGTTCATTACAACTGCCTCCAGGATATTGAGTTACTTTGATTCTTTCAAAATTAGACATTCCAGGGACTCCTTCATCCTGTCCCAACTTGTTCTGCTGCTGGCTGTGAGGGCATGCTTTGCTGGGTGAAGAAAAGCACATGCTTTCTTTTAAAAGATTTTGTGGGGTTTCATATCACTTTCTTAGATGAGGGTGAGAGTATATACCAAAAGGCAGGAATTTATTTATTTATTTATTTATTTATCTTTTTTATTTAAAGAAAAGTCACAGACTGCCCCAAGTTGCTTTTTATATAGGGATTATGTGGGGTCTCTGCCCAATATCAAACAGAATGAAACATCTATAAAGTGTGGGCAACATGTTCAAATGACAACAGAAAGGAAGGCTTTCATTAAACTCAAAAACAGAGCCTACCAAAAGGCACCAAACCAGATAACCACAGAGCAAGTGCCAGTGGCCTTGGAAGGGTTCCTTTTGAACTTGGAATGAGAAGGGGTGATAATTCACCAAACCTAGCCTTTGAACATATATTCGATACCCATATATTTGATACTAAGGAGTTGTAGGAAAATACAGAAGTGGGAAACAAGGATCTTTCCCTTACACCAAAAACAGGAGGAGAGAAAAATGGGAGTTCAGTGTCTGAATGTGAAAGAACTAGAAACGTGAGCAATACTGTAAGAGGAGAAAGGGGAGAGAGGTAAGTGCGGGGTGTCCCCGGAGACCTCAGGAGCTGAATAGACCACAGATGGGCTCTGGGACTAAATATTTATTTATTTATTTATTTATTTATTTATTTTTACTTTAGATTTTTATTGTTTTATTTTTATTTTTTTTAATTGGTTACTTCTCTTTTTTTAAATTTATTTTTTATTTTCAGCATAACAGTATTCATTATTTTTGCACCACACCCACTGCTCCATGCAATCGTGCCCTCTATAATATTTATGAGCAGGAACCGCAAGGGCTGTGGAGAGAAGAGGCAGGATAAACATCTACCTCACCTGACGGGGCGTTCCTGCACAAAGCCCAACTCAGGGTCCCCTCCCCCATCCTAACTCTTCCCAACCTCTGCTTTCACGTAACCCATGGTGAAAATAAAGATGAAGGAATATCAAGAAGTTAGTAAGGAAAAAAGTGGCATAGAGCACCAACGTTTAACCTGAGAGGTATGGGGGTCCGGGGGAGCCTTGCTAAGGCTGGCCATGTGGGAGGAAGGAGGGCTGCTCCTGAGAGGCAGGCCACAGCAAGGCAATGCTGGAGGGAATCCCTGCTGTTACTATTTTCATGTCTGTGCTCCCCACCACACGCCCAGCCCCTACCACCACACACACATATTGAAGGGTCAGTAAACTGAAGCTTAGACATGAGACGCTAGCTGCCCAACATCTGCACTCTGATCTAACTCAACAGTTCTCAAAACTTTTGCTCTTGGGGTTCCTTTACCCTCTTAAAAATTATTGAAGAATTACAAACAGCTTCCATTTATAGGGGAGATAGAGACACACAGAGAGAAAGAGAGAGACTGACTATGTATCTACCATATTGGAAATTTAAACTGAGCAAATGTGAAAACACAGGAATACAAAAGCATATTTTCCTTTAGCCATCAGAGCAATGATGTCATCACTCGTCGCGTAGCCTCTAGAAAACTCCACTTACAGTCATGAGACAGAAAAAGTGACAAAAACAAACAACAAATAAAATGATGAAAACAGTCTTGATCTTACCAATTTTCTGAAAGAATCTGAGTCTCCCTACAGGTCTGAGATCACACTGTGGAAATTGCTGTTTTAACCTCAAATCCATGCTTTTGCTCAGGCCTCTTTTGAAGGTGCTCATGCTATAATAACTTCTGTCTGGAACTGCTTCCTTCCTCCAGAGAATCCTGCTACAAGACTTCAGGGCTGTAGTCTGTCACCAGCCCCAGGCAGAACTGATGACCTGCCCTGCACAGCACTTTGCTCTTATCTCTACTTCATTTTACTGGATTCCATTTTTCCTTTGTGAGTTACTAATGTGCCTGCTTTCCCTTCTCTCATCCGTCAACCCTGTAATGAGCCCCTGCCGGCAACCAGCACCAAGAAGAAAACCAGGGCCTGAGTCTCCCTGAACTACTGGAAAGAAGAAACTATAGTGGATGAATCTGCTTCCTCATTCCTGGCACCTGGACTTGTTCAAAAACTGTTTTATTTACTTTGTCTAATGATTCTGAAATGATAAATTATCACTGGTGGATGGCACTGTAGGTGATACTGTTTTCTTTGTTCTTAACTGCAATACATTTTTATAGTGATAAATGCAATACAATGTTGAAGTATTTCTCTGTAGCTTAGCCACTAATAGTTAGGAAACACTTATGCACAAAATGAACAGCTCTATGTACTTTATATACATATTAATGTTTTTAATTAGTTATGCTCTCAACAGCAGAAGTAGAAGTATGAACACCCAACTCAGTTGCACAGTGAGTCTTCCTACAGCTTAATACCAAATGTGCATATTCCATCGTTCCCTGTAACGTGCATGTATTTGCCCTATCTTAGCTCTGTCTTCACGTCCCAAACGTTAGATTCCACATCTTTGTGTCCCATCTCCTGAATCCCTCATGGAATATTGCTCATTTAATGGCCAGACGACATCGTATCTTAACATCTACATACAAATCTAGCTTCTTAACTTTGCAACTCTCAATTAGCAAAAATGTTCTCCTGGAAATAAATAACATCTCTGGCTTGGCCACCAGGGAGCTGAAATTAACCGGCTGCCTCTGTAAAGTTCAGTAAAACATTTCCGGGGGAATGTTCCCTACAGATGGAATTCAAAATGGATTATTTCGTAAAGGACTTTTATCTCCGAGAATAACCAGAAAACAGAGAGTCTGAAGCAGTGACATGACACACTACTCATTACTAACAAAGGGCTTTCCACCCTCTCGCGCAAAAACCCAACTACTCATTTCGGCGCGAATGCAAAAGCTTCTGCAGAAGGGAAGGGAAGCATGGGTCAGAGTTACTGTTTAATTGGCCGCAAGCTGGTTATGGGGCTCTCTGCTGGGCTCCTGCTGTGCAGTTACGATGAGTCCTGCAGTGGGATAAGCTCCCTCTGGTGCCTCTCCCTCCCTCCGTGACACCACACGCCCGCTCACCCTGTCCTCTGAGAAGGCCCGTGGTCTGGGCTGCTTGTTCGCTCCAGAGGAGCTGCGGCGTCTTCATTGACATTCAGGTAGTGCTCCCATAAGCAAAGGCTGCAAAGTGTCATTAAAGTGGTGGGGAGACAAACAACCCTCGTGCTGCATACCAAGTGGCACCACATTTAACTGAATCATTTTATTATGAATACATTCCGGGCTGCCACTGTGAGCCACTGGTGTAAAATATGCTGGCAAAATGGATCTCTGCTAATTACATTTCATGCATATTTCAGAACTTTCCACCGGGATACGGGAGGCTGGCGTTCATAAAATAGAATTTTACAACCAGGTTCACTTGCATTTGGCATCAAGACCCAAATGAGCGAGTAACAAACAGAAGTTCAATTACATTGCATGTTTTGTTTGTTTTCGCTGGAATATTGTAATTCCTTATAACTCTATCTGTGCCGCCGTGGTCCCTGGCTGCAAATGAAATCACTCTTCAAATCCACCTGAACACACATCATTGCAGAAAAGTACATAGCTATTAAATCGTTTCCTTCCCACAATCTTTTTTTTTTTTTTTTTTCTGTATGTGTCCTCAGTTGCTGTAGGCTGAATTAAAGGAATGAGCCTCTGGACCCGGGGACTTGTCAGGAGAGTGACAGAAAAGCATCATTACCTGCTTCAAGACCGAACTGTAAAGAACACAAGTGACTGCTTTCTTGTGGCTCTTCACCCTTGTGCTGGCCTCGCTTTTCATCGCCAACAATGCAAGCTGGTTATTAAATGAGATGAAAAGCCGTCCATGGGCTTCATCAAAGTGGAAGAGACATCTGAAGTCCTGACTTTTGGGGAAAGAACAAGCTATCCTCTGGATGGACAGCTGGTGCTGAATATCCCAGAGTCTCAAAACCTGGATAAAAAGTGATCAAGTCATAGGAACATGTCAAGAACAATTGTAAATTTTTAGCCAGAACTGTTTCTAGTTCACACTCCACCCCAGGCAGACAGTTGTTTCCTCCATGGTGCTGATTGTTCATGCTTCTGTCCTGGCACATAGTCTTCTTATATCTCCTTATCCATTTAAATGTCTTTCCACTTGTAGTCTCTCCCAGGAAAGGACTGTGTTTAGTCTCAGTCCCGTGAAGAGTGCTCTATGTACTTTTGGTAAGCAGAGTAATATCCCCCCCCAACAGATGTCCAAGTCCCCATCCCTGCAGTGCGAATGTTATTTGCATGGCAAAAGGGATTTTCCAGGTGTGATAAATTAAGGACTTTGAGATGAAGAGATTATCCTGGATGCTAAGGGTGAGTCCAATGTCATTATAAGGGGGAGGGGAGTGATGGGATGTGAGAAAGACCCTATCTAGCTTCACCGGCTTTGAAGATGGAGGAAGGAGGCCATGCGCCAAAGCAGCTGGAAAAGGGAAGGAAAGGGATTCTTCCCCAGAGCTTCCGAAAGAGGAGCCCTGCCAGCGCCTTGATTTTAGCTCAGTGAGACCCATGCTGGAATTCTAACCACAGAACACAAATACATTTGTGTTGTTTTAAGCCACTGAGTTTGTGGTTGTCACATTACCAATTGAAAAGTAATACAGTCTCTTTCTCTAATATATATGATATATATTATAATCTCTATATAGTTATATATACACATGAATATATTATATCATTATATAGTATAAAACATGTATTATATACATATTACATATATACATATATATTGTATGTGTGTATGAAATAAAAGACGGTATTAAGTGAAATCAAGTTCACATAAACCTCAGACATAAGATTCTTATTCAAACACAGACAATCAAGACAAAAATGACATGCAGATGGTACGAGACAAACACTGAAGAAAACAGGAAGAGTGGCTTTGCAGGTGCCTATGTTGCGGCTGTCAGCCATGGTACAAAATCAACACAGGCAGTGAGGGAGAGTCGAAAGGAAGACAGTAAAAAATCCCTCCAAGAGATGCTAACAGGCAAGTTCTAGGACTAGACTTCTTGAGTTCTAATCTTGGTTCTGTCCCTCACTAGAGGGGGACCTCTAGCAAGTTTCTTTGCTCTTCTAGGTTTTGATATAGTACCTACCTCATCCAGCACTATGAAGATTGAACCAGACTCCATGTCAAGAATTTAGCATGATGGGGGCACCTGGGTGGCTCCTTCGGTTAAGCAGCTCCCTTCGGCTCAGGTCATGATCCCAGGGCCCTGAGATCGAGCCCCACATTGGGCTCCCTGATCAACAGAGAGCCCGCTTTTCCCTCTACCTCTGTCTGCTGCTCTGCCTACTTGTGCTATCTCTCTAATAAATAAATAAAATCTTTAAAAAAAAAAAGAATTTAGCATGATGATCAGCATGTAATAATAGTAATTGTTTTATTATTAAATGCATTTTATTAT
Source organism: Mustela nivalis (assembly GCF_964662115.1). Lineage (NCBI taxonomy): Eukaryota > Metazoa > Chordata > Mammalia > Carnivora > Mustelidae > Mustela > Mustela nivalis. Next base: position 89,819,309 of record NC_139020.1, read on the forward strand.
GTTACCCTGAGATCATGACCTGAGCCGAAGGCAGCGGCTTAACCCACTGAGCCACCCAGGCGCCCCTCAAAATATCAGAGCCAAAGAGGTTCTTTCAAATTAGTCAGTCTATCTTATCCAATGTAAGAATTATTCCTCAACAATCTATAAAAAATGGTCTCTGTTTAAGTGAGTGTTTATAACTCCAGAAGGCAGGCAACCCTGCAGTTCTTAATGTATTTTAAATCATATAATCTTTGGGAAAATAAAACGTTCAAAATGATGGTCTATCTCTGCCTCCTAAATGCATGTACCCATATATGTACACAATTTTCCATATAATTTCTTTGGGTACATAGACATGAATAGCCCTCATACATATGAACAGATCTTGGGAATCCACAGGATAGAAATCCCTACAGTATTTTTAAGTATGTTCAGCCAAAGATGTCCTTTTCTACCTCTTGATTCTATGTCTTCTCCTAAATCTATATAGGTCTCTTCCACGTCTTGACTGGGGTAACTGATCCCAGTTCCTTTTAACCATCTTACTATCAGAACTCACTCCACCAAGGCAGGCTCCTGGTTCTCTCCCTTTGTTTGCACTTTCTCTCCTGGAGAGGACCACCATTCAAACGCTGTTTACTGTAAACACCATGGCTGCCTTTATCTGTGATCCAAAATCCAATAGTCCCAGAGGGCTTTATTCTCAATCCACCCCTTTCAACCCCAGGTCCTACTCCTCAGGGACCGTCTTTTTTAATTATTTTTTTTAATTTTTTATTTATTTGGAGATAGCTTCCTTTAACCTTCCTGAGTTACAGATTTCTCTGTTAACACCAAGGAATATCAGTGTGTGTGTGTACATATCATATAGTGATCAAAGGACTCTTTTTTTTTTTTTAAGATTTTATTTATTTATTTGACAGAGAGAAATCACAAGTAGATGGAGAGGCAGGCAGAGAGAGAAAGAGAGGGAAGCAGGCTCCCTGCTGAGCAGAGAGCCTAATGCGGGACTCGATCCCAGGACCCTGAGATCATGACCTGAGCCGAAGGCAGCGGCTTAACCCACTGAGCCACCCAGGCGCCCCTCAAAGGACTCTTATATTTGAAAGTAAAGAGGTTAATTACATTTTTTCCCTCCCTTTTCATTCCCCCAATCTAAACTTTTTCTTCTGGTCCTATTGGGTGTGATACTTTCAGATAATATACTCCTTATACACAAATTTCTGCATTATCAGTTTAAGGCAGTATCTCTCCACTCATCAAAATATAAGATGCACACTTAAGGTCCTCAAGGACGTATGTTAAGCATGGTGCTCAGAATGGAGCCAATATTTCAGGGATGTTCTAACCACTGTTAGAGGTTCCGTGACTTCTTTAAACCATTTATCTTTACATTAACTCATTCCATCATGAATGTTTCTTACCTTGAAGTTCTGACTGTGCAAAACTCTAAATATTAATCCCATGAACAAATAATCAAGCCAGATGTCTACCATCCTACCTTCAGAAATCTGATCTATTAAACCAAGACTAGGATTTTTCTTACTTTTTCAAAGTATGACAATATAATCTTGAATCCTAGTTCAATTATATTGACAATCCCTTCCTGATTTGCCCACATATCCCACGAGACATAGTAGGTGTCAATAGGTATTTTTTTAATTTGTTGAACATTGTGCCTCACCTAATAACTAAGTCTTTATCCGGCTCGTTGATGGAGATCATTAGCTCAGATGAAGTCCAAGAATACAAAACCCCATAAAATTTTGCCTCACTTCTGCATGGCTATTCACCCAATTATATATCTCATAATCCTCAAAGATATTTTATAAAACTTCTTCAACATCTTATATAAATAATTATGCTTGATGGATAGGGTAACTTCTCCATTGATCAACAATTATAACAAACTTAAAATGACCTAGTCAACCCCTGCCAGGTAAACAGCATTACCAATCATTCTAATCCTAAGAATATATATTCATGAAGTAAATTGTTTTGTTTGTTTTTTGGTTTTTGGCAAGAATTTTTCATTAAGGAGCTCATTCTGGTTCTTAAACATTACTAAATTGTTTTTATTAAAAAACATTCTGGCACCTCTCCAGAATATGTTTTTCCTCAAAAATATAAATTCTACAAGAACTAAGACCTGCAAATATTTTTCCGAGTGTGTGTCCTAAATAAAAATAGAATTGATAAACTGTTATTTTGAATGTGAAAGCCACAAGATTAGACACATCTATATCATTTTCAAACACTCATATTCTTATAATAGTCATACTCTCATTGTTCAGAATCTTGTCTTCTTTAGTATGGACTCCCTTCTAAAAAGTAGAAACTAACTTCACATCAGAATAATAATCTGGGGAATGGTTGAATATAGATTAATAATAACTCAATGGTATTAATGGACTATAATTTCCACAGAATCATTTTCCACCATGTTGTTCAAATAATTTATTTTGCCTTTAATATTTTATTGACATATAGTCACATAAATTAAATAAAAAATTAAAAATATATGAGTAACAACCTCTGGTCTATGATAGGTTAGTTCTTGTCATTAGCAATTAAAATTAGAAATATGTTTTTTATCAAAATGTGCATGTTCATTATTTTTTCTTAAAATTGTTTTTTGTTCTGCTTTCCCTTCTTCCTTCAAAGAACCCTAACTCTCTTAATTACTGATCCCTGATCCCATTAAGTTCCCTTCCATCTTTAACTCTGATTTTTCTCTCTGCTGAGGATGAAAGCATCAACATTGATATATTAACATCAATGCACAAAACAGTGTTCTGGCTGTCATCTAGCAATCACCTCACGGTATGTGACCTCCCACAAGTTTTTCAGTTTTTTTCCACACTACCACATTCTGTATGAGTGGTTCTTAACCTTGACATTAGAAACAGCTGCAGTGCCTTAAAAATCACCTGTTTGGGCCCTTTTGCCAAGCCTATTAAATCAGAATCTTTAAGGATGGGGCTCAGGGATTCGTTTTTTAATTTCCCAAGCATTTCCTTTGCATTGTACCTTGACTTCTCGACACGGTTTTAAGGTCAATGCTAATATCCTTGAACAAGAAGTCTTTCTCTCAGCCTAATCAGTAATATCATGTGGCTTGATTTAAAGCAGATAACTGTAATCCCCTTCTTTCCTAATCAGTCTTTATCCTTTTAATCATGAAAAATGTCTCACATTAATTTGGTTTTATTAATCAAGTCTTTTGACAAAATGTAACTTAAATATCTAGTTAGCATTTGAGAAGCATGGGTTCTTCTCTTTGATACTCAGGTTGACTTCTGGGATAGAATTAGGCCACAGTTCAGAAAGAAATATATTTAATAATAATTTTCATTCCAGATTTCTAGTGAGGTTTTCTTTATCCATAGTAGGAAGAATACATAAACTAACAAACACCTAAGCTTAAAAATCACAACTGAAAATTGACACTTTTTAATTTATATTTTCCATAAATTTTGATCTAAACTGTACACTCTGTTTTCATCATGATACCTCAGAACTTGTGGTGTCTGTCCAAGCTCAGCCTTCCTAAGTCCAGTTCTTGAAATGGCGGGCTTTCTATTTCCTCACCATTTTTATATTAAGAGAAATAAGTACATAAACTTATCGATTTAGTATCGAATTTTAATTATTCACATAATTTAAATGGCATATTACTTTTTGGCAAAACCTTTACCTTGTTTCAACTGTTAGCTATTTAATAACACAATTATTCATATACGTTAGAACTAAAAATCAGTGGACTGAGACCTGACACCTGGATTTTAATATTACTCAGATCTGTCAGCTTAGGTGTGTGATTTTACCTGTCCATTGCCTCGCCTTTCTCCTAAAGGGGCCCCTGCCAGCTCTGAAATTCTGTCAATTCCGTCTAGAATGTACTAAAGTTGCTCAACCCATTATCTATAGCTTCCAAAACAACAATTAAAACAAATTTAGAAAGGGGCACTGTGAAGATCTGACTAGAGAAATGTAGGCTCCCACCATGTTTTCAGTCTAATTTTGCTGAAGAACTATTTTCTGCTCCCATGGGGTACCTGGGTGGCTCAGTCGGTTAAGTGCCTGTTGGGTTCGGGTCATGATCCCAGGGTCCTGGATGAAGCCCCACATCAGGCTTCTTGCTCAGTAGGGAGCCTGCTCCTCCCTTCCACTTGTATTCTCACTTTCTCTCTCAAATAAATAAATAAAATCTTTAAAAAGAATTTTTTCCTGCTCCTTACAAGAGACAGAATCATTTCACCTAGACATAATAAAACTAAACAATAGAAAAGGACATAAATATAACTGTTACTTTGTACTGTAACTACTGTATTTGTAAATAGGTAACTTCATGGATGGGTAGGTACATGGGCGGATGCTTGGATAGATAGGGAATCTGTTTTCAGTGACCTTTGTAAAACCAAATGAGCATTATTTACATATTGGCAACACATCCAAGTTTAATTTAGAGTAGGAGGGAAAAAAAGATTCATAGTGTCCTAATAATGATATAAAAACAAGGGAAAGGTAGAAAACAGACTCAGGTGACTTGATTAAAATGAGACCTGTTTGGTTTCATCAAACACTTACTACTAACTCCTGCCATCCTAGAGGGGAGAGATATAAAATGAAATAAGAAAAAGAGAGAGAGTATATGTCAGTATGGGATCTTGAGGACAGCAGTGCAGCTCAGCTCTCTGGGGAAATCCACAAAATCCACTTGCAGATGATTGGATCACAGGAACTGATGGAACTGGGTCTCCTGAATACTCCTTTATGTACTAACAAGCCTGTTTCTTCAGAATTGAAGCCTTTGGATAATCCACAAAAGCATCATGGGTGAACACTTAAAGGTAATTTTGTTTGACATGATATATGCAAGCAAAAGTATTCTACTATATAATTCAGATAATGTTTTTTATCCTGAAGTCATAGAACAGAGCTTCCTTTAAGAAAAATTTTCACCTTTTTTTTTTTTTCCCCAGAACTGAAGTCAAACCTAAAATATTGGCTGGAAACTAAACTCTTCTCTTATGCTAACCATCTTTAAATTGTTACCATAACCATGATCTTCTCTCACTGTTGTTGTTTTGTTGCTGTTCTTGTTGTTTTTTACATTCTTTTCGACAAGAATGAGTAGATAATATAGCTCTAAGACTCAGATTTCTTTTAAGTGTCTGTGTATTCTATCACTGTACTTGAAAAATTCAAAACGTTTTCTAGCACTACGAATTTTTCTGTAAAAATCTCACTAATGCCCCAGTTCAAGAATAACAAATTTAAGTTTAATGAACTCAAGTTTAATAGACTTAACTAATACCAACATATTATTTCAGGTGCTCTCCTTTTCCAAAACAAAATTTACTTGGGAAATCAAAACAATTTCACTTACCCGGATTTTTTTTTTGCCATTATCATTAGTCACCTAACACTAAAATAGAATAATAACAGAATTTGTTGTTGTCTTCAAAGAAAAAGTTGTCTAATTTTGCTTTTCAAAGATCATCATTCCTATTTTATTTTACAAAGTAAACTTAAACACTTTAAGTTTTAAATCCTTCTTTTCTTTTCTTTCACTCTCTCTTTTCTTTCTTTCTTTCTTCCCACTTAAGATTTATACTAACAACAGCTTTGAAGGAAATTAGTGAAAACCAGCTAGAACAAGAGAATTCAGGTTTAAATATCATTGCAGACTAGGTTTTCATCGGGGGTTTTTCTGCTTCAAAGAAACACAACTCTGAATAAACATAATTTTTACTGCCTTGCTAGGTCTTCAGGGAGTGTGGACCATCTTCACAGGTCCAAAAGAAAAAAAGTGAGAAAAGAAACAAACTTAAAATAGAAACAGGGAACAGTAGGCCTAAATGAAGAGATTGCAACCAGGAGCTTAAGCCTTGGATCATCAGCAAGGTGGAGGCACCAATGCTAGGCTGTTAGACAAAACTGGACAACAGACAAGGAGAATACCTCAGGATGGTAACTATCCTTGTTTCCACCTTCAGGAACAAACAGAAATCTCCGGAGGAAAGAATCTTCAGTTTAGGTCTTCAGAATGCCAGTAGTTTAGCAACAGCAAAAAATGAGGTGACACATTGGGGAGGGTATGTGCTTTGGTGAGTGCTGTGAATGTGTAAACCTGGTGATTCACAGACCTGTACCCCTGGGGATAAAAATATATGTTTATAAAAACTAAAAAATTAAAAAAAAATGAGGTGACAATAAAAGGTTGCCAAACATAAAAATGAAACAAGTCACCCTGAGGGAGAACCACCCGAGTAGCAAATACCAGATTTAGATCTCTAAGGACTCCAGATACTGAAATTCTTGGATAAGGACATATAATAATGAAATCGAAATTAAAGAGCTAAAAATCAAAAATCTGAAAATGAGCAAGCACCAAAATCTATTAAAAATTACCAGGCAGTTAAAAAAATGTTTTGGAAAAAAAAATCTATATTAAAATTAAAAACTCAATGAATGGGTTATATAGAAAGTGGGCACACCCTGATTAGAAACATTCACATTAAAATCAAGAATATGCAAGAATATGTTAATGAAGGCACCTGGGTGGCTCAGTGGGTTAAAGCCTCTGCTTTCAGCTCAGGTCATGATCTCAGGGTCCTAGGATCAAGCCCCAGGTCAAGCTGTCTGCTGGGCAGGGAGCCTAATTCCCTTCCTCTGCCTCTCTACCTACTTGTGGTCTCTGTCTGTCAAAAAAATAAATTAAAAAAAAAAAAACCTAAAAAAAAAAAAAAAAGAATGTGTTAATGTGTCTCCTTTAAAAAGTAGGAAAAACCTGAACAAGGAATGGGAAAGACATTTGTACATGATTTTTTTTTTCTGAAAGACAGTTAAAAGAATGAATAAATGGAGAAAAACAGGGTGTGGTTTCTCAGTATTTTAAAGATGTCAAATATCATATTCATGAAATTTCAACCCAAGTACTTTCATGAAACATGAATATTGATCCTAAAATATACTTGGTTTATAAAGGATAAAATGCAGAAGATAGTTAAAATTGAAAAAGGAAAACAAGAAGTAGAAAATGCCCCACCATCAAAATATAGGGGCCTGGGTGGCTCTCAGTCCGTTCAGCCTCTGCCTTCAGCTCAGGTCATGATCCTAGGGTCCTGGGATTGAGCCCCGCATTGGGCTTCCTGCTCAACAGAGAGTCTGCTTCTCCCTCTTCCTCTGCCTCTCCCCCTGCTTGTGTTCACACACTCTCTCTCTCAAATAAATAAATAAAATCTTTAAAAAAATACACACACACACATATGTATACAATAAAGTTATGCTAGTTAAATGATATGTTATGTAGGAAAAGACAAATAGACTAATGGAAAGAATAAAACACCCAGAAACAAATTCATATATATATGGCAACTCAAATGATAACAAACGGCATTTCAAACCAGGGAGAGACAAATTATTCAAAAAATAGTCTTGGCTATCCATTTGTAGAAAAAAAAAAAAAAAACTTCACACAAAATAAACCACAAAGGTAAATGCAAACTATATTTATTCAACTACAGAAAAACTATTAGCAGAAATAAAGAATATTTTTATAAAAATGAAGTGTAGAAGACATTTTTTTTTCAAGATTTTATTTATTTATTTGACAGACAAAAATCACAAGTAGGTGGAGAGGCAGGCAGGGGTGGGGGGGGCAGACTCCCCACCAAGCAGAGAGCCTGATGCGGGGCTCAATCCCAGGACCCTGGAATCATGACCTGAGCCAAAGGCAGAGGCTTAACCCACTGAGCCACCCAGGCGCCACTGTAGAAGACATTCTTAAGCAAGATAAAAAATCCAGAGCCACAAAGAAAATCATTTCTTAGACTCAACTTCATAAAAAGTTTAAATTTGTTTAAAACAACAAACAAACAAAGAAAGCGACTTTTGAATGAGGGGATGCCTGGGTGTCTCAGTGGATGAAGCCTCTGCCTTTGGCTTAGGTCATGATCTCAGAGTCCTGGGATTGAGCCCCACATCAGGCTACTTGCTCAGCAGGGAGCCTTTTTCTCCTTCTGTCTGCTTCCCTCGGCCTGATGCTCCTTCTGCTTGTGTTCTCTCTCTCTCTCTGACAAATAAATAGATAAAATCTTTAAAAAAAAAAAAAAAACTTGTGAATGAGAAAAAGAACACAAAATTAAAAGACATATGCTTGAAATAAGTAAAATATTTGCATCATCTATAATAAAGGATAATCAAAATATTTTTCAAACTACTACAAATCAATAAGAAAAAGACAGAGTTCATAAGAGAGGGCATGATTAGCTCATTATTAGCTAATGCACCAAAAAACAATAAATAAATGAATATAAATGGATTTGAAAAAAGAAACTCATCCTAATTTTTTATCCATCAGATTCACGTGTACACAAAATAGGGAAACACATTAACAGTATCCATTATTGACAAGACTATGGGAGAAACAGGCACCTTTACACACCTTTGGTGAGTATACCAATGGGTACAATGTTTCTAGATCTAAATCAGCAGCATCTTAACAGCTTCTTTAAGAAGAATATTCCCCGGCAATTGCCCTCCTGGGTATTTACCCCAAAGATACAAATGTAGTGATCGGTAGTGGCACCTGCATTCCAGTGTTTATAGAAGCAATGTTCACAGTAGCCAAACTCCGGGATGAACCGAGATGTCCATCAGCAGATGAATGGAGAAAGATGTGGTGTATATATACAATGGAATATTACTTAGCCAGAAAGTTTGAAACCTTACCATTCAAATCAACGTGGATGGACCATAGGCCTATGTAAAGTCACACAGAAACATCTCTAGGAGCTATTATTAAGGGAAAATCAAGTTGCAGAAAAATATGTCTTATTTGATACCATTTACCCAAAAACTAATAATAAATACTACCTTGTATTTGTACACATACATAGGATGGTATACATAGTAATATATTGTATTGTGTTATAACTTATTATATGTAAAAATATAATAATATAATATATGTATATAATATTATTTGTATATGATATATAATACAGTTGACCCTTGAACAACATGGGCTTGAACTGCACTGGTCCACTCATATGTGAATTTTTTTTATAAATACAGTACTATATATGTGTTTTCCCTTCCTTATGATTTTCTTAGCATTGTCTTTTGTCCATCTGACTTTTTTTTAGACTCACACATAAAATATATAAAATATAAAATAGTTGTTAATCAACTATTTATTTTATTAGTAAGGCTTCTAATCAACAGTGGGCTATTGGTAGTTAAGTTCTTAAGGAGTGAAAAGTTGTACATGACTTTTCAACTGTGTGCCCCAACCCCCATGTTGTTCAAGGGTCAATGGTATATTAAAATATAAATTATGAGAAGATATGCACAAGTGTTAATAACGACTATTTCTTGGGAGAGGAACTGATTTGAAGGGGAAGTGAACAAAAAGAATATTCACTTTTATGCACTACATGCGTCCCCATTTGCAATTTTTATGTAACAGCATTAATCATTTACTTATATATTTTAAACAAAATGAAAACGGCTTTGCTTCCAGATGAACAGAGGGAAGCTGAGGAGGAAGAGTATGTAGAAAGGGAAGACAAACAGGTAAGTCATTACACAAAAGGCTCACTTTGTATTTTCCTTACTAACTTTGAAGCCACAATGTAGAAATTGGGCTCTGGGAAAAATCAGAACCTCCAAAGAAGGACTGTTACAAAGCAATCTGATTCTGGCGGCCAAATCAGGGTGAACAGCCCAGAAAGAGTTAGGAGCAACAGAAGAGCTTAATCAAGCCCACTATTTACAATGTCAGCCCCCAGAGAGCTCTCCCCTAGGCTTTGAAAAACCTTCCAGTCCAGGGGCCCCTGGATGGCTCAGCTCATGCTCCCAGAGGCTTGCGATGGAGCCCTGCATCAGGCTCTCTGCTCATCAGGGAGCCTGCTTCCCCCTCTGTCTCTCTGCCTGCCTCTCTGCCTACTTGTGATCTGTCTGTCAAATAAAGAAAACCTTAAAAAAAAAAAAACAAAGAAAGAAAGAAAGAAAAAGAAAAAAAGAAAACCCTTCCACTCCCCATGGTAATTTCTCCTCCAAATCCCCAAGTTACTGTCTCCCAGCAGGGCCTTGTCATCAGTGAAAGTCTAAAGGTGCAAAACAAAGTACAATTGGACTACCATTTAGTATGATGCCAACTTCTATAGGGAAAAATTTATTTAATCATCACTGCAAAATAGTAACAGACCAGTCTTCCAAAAAACAACTTGAGTCTCAGATCATTTTTGGAAAAAATTATTTAGCTCTAGATTGCTTTGGTCTGAAATTCTCTAATACAGCAATTTATTGACCAAAGTATGATTCATTCAAAGGCTCTTTGAAAAAAAGATGTGCTCTTTCATTTTCTCTGTTCCTTAACTTAACCCTAATTCCATAAAACATCCAAAAGAATTGTACAGCAATAAAGCAAAGGCTTAACCTGATTGCAGAAAGCCCTGTTGTTTGTTGTAAAGACATAAAGATGATGATTACTATGCCTTTATCAAAGTGAAATGGATTTAGACTAATGTAAAAGACAGCATGACAAACTTTATTATAATGCAATCGTTTACAAGTCAAAGGAAAAACAGAATGATAAAACAGCTTTGGAAGAGCCTTGGTAGTCTTAACATTGAGGATACCTATACACAATCCATTCTGACTCCAATGACTTTTTTTTCTCACTTGCTTTTAAAGTGATTAAAAAACAACAACAACAACAAACTTTTGTGCACTAAAACTACAGTGGTTAACTGATGTCAGCCTGCTGTGACCAACTCAAAAGATCTCAAGGAGAAATACAAAACAAGAAGAATCAGAAAACCAGGTAAGCAGAAGCATACAGGCAGTATTTTTGAAAAATCATATATGATAGAAACATAGATATTAAGATGACCTAAGGGGTCTTTCACAAGTGAATGCGGGGATCAGCAAACCTTAATTTTTACACCAAACAAATTATATCTTCTGATGCAATTATACCTTGGAGAACTAGTGTTGAGTAGTTCTCAACATAAAATCCCCTGTAAACTGACAAACTTTGGAGCAGTTCTTTAGAACAAGCTGATACAATGTCTCCCAAGCTATAGTCTTCAGTAAAATGAGTAAAACATTTACTAACCTACTTTAAGAATTTTTTTCAGTGAACACTTTCATGGAATTCTATAATGATAAAATACCTGGTTTGGTTTTGTTTTGTTTTTCATATTTATATCTTAGAAAGACTCAATCACTTAAGATTTATTGAGAATGTGTTTGGCACAATCCAAAAAAGATACAGTCCTTAACTTCATGAATCCCAACAATTAGTTGAATTACACTATTTGATATATTATATTCAACATGTGTTTAGTATACATTAATATGAGCTATGTCCCAGGAAACACACACACAAAAATGAATTCAACCAATAATTTTTGCTTTTAAGGACTCAAAATCTAGTAAGAGATACATATATAACCTTTTTTTTTTTAAGATTTTATTTATTTATTTATTTATTTGACAGAGAGAGAGATCACAAGTAGGCAGAGAGGCAGGCAGAGAAAGAGAGAGGAGGAAGCAGGCTCCCCGCTGAGCAGAGAGCCCGATGCGGGACTCGATCCCAGGACCCCGAGACCATGACCTGAGCCGAAGGCAGCGGCTTAACCCACTGAGCCACCCAGGTGCCCATATATAACCTTTGAGTATACAAAACCCATTATGTTAAACTTGGTACTGGCAGTTATAACAAAGTGTTCAAAGATCTCAAAAAATAAAACAACTAAATGTAACTAAGACATTTAAAAAAGTTTTCAGTCTGAATGTTTTGGTACTTTAGATTCATAGTAATATGTCTTCACTTCAAACTGTCAACAAATAACGATTAAGCAAACAGGACAAGGTGCCAGGCACTGCGATGGATACCGAGTATTTAAACTGAAAAGATATCACCTCTGGTTAAGGAAGCAAACCAACAACTTTGATACAACAGGATACATGCTCTAATGAGAGACATACAAGGGCAGTTGGAGTGCAGAGGAGGAAACAGCTAGGTCTGTGTGAAAGACTCCAAAAAGTCTGAAACTTTGAGGATAAACAGGCATTTGCCAATTGATCATCAAGGAGAGGGAACCAAAGACAGAAGAGCTTGCTGCTGAGCCGGGAGGCAGCATGGTGGGGAGAGCCAAAGGTACGATATGGCTGGAGCATTAAATGAAAAAAAGAGAAAAGCAGGAAATAAAGTAGGGCTAACAGACTGAGGGAGGGCTTTGTACAAAAGTTTAAGAATTCTGGAGTTGATTTAGACCGAGAATTGGATGGAGTGCTAAAACGGTTGGTTTTGGTTTTTGGGGTTTTGTTTTTTGTTTTTTGTTTTTTACAAACCACTTCACTAGCAGGATAAGGGGTAGATTAGAGTCAGACCGGTCTGAAAGTAGGGAGACAGTTAGAAAAACTTTGCAAAATTTTGGGCAAAAGAAGATGAAGTTTTGAATTAGAACAGTGGCAGCTGAGAGGTGAGGCTGATAAACCTATTTCGATGATGGAATCAACCAGAATTGAGAGAAGATTTACCAACAGGTGATAGAGTAAAATAAGCAAGTTTGGCAGGATTTGTGGGGGGGGGGGAGCTTAGGAGTAGAAGAGGAGTTCCTATTTAATTTTTATATATATACACATTGCTTTAGAATAAAATAAAAAGTCAGATTCACTGTAAGTCTTAGAGGCTGTCCTTCTCTTACAACCGAACATCTTGAAATCTAGTGTATGTTACCTGGATCTATAAAATCAAGAATTATGGAAAATGAAAGTTTTACAGAGAAACAAGTGACAAGATTATGAGAGATTAAGACTACCTGGTTCTGGCATCGTGTTTTTTTCCCCACCATATTTAAGATATCCCATAAATATCTCCAAAGAGAAATGGGCTGATATACATAACTGAAATGTTCTTAATATACCTAATAGTCTTCGGATTAACTTTGATTTCTAAACCACTGAGTTTCCTCAATATCAAAGCAACCATAGCTAATTAGCTGTGCCTCTTCCATGTCTTACCATTACCAACCAACACTTCCTCATCTCCATTTGTTTTTTCTATTGAATAGGTGAGAACTCTAGAAACTCTCACTATGTAACCTTTTAAGAATACAGTTATAAGGATTAAATCCATGAGTATACAGTTTAAAGTTTTTTAATGAAATACTTTGTTCAGTTGCCCAGGACTATGCTTAAGTTACCATAAATATCTTTTCCAAATATAGATTTCTGAAGCCATCGTATTTAGCCAGTGTATTTTAAAAATCCACACCAACCCTCAGAGAAATTCAGGACCACAGATAGATTTAGGTAGGAACTGAGGAGGAAGAACTAAATAAATTAAATGTACAATGTTACTTACTTTATCTTTGGAGAAGCTAAAAAGTTGTTTTCTTGCAGCGAAGAATTGGACAGCTATCACACTGGCTGAGTGACCCCAAAGGATACCAACTGGCTTAGAGACAACATAGGGGTTCCAAAGGCAAACTTTTTTGTTGATGCCAGCAGTTGCTAATCAGAATTAGAAGGACAAAAAGTGATGTCAGTAATACGAACAACCCACACAATTCTTTTTTTTTTTTAATGAACATTTTAATGTTATGTATAACAGAACATTATGAATACAATACACAATTCCTATTTTGAAATGAATGTGTGTCACATATCTGGGGGTTGAGATAATCAATGAGTCAATGAAATGGTTGATATTGGGGTCGTTCAAACTCAGTTGGCTAACCCAGCCTTCTCTAATAGGTCTCTAATTCTCTTTGAAAGGTGGATAGTGGCATATTCGTGAGTTCAAATTCAAGGTATCTTCTACCATGATTGTCAGGCATGATCATTAGAGATTTTAGGGACTCAGCCTCAGTAGTTGATATCGCTATTCTTCCTATGAGCAATTACTGAATGAGGCTTAAATTAATCTGACCCATTCCAAAGGCCGTGTATGTTCATTCTCTGTCACTACCCTATTAATTTTTAATGCCTCATTTTTACAATGCTTGAACTAATACATAGATAGATAGATATTATATAACAAATTAACAGCTTTCAACATGTCACATAATTTAAGTAGTTAACCTTGAAGACTTTACAGCTTATTTCTTCAGCTAACATGTAGTCTTTGATATCCAAAAAAATAAACTCTCGTTTAGGCTAAAATTCAGGTAATCTGAAAATGCTCAAAAAGCACTGGAGGTTGTATCCTGAAAGAGGAGAAACGTCTTCCATCGCCTTTCTGGCGCAGGTGCATTCCCGGTGGCGGTGGCAGTGCGGGCAGCAGGGGCCGCGGCATGTGGAGCATTTGGTGATGTCAGAAAGATGGCAGAAGAGCAGACAGGGCACCAATACTGTCTTCCTCCTCTGTACCATCTTACACCCCCACAGATTCTTTTTTTTTTTTTTTTAAGATTTATTTATTTGACAGAGAGCAATTACAAGTAGGCAGCGAGGCAAGCAGAGAGAGAAGGGGAAGCAGGGTCCCCACCGAGCAGAGAGCCTGATGTGGGGCTCGATGCCAGGACCCTGAGACCATGGCCTGAACCAAAGCCAGAGGCTTAACCCACTGAGCCACCCAGGTGCCCCACTCCCACAGATTCTAATAAAAACATTGGGGCACTTTCTCATATTTTCACCCCCATGTAGTTGCTATGTGCCGCTTGTCCTAATGCATCATTATCAGACATTCTTCAGCAATAAAATGTGAGCTGTTCGAGTCAGTCTCTCTGGCAATAAAGCAACAAGGTGGAGTGGCTCCCTGCATACCAATATGCATCCCAGACTATTTATGAGGCCCTCATAGTTATCATGATTTATTTTACATACCAATTAAATTGAGCTGAGAGTGGTAATCAAAAGCATGAATGCCCTCGGCAACGTTGAAGGATGTCATTTTAAGATGCTTTTTTGATTTCTCTCTCCAAGCCAGTACCACCGTGTTTGTATTGCTGGTCGTACTGGAAATGAAAGCATCTAACGATGCATCATAAGTAACTGATAAAAAAAAGAAAGAAAGAAAAGGATCTTCAGTTGGTCTCTCACAAAACATGACCAAAACAGAACTGTTTTAATACCTGAAGTCAAAAACGAACCCAGATTTTGATCACACAGCCTGATGTGCAGGGAATACCTCACTAATGAATGCCTCCCCCTCCTCCATTAAAGAATTTAAAATTAGAAGTCACAGCTAAGTCTGCATTCAGACATTTTACCCAATCTCAGGATGCCTTGAAATTTTTTTCAGTGGGAACACATGGCAGGAAACAACGTTAGTCACAATAATCATATGGGATTCTGGAGATTTAAGATGAGTAACTGGCCAAATTCCTGGGTTCTGCCTCATGGATCTGAAGCAGACAAATGGGAGCTTATCAGCCATCTGCTGCTCCCCGAGGTCCAGCTCATGCCCAAACCATGGTTTATTTAAGTCATGACTGGTCTAGAATGCCAGACCTCAAAGCCTGGCACAAACATGGCCAGACTCAAGCAAATGACTGTTTTTGTAGGATGTATTCGTACATCATCCTGGATGACCCAACACCATCTTCTGGGGAGCAAAATTCCACTCCCCGACCAAGGAAAGTGATCTTGCTGCCTTTTGTCAGGAGGATCTCTCCATTTCTGTCAGACCCACTGGCTCCAAAAAGCAATTAGCTCTTATCCTCTAGAAGAGTATTCTTATCTCCTCCTTTTTTCTCCATCCTTTACTGTCATCTGTCTTTCTTTCAAAAGAGAAAGTGGGGGAGAGAGACAGAGAGGATGAAGGGAGGGAGAGAGGGAGGGACAAACCTAAGAAGTGATCAGGTCCTATAAAGGTGAGCCCTCTGAGCCTCTGAGCAATTAATTTCCAGGTCATAAAGGTTTCTGAGCACCTGCTGCTCCCCTGTTGCTACTTTACAGGAAGTCCCAACAGTCTGAAATCTGATGGCAATTGTTCTCGTAGGAAGCAACCTCCCTGAAAATACTCCCTTTGTTTACAGAAAATGCTGAGGGTTATTGCAACTTGACTCAGTGAAGCAATATTAGAAGATCTAAAGTGTATAACAACACTATAATTATATCTTCCATTCCATGAAAATTTCATAATATCATTACAATACAATCAAAATAAAGTATTTCCACCCAGAAAATTACTTTGTCATGTGTTCCCGCATTATATCCAACTATCATCTTCAGTTTCGAGGCTATAAAGAAAAACATATAAAAAACTACATTCTGCTCTGGTATTCAAAGTATTGCTTTTAGATTTGAATCTGCAGGCTACCAAGTGACATTTATGGGCCTGTAGTGTTACATCTCAGAGGCTCAACAATTCACACTTTTATTTCTAGACCAAGATATAACTTGTATCTGATTAGATTGTGGAATGCCAGAGCTCCTGAGAATGTCTGAGTAAGAAGAGGTGAGGGGAAAGCCATTTCCTTAAAATCAAATTATCTGATAAATAAAAATGTGTTCCTCACTTCTGGAAGACAGCAAAGGTTATGATGAAAAAGTTTTTAAAATATCAAGTGAGGGAATGGGCTGAACTGATAAAATAAAATGATTTGTTTTTAATACTCTCAGTGAGTTTGAAGATTGGTAGAGGAAAAACATTTTTTAAATTACTTTTAGATAATATTTTGAGGGGAAAAAAAGACAACCTGATCATGTCTCTCCATTAAGATGCTCACTTTCCATGCTTCCGCTCTTTGCCACTTAGTCATAAAAAAAGGCATTAAGGGGACTGCCATGGATCCCTCTCCTCATTCGTGCTGTTGAAATGACCCCGCGTAATGACAATTAGGTAATGTGGGAAAAGTGATTTGAAAATGAAAAATGATACCTGAAAACCAAGTAAGTAATGCTATTAGGTGAAGCTGAAGTAAGCTTGAACGAGGCCACTCTGCATCATCTGCCAACAGGTAGAAGCTGGAGCAGAGTAGAAAATTGGGCCATTTCTAACCAGGAGTTCTTATGATCATTTTCCAAGCCTTTTTGCCTTATGAGTTGTAGGAATTAAGAAAACACCCTACCTTGAACTTTCTTGATGTTCTTTTGCTTGAGGGTGTTTGTTTTCGGTTGCATTTCTTACTTGGAAGTTGGAGTCCCACTCTCTGAGAGGACCACAGGGCCCTCTACATTCTGAGCAACTACCATCTCAAGAAGGAAAGATAGAAAGAATAACCCTCTCTATTTCATTTTTAAAAATCAAAATGCATCTAATTCAGTACTGTTGAGCACATTATAATAATGCAATTCATTTAATAACTTCTCAAAATACTGATTCGACCCATGTTCATGATACAAACGAACCTTCACCTTCTACCATGCTATTAAATGAGCTTCAGGAAGAGACCTCTTTCTTCAAACCTAGGCCACCAGCCTAAAACTCTAATTTCAACTGCTTTAAACATAGCAAGAGAACTGGTAAGAAGGACAGGGGTTCTAGCTAACTCAGGGATGTACCATCTTTTTGTCTAGATTCATTTAGATGCAAGGGAGTGGAACAAGGCACAACAAGACGCTAAATGTAATTTCTCTTCCAAACTTGGTCTCTATCGATTGTGAAGGCTTCCTAAGGAAATGTGATCTGGGATCTGTACTCTGAATTCTCTGGTACACCTGCATTAATTAGTGCAGCAATTACTGATTTGGGTATCAGTCTAAACTGTTTTGTACCTTCTCCTAGCCATGGTCGAACCAAGGGGACAAAACACCTTTCAGGGGCATCTGCCTTCAGCTCAGGTCATGATGCCAGCGTCCTGGGATTGAGCCCCACTTCAGGCTCTCTGCTCAGCAGGAAGCCTGTTTCTCCCTCTCCCATTCCCCCTGCTTATGTTCCCTCTCTCATTGTCTCTCTCTCTGTGTCAAATAAATAAATAAAATCTTTTTAAAAAAACCTTCTAACGTAATAAAAAAGAAAATCAATGGTTTTTATTATTGGCAATTTAGTGTTCACTTTTTCAGAAGCTACACTTCTAATCTGTAGTGCCCAAGGTTTCCAATGACATTGTCTATATGAGGCAATTATCTAGGACCAAAAAAGGGAAACTTCTCTGAGATTCAAGACACTTACGTCTTTCCACTATTGCATAAAATCTTGGTCCTTACTTTACAAGCACTTCAGAATGTAATTATTTTTCTATTAAAATATGACACAGAACTACTCAGAAAAGATGAAAACATTTCTCCTTCAAACTTTTAATAAGAAATCTGAACCTTATCTTAAAGCAGTAAGCTAATACTCTTATGTCTGAAACTAAGTTCTTCCTTTGACATTTCAGCTTTATCCTTAGCATATTTGCATACTACTTACATACTTGCTCATGTATTTCTTCCTTTCCTCAATTGTATATTCTTTCCTCACACTAAGAATAAAATCAGCCAAAATATTTCTTGAGGAGTTCTAAGAATATCAATTTATGTTGCTTGGGTTAAAAAAAAAAAAAAAAAAAAAAAAAAAAAAAAAAATATATATATATATATATATATATATATATACACACACACACACACACATACATATATATCAAATGAAACCAACCATTGGTTGCTTACTCCCAGTAGGATCAGTCTTGTGGTCCAGGGAGCATACGTAGTACTAAGCCCACTGTTCTATTTTTGACTCCTGCCCTTCTCTTTCTCCCTGCTTCTTCATTTCAACATTTCTTTCCTTCTCCTCATACTGAAATAACTGAGCTGCAAACAAACAAAAAAAAGTTGTATTTAAGTTTCTAATCTCTATTGCTAAATCTGGACATGGGCATTCATTCACTGGTTAGGACTGAAGTGTGTCCTCCTTTCAGAGGTATCAGGAGAACTCTAAAAATCTAAAAATTGAAATAAGAGAAAATCTTATAAAAACTCTTCACCATTCTATATTCTGTACTTTCTCCTTTTTAAATTATCTTCTCTATTCATTTTCCTCGATATCCATTCATATAGTATTATTAAACTAAATATTTAGGGGCACTTGGGTGGCTCAGTGGGTTAAAGCCTCTGCCTTCCCGCTCAGGGCTCAGGTCATGATCCCAGGGTCCTGGGATCGAGCCCCGTCGGGCTCTCTGCTCAGCAGGGAGCCTGCTTCCCTTCCTCTCTCTCTACCTGGCTCTCTGCCTACTTGTGATCTCTGTCTGTCAAAGAAATAAATAAAATCTTAAAAAAAAAACAACTAAATATTTATAATTTTTTTACCCCAATCACTCTTAACCAGAAGTAACCCCTTATTTAACATAATTCATATCTACTAATATTTATCAGAATTTCTTTTGGTATCTCCCTTTTCTTTTGCAATATTTTTCAATAGTATTTATCCAAGGTCTTTAGTCTATTCAGGCTGCTATAATAAAACAGACTGGGTGGCTTAAATAATAGATGTTTATTTTTCACAGTTTTGGAGACTGGAAAGTCCAAGATCAAGGTGCTGACAGATTCAGTGCCTGGTAAGGGTTCATTTCCTGGTTCATGGGTGGCCTAATTCTTGCTGTGTCCTAACATTAGGAAGAACTGAGAGACTCTCTGGGGTCTCTTATAAGACATGAATTCTATTCATGGGAGCTAAACTCTCCAGACCTAACCACTTCCCAAAGGCACTCTCTTCTAATCCCATCATATTGGGGTTAGAATGTCAACATACAAATTTTGGAGGGGGACACAAATAGTTGGTCCATGACATTCTGTCCCTCCCCCCATCCATACCCTTCTCAAATGCAAATTACACCCAATAGTCTCAAAAGTCTTACTTAATGCATTTCAGCATCAACTCTAGAGTCTAAATTCAAAGTCTCATCTAAATCAGGTAAGTGGGGGGCACCTGTGGCTCAGTGGGTTAAGCCTCTGCCTTCGGCTCAGGTCATGATCTCGGGGTCCTGGGATCAAGCCCAATATCAGGCTCTCTTCTCTGCAGGGAGCCAGCCTGCTTCCTCCTCTCTCTCTGCCTGCCTCTCTGCCTACTTGTGATCTCTCTCTGTGTCAAATAAATAAAATTTTAAAGAATAATAATAATAAAAATAAAAATAAATCAGGTAAGGATAAGATTTAGGATACAATTCATCCTGAGGACAATTCCTTTCCAAGCTGTGAACTTAGGAAATCAAAGAAGTTGTTTACTTCCTGAAAAAGTGGTGGAACAGGCCTGTGATAGGAACTCCCACTGCAAAAGGGAGAAATAGGAAAGAAGAAAGGGGTAATAGATAACAAGGAAATACAAAGTCTAACCGGGAGAACTCCATTAAACCTTAATAGCCAACAATAATCCTCTCTGGCTTGATCTCTGCCTTTCAAATCCACTGGAGTGGCAGTGTTATGCCCATGGCTTGGTGGGTGCTGTCCATACTGTGACAGTGACCCCACCCATGCCATAGTTCTTCAAGTGACCCACTGCTGTTCTGGATCCTCTGAGTGTGGCCACACCACAACTCTCTGCAGAACTCTCACCCCTTAGGAACTAGGGGCTGAGGCAGTCGGCCCCACAGGAACCAGAAAGGCAGCCTCAGCCTTTGAAACCACTTTGCAACATCTTAGAAGAAAAGAAACAGGAACTTGTAGACATGGAAATAAAATCTAGCTAACCTAAAGCACAGTGATTTAAAACAATTCTTTAAAAGACTGAATAAAAATGTATAAGGTCTCCATAATTTGTAGGGTAATATGAAACATCTAAGATATATATAATAGGAGTCCTAAGAAAAAAAAGCAGGGACAGAAAATGTTGGAAAATATAACAATAGAAAAATTTCCAAATTTAATGAAAACCACAGCACCATATATCTAAGAATCTCAATGAGTTCCAAGCAGAATAAGCACACACACATACATACATACACACATACACCAAGAAAACCGAAGCACATCAAAAGTAAGTTGCTAAAAATGAGTGAGAAAGGGAAATATTAACAAAACAATACACATGTGTTAGGTAAGGAGAAGAAAGGACATATCGTATGGTCTAAGAAGATAGTTTCAGTTTTCAGTTTATGTATACATGGGGTTTGCAAGTGAGGCATCCAAATTTCCTATGGGTTTGAGAGTTAATGACAGGCAGGACAAAAGTTCTTATGCAGGTACAAAAATTTTTAGGATTGTTTCACAGTTTGAGGAGCATCTGAAAGCAAGATCTTTTTTTTTTTTTTTAAGATTTTATTTATGTGACAGAGAGAGACACAGCAAGAGAGGGAACACAAGCAGTGGAAGTGGGAGAGGAAGGACCAGGCTTTCCAATGCGGGGCTCAATCCCAGGACCCTGGGATCATGACCTGAGCTGAAGGCAGATGCTTAACAACTGAGCCACCCAGGCGCCCCATGAAAGCAAGATTCTTAAGAAACCAGGAGCAAAGCCCAAATTGAGAACCCTTCAAATCATGTAAGCAAAAATGCATCTAAATTAAATAAAAAAAGAAGCAGAATAAGCAGTTTGGTAAAGGCAAGGGAAGTTTCAGGAACAATAGTGGCGAGAAAGACTGTTCTTTGGTGACAAGATCTGGACTATCCCAGAATAAGGGATCCTTTAGAGATAGTCCACTTTGAAAAGGGGAGCAGGGAAGAATCTGACCATTGGGCCCAAGAGGGCATCCGTGATCTGCAAAGAGAAACTGATGCTTCTGTAGGACATGCGAAAATGACTCATCATTCCACATGTTCAGACCTCAAGTCCTTGAAGATTCCTATTTCAGAAGATTGCTTATTTCTTTCCTAGCTTTATCATTTCTACCTTCTTATAATCAAAAGCCTTCTAACTAACCAATCTGACTGCAGTTTCATTCTTTGTCCTCCAACCTATGCCAAACAGAACTCCCAAACAAATCTTTCTTAAATGCCATGCGCATTGGGTCTAATTGTCCTCAAAACCCTTCAGTACTTCTCTGTTTCACTTTCTAGCAAGCATAAAGTGGGCAAGCTGCCAAGATTTCCAACATATGTCCCTATTTGATCTATTCACATTTATTTGCTCAATACTCAGCCTCCAATCTAGCCATGCTCATCTCGCACCCCCATCATTAGGTCTGCTTGTCTCCCTTTACTCATGTTCACCATGCTCTCTTTTTCCCTCCATCTACCCTCCTCCAAGGAGTACCACCCACCCTTAAAGATTTTCCTCATAAATTTGCTGCTTAAGCATTACTGTAGGAGTTAATTTCTTGTTTATATAGGTTAGTAGTTAATTTTCAATACCATTGTACAATATTCTAACAATTTATTTTATATTAGTCTTTATTCTTGCTCATATCCTCCGTTTCTTGAGGGATATAATTAATCTTTCTTCTAAAGTCTCCAATGCCTAAGACAGTTTTAAAGCACATAAAAGATAAATAATTATTGATTGACTGACACACGGAGTCTGGAATTTAAACAAACTGACTAAAGTAAATGTGTTTTTTCAGCTATTTTTCCAAAAATAATTACAATGAGTTTTTATTCACAGAGCTAAGACATGTGTAATCCAAATTAGATAGCAAAGATCCCTGATATTTCTTTTACATGTAAAACTTTTTTGTAGCCAATTCCTAATCGCAGTGATTTAGAAGCCAGAGTCCAAAGTTAGATTTCTTTGGTCATAAACATGAATTATAGTGCTGATACTAAACCAAGTTCCCCATGTTCTTTTGTCAGTAGATGAGGGAACGAAAGATCAGAATTATATTTTGGAAACATGATGAACAATGAATTCACATGGACCTATAGAAAAATTCTTGTCCCACAACGTTACAGACTTAACAGACTTGTAAGTGGTTACTTTACAGCTGAGTTGGTTTTGGAGAGGTTTCAATGAAACTATGACAGGGTCTAGAGTGGGAACCCTCTGAGTATTTCAAGAAGAGAGTATTTCATATTTAGTATTTCCTATTCAGAAAAAATAATATTAAATTTAAACTGTACTTGTTCATATTCCCAACCTTTTCAATAACAGATAATCCACTACAAGTAGTTTTAGGAACTATTACTTTATTACTATACTATTTATTACTATACTATTTATTACTATTACTTTATTACTATAGTCCATCTAGTCGTTTTATATATTAAAATATCATGCTTGTAAAAATAAACTAAAGGACTTGCAGCAAAATAAAGCGCTTTTTCACAGCAAAGGAAATAAGATGAAAAGGCAACTGACTGAATGGAATAAGTTATTTGCAAATGATATATCCAATATGGAATTAGTATCCGAAATATATAAAGAGCTTTTATAACTCAATACAAAAAATAACAATAATCTGGGGTGCCTGGGTGGCTCAGTGGGTTAAAGCCTCTGCCTTCGGCTCAGGTCATGATCCCAGGACCGTAGGATGGAGCCTGAATCCATCTCTCTGCTCAGCGGGAAGCCTGCTTCCCTTCCTCTCTCTGCCTGCCTCTCTGCCTACTTGTGATCTCTGTCTGTCAAAGAAATAAATAAAATCTTTAAAAAATAACAATAATCCAATTAAAAAATGGACAGGGGATATGAATAGTTATTTTTCCAAAGAAGACACACAGATGGCTAACAGACACGTGAAAAGATGTTCAATATCACTAATCATCAGGGAAATGCAAATCGAAACTACACTGAGCTACCACCCCACTCCTATCAGAATGGCTAACATCAAAAGCAAGCAACAAGTACTGGTGAGGATGCCAAGTAAAAGGAACGCTCATACACTGTTGGTGGGAAGGCAAACTGGTGCAGCTGCTATGGGAAATAGTATGGATATTATTCAAAAACTTAAAATAGTAACACCATGATCCAGTAATTCTACTACTAAGTATTTATCCCCAAAAAACCAAAAATACTCATTCAAAAAGATACGCACTTCTATGTTTATGGCATTATTTACAATAGATAACATATGGAAAATAAAGAAGATGTGGTGTATATACATACATACATACACACACACAATGGAACACTTGGCCATAAAAAAAAAAAAATGAGAGCTTCCAATTTGCAACAACATGGATGGACCTAGAGGATATTATGCTAAGTGAAATAAATCAAACAGGGAAATTCAAATGCCATAAGATTTCACTTAAATGTGGAATCTAAAAAATAAAACAAATGAATAAACAAACAAACAAAAAGCAGAAACAAACCCATAAGGACAGAGAACAAACTGAAGATTGCTGGGGCTGGGGGATGGACAAAATGGGTGAAAGGGAGAGGGAGATACAGACTTCCAGTTAGGGAATGAATAAATCATGGGAATAAAAGTTTCAGCATAAGGAATAATGTCAAAGATATTGTAATAACGTTGTATGGTAGCAGAAAGTAGCTACACTTGTGGTGAACACAGTAGAATACACAGACTTAGGAATAGACCTATGACATAATAGTCAAAGAGATTGTTAATTTCCATTCCTTTCAATGGGCACAATTTAATGTAGCAATTTAGAAGTGTAAAAATGACCATAGTCTTTAGGGTCTGGACAAAAGGAGTTATCAGAGCAGATATTGCACATACAAACCATCACATGCAAATTTTGTAAAAATTAGACATATTTTTGTATCTCACTGGTGGTAAGGTTTTATGAAAGTTCTAACTTTCCATAAATGCTGTTTTATAGCAATCCTATTACACAGAGAGCTACTGCTCAAGTACTCTAGATCAGAGGAACTCAGTCATTATATCAGCAAAGAGGAAAAAAAAGAAAATTAAGACGATCCATTTTGAAGATAATCAAACTAATACCCTTTCATGAAAACATGAAGAAAACAAAGGAATGATTTTGAGGGAACATCTTACAGTCTCTAAACAGTCCCAGACGTGACCAGAGGAGATTTTTAGAATCAGATGGATTCTGTGACCATTTTCTCTCTTCTCTTGAGATGTTTTGAGTGCACGGTTCTCCTGCATTAACTGCATTACATTTTAGGAGGAAAGAAAAGAAAAGAAAAAATTCCTGCTAGTGTTCAGGAGTAACAGACTGTCCAGACAACCAATAACTGATTTTGAGACTAACATTTTGTGGCAAACATTTTCATCAACGAATATAAATGTGGAAATTGACGGTAACTATTTCTTTCATTACTGTTCAAATTCAGTACCTTGCCTGACCCAGTCTCCATGATGAAGATTATGCTCTAATGTATAGCAGCATTTGTGATATCCAGAGAGCAGTTCTGCCCAGCTAATGGTCACAGTGCCTTCCTCATCTTCGTGTGCACTAGCAGGACGCTCAAACAGGGAAATCAAGGCCGTCGTGAAAGCAATTGCTTGAACCTTAAATGAGATGTTAAAAGAAAAACAAACATTGGCAGTGTAATTGTTGTAAAAGATCTGATGTATGAACATTTCGCTTAGCGAAGTAAGTCAATCGGAGAAAGACAATTATCATATGATCTCCCTGATATGAGGAAGTGGAGATGCAACATGGGGGGTTAAGGGGGTAGGAGAAGAGTAAATGAAACAAGATGGGATTGGGAGGGAGACAAACCATAAGTGACTCTTAATCTCACAAAGCAAACTGAGGGTTGCTGGGGGGGTGGGGGTTGGGAGAAGGGGGGTGGGGTTATGGACATTGGGGAGGGTATGTGCTATGGGGAGTGCTGTGAAGTGTGTAAACCTGGTGATTCACAGACCTGTACCCCTGGGGATAAAAATATATTATATGTTTATAAAAAATAAAAAATTTAAAAATTTAAAAATTAAAAAAAAGATCCAATGTTCCTTAGGATTAACAAGGAATAGGGGCGCCTGGGTGGCTCAGTCGGTTAAGTGTCTGCCTTCAGCTCAGGTCATGATCCCAGAGTCCTAGGATCAAGCCTCGCATCAGACTCCCTGCTGAGCGGGGAGCCTACTTCTCCCTCTTCCCTCTGCCTGCTGCTCCCTCTGGTTGTGCTCGCTCTCCCTCTCTTTGTCAAATAAATAAATAAAATCTTTTTTTAAAAGATTAATAAGGAATAGATATTGAATTAATGGGTATTTCCTCAGTATTATTTAAAGGATGCAGGCAGTAAAAGAACAAGAACCATGTTGGTAAAGCAATTACCAAGGGCAGTTCATTATTTGCTTTTATGATACACTTGTTATTAAGCACACAAGGAATGCAAAGCTTTCACAATTAGGAAAGGAAATTGTTCAAAGTAGACTACTTCAGAGTTCATGGGCATATTCTCATGTCATTCAGGAAGTAATAATCTTGCAGCAGTTGGGTGGAATGTGATAGGAAGATGAATCATCATATCCAATGTCTGGGTTTCTGTGCTGCCTTCTCAAATGCATCTATCCCATTGTTACATGATACAGGAAACAAGCACTACCCAGGAGGCTGATATGAGGATGCTTTTGAATGAAAAGAAGAATAATTAGTTTGAAAGTGTCCTAAGGGATAACTTTAGGTATTTAATAATTGGCAAGAAAACTACATGAAGATTGGTTTCATAAGCAAGAAAAGGAACTGTTACCTCATCCACATTTTCCGTGTCCAGCATGTGTGGCCTTCACATCTATAAATTCCGAGGTCACCCTCTTTGTATTCTATTTCTATACTGAGCTACAGTTTGATGATTAAATCCATAGTTTAATCTTTCCTTCCCTCACTTACCTTTCCAGTTATGTCCCCAAAAGAAAGAACTGATTCGTTGGCATCAAGGGGGTCATACCAATATTCCATACAAACTGGCGTTCCTTTGAGGCCTTGGAGTTTATATTGACAAGGAAATTCTCCTTTGGACAGCAGATCATAGAAACAAATCTCTTTACTTGTAAAAGCCACTGCTATCTAAAGTAGCAAAGAGAAAATCAGAAAGTATTTCTGATGAATTTAGGGAAATGGGTATACAAAGGAGACATGCAAATCTTAGCACCAAAGCAGACACTGTTCCCTGAGGGTCACTAACAGTATTACAGAACACAGTATGGGGGCACAACTGCACTTTATTCTAACTTTGGACACTAACCAAGAAAAAAAATTCTTCCCATTAAAGGCATTTGACCATGCTTTCTTTTGTATCCCCACTTCATGCACCTGCCAACCTCTTCCATCCGTGGGAGATGAGATGATTAATCACATAGAAAAAACAAAGACAGAGGATGACAGCACCACACAGCCATACCAGAAGCTTTACAAACCATGTTTTACAAAGCAAGCATAGGCTTTCATAAAAATCAGTTGATAAAAACTCTAAGTAGCGCTCACAAGTCAGATAAAATCCCAAAACTATTTTTAAAAGGGTAAATAAATTTGATGATAAAATTGGCAAAACTTTAAGCTAACCCAAGATTTTAAAAAAAGTGAAAATACATATTGCTAAAATAAGAAATAGAAGAGTGCCCTATTAATGACCTGATAGAAACAAAACAGGATGGGATGCCTGGGTGGCTCAGTTGGTTAAGCGGCTACCTTCGGCTCAGGTCATGATCCCAGCGTCCTGGAATCGAGTCCCACATCGGGCTCCTTGCTTGGCAGGGAGCCTGCTTCTCCCTCTGCCTCTGCCTGCCACTCTGTCTGCCTGTGCTTGCTCTCGCTTCTCTCTCTATGACAAATTAAAAAAAAAAAAAATACTGAAAAAAAAAAAAGAGACAAAACAGGATGATAAGAGAATATCATAAACAATGGAAAGCCAACAAAGTATGTAACCTAGATGAAACTCCCAGACAAAAACATTACCTAAACTAACTCAAAACCAAATAGAAATTCTCAGCAGACATAGAGTAAGTAAAACAATTGAAACGATAATCAAAACAAATTCTCACAAAGAAAATACAGGCCCAGATGGTTTTACTAATAAATGCGACCAAACATTTGAAGAATTAACACGAATGCTTCTCAAACTCTCCAAAAAAAAAAAAAAGTCGAGGAAATACTTCCCAAATCATTTTATGAAATCAGTACTATCTCATTACCAAAACCACACAAAGACATCACCAAAAAACTGCAGCTCCATCTTCCTAATGAATATAGATGTAAAAATCTTCAATTAAACACTAGCAAAGAGAATTCAACAACTTATAAAAAAATTACATACCATGATAAGTAACCCTGATATTTATACTAGAATGCAAGGCTACTTTAACATACAAATACCATCAACGTAATATTCTATAGTAATACAATAAAGGACAGAAACTGTATGATTATCTCAGTAGATACCAAAAAAAGCATTAGACAAAAATCCAACACATTTTCATGAAAAAAAAAATGCTCAATAAACCAGGAAGAGAAGGAAACTTCTTCAACCTGATATACACAAAAAACCCATAGCTGCTATCATACTTAATGGTGGAAATGGTGGAAAACCAAATGTATCCTTCCTAAGATCAGGAACATGATGAGGATGTTCACTCTCACCAGTACTATTCAGCGCCACACTGGAATTTCCAGAAAGGGAAATTGGGCAAGAAAGGACATAAGAGCATCCAGATGAGAACGAAAGAAGTTAGACTATCTTTATTAGTGGATGACATGATCTTAAACATAGAAAATCCTAGATAGTAACAACAACAATAAAGTAATCAAAACCAATAAATGAGCTCAGGGAAGTTGTTGGGTATGAGATCATTTTCTGAAAATCTATTTTACTTCTACACACTATTGATGAACAATCTGAAAATGATATTACCAAAAACAGTGTTAGGAAAACACAAAGACAAAACACATGCTGTGATACAGATTTTGTAAATTATCCACCTGATAAATGTATATATCCAGAATATATAAAGAACTCTCAAAACTCCACAAAGTAAACCCAACAATAAAATGGGCAAAAGATTTAAACACACACCTCACCAAAGAGGATATATAGGTAGCAAATCAGTATATGAAATATATATTCAATATTATGAGTCATTAGGAAAATGTGAATTCAAACCATAGTAAGATAAAAAATATATATATAAACCTATTAAAATGGTTAAAATAGGGGCAGCTGGGTGGCTCAATGGGTTAAGTCTCTGCCTTCAGCTCAGATCATGGTCTTGGGGTCCTGGGATCGAGCCCCACATCCATCTCTCTGCTCGGTGGGGAGGCTGCTTCTCTCTCTCTCTCTCTCTCTCTGCCTGCCTCTCTGCCTACTTGTGATCTCTGTCTGTCAAATAAATGAACAAAATCTTTTAAAAAAATGGCTAAAATAAAGAGGTGGGAAAAAAACAACAACAAACAAACCCTGACTATACCAAATGTTGGTTAGGATGTGCTATATCCACATCATAAAATATAACACAACAATAAAAAGATAAACAACTGATATATCTCAAAATAACCAAGCCAAGTTAAAGAAATCAGACCAAAAAGAGTACATACTGTATAATGTCAGTTATATAAAACTCTGGAAAATGCTAACTATTGTGTGGTGACAGTCTATCAGTCACTACCTGACAAGGAGAGATGGGAGAGAATAGATAGGGTTTTACAAAAAGGTACAAGGAAACTTTGGAGGATGATGAATATGTTCAATTTCTCCTTTGTACTGTTGATTTTTCACAGTATCTAAATGTATCTGTTGGTTTTATCCACTTTTAATTTGTGCAGTGCATTTTATGTAATTATACCTCAATAAACCTATTTGAGAAAAGAAGAAAAAAGCAGCATTCTTTAAACTGCCTTGTTGAATAAGTGCAAAGGAAAGACTAAGAGTTAGTCATCAGTCCTGGAAAGAAGAAATAATGCAACATAATCATAACACAATAAAACATCACAAATATTATATGATAATAAAACAGAGTGCTGCACACAGATATAAAAGAAACTCTGGACTTGAACTATGCTGTAATCGATACAGTTAACATTAACACCAGATCCTCAGCAAGAAGGAACTGGATACTATATCAGCTACATTCTAGAAACAGCAAGGACTCTGAAACAGATCCTGAAACCAAGCGGCCTCTGTTTACAAATCTTGCAACACTGATTACATCCTTTGTGACCTGGGGCAAATTCCACAACCTCGCCTTGCCCAGACTCTCATTCTTAAAGTGGGAATAATACCCATCTATGGTGACCTTGAGAAGATTAATAGAACAGGGCATGTCACCTAGGAAATGAATGATGATAATGATGATGATTCTTTATGTTCAAGGCATTAGAGCATACCATTTCCCACTAAAAAGAACCCAGGTCTTTGGAGAAATGGCTGATTCTGGGTGTGGCATAATAAATAGGCAAGATGATCCTAGAACATTTTGTTGTACCAGAGAGCAAAGAAGTTTTCAAAGACAAATATGGTTGCATCAGAAAAGACTCAGAACTGCTTTGTATCCATCCCAGTGTCCAAAGATGGTACAATTTTAAGGCTGGCTTAATAATTCAGTGGACTGAAACAAATCAGATTATTTAAACTCATGAGTTTCTAATGACACTGATAACAATAATGATAGTAGTAACCATTTTTCATCTTTAGAGGATTTTTGAATGCTGGTAAATAAAAGTAAAGAATTAGTCATTTATCCTGCATTTGATCTCTGTCAATTAGTTGATTAGCCTCTATTTGATCTATATTATAGCTAAATAATTGGCAAGGGGAGTTTTCCATAGAGGTATTTCAGCTTGTAAAGAGGAAATCATGAAACTAGAAAGTCCTCATCTTGCAACCTCTAAACAAATTGATAGATGAAGGAATAATCAGTGATAACTGATAATGTCCCAAGTAGAGAGAGCAGCCATTTTGTGCCTCCTGACTGAGGAACCCCTATTCCAGAACAAACCACTCTAAAACTGATCAAGTTTTTATATTTGACTACCAATATACTGGAAATATGGGGAACAAGTGAACAAGTTAAGCAGCTAACTCTATCTAAATACAGTCTAGAAAATCCAGACTGTGGGAAACCCTTAAGGACAAACACCTAGTGTCTTTAACAAAAAGAGCAAGAGCAAAAACAAAACAAGGCAGGACGCCTGGGTGGCTCAGTCGGTTGGGCAGCTGCCTTCAGCTCTGGGGTCATGATCCCTGAGCCCTGGGATCAAGTGCTGCATCGGGCTCCTTGCTCATCTGGGAGCCTGCTTCTCTCTCCGCCTCTGCCTGCCACTCTGCCTGCTTATGCACGCTCTCTCTCTCTGACAGATGAATAAATAAAATCTTTAAAAAAACACACACACAAAATAAAACAATGCAACAATAAAGAAGAGGTGGAGAAAAACATGTAGATCAAAAGAGACCAATCAGGGGCGCCTGGGTGGCTCAGTGGGTTAAGCCGCTGCCTTCAGCTCAGGTCATGATCCCTCAGGGTCCTGGAATCGAGTCCCGCATTGGGCTCTCTGCTCAGCAGGGAGCCTGCTTCCCCCCCCCCTTTCTCTCTGCCTACCTCTCCCTCTACTTGTGATTTCTCTCTGTCAAATAAATAGATAAAATCTTAAAAAAAAAAAAAAAAAAAGAGACCAATCAACAATTCACAATGGTTTGGATCCTATTCTGATCATGATTCAAACAAACTAACAAGGAATTAACAGATGATCAAAAAATTATAAGATAAGAAGATATGGACATGACTAAATATTTGATGATTGTAAGGAATTATTATAATTGATATTAAATGTAATAGCACTCTTATGTTTATACTAAAAAGGGAGACTTTTTTAGGCAGATGAAATATTTATAGATTAAATAATTGCGTATCCTGGGTTTCAAAAGTGGGGAGATATAGATGAAACTAGATTGGCTGTGAATTGGAAATTGTTAAGGGTAAATATTGGTTTTTAATACTATTATCTCTGCCTGCCTGTGCATTTAAAAACTTTCATAGAAGGTCTGACATCTGCTTAATATAAAATACTAAGAATTTGGATTCCTTAAGCTTCCTCATCCCCTCATAAACTGATTTTTCTTTCAATATGTTATCTGACTTATTGGTAGAGTCATACGAGGATATTTGTACTTAGTGGGCCCTCCCCATCACAATTAAGAAACTGACTAGAAGAGTGTTTAAAATCAGATAAGCAATTCCCTGTAATTGTACTGAGTTGTGCCCATGCGTTGTTAGAGCCTCTCAGCTCTGCATATAGACCCACGAATCTACTAGAGAGTCAGAAATGTCTTACGAGCCAGCCATGCAGCATGGACATATTTGGGATGGAGCCAAGAATCTGAGTCACTATCAGCTGTGTCCTTTAAAGGTGCCCAAGAAAACAGTTTAGGAAATCCAGCAGCCCACTTGGCTCCACTTACATTCCCTCCAGGTCAGAGGAGAGGCACAGAATGGTATTACAGGTCTCTGTCACTGCCAGTGACAGTCAGGAGCCCTATCCCATCATATTTTTCCCCTTTTAAAGAAGTAAGTTCAGGGCACCTGAGTGGCTCAGTTGGTTAAGTGTCTGATCCCGGGGTCCTGAGACTGAGTCCCGCATCCGGCTCCCTGCTCAGTGGGGAGTCTTCTCCCTTTGCCCCTCAACCCCACTCATGAGTTCTCTCTCTCTCTCTCTCTCAAATAAACAAATTTTTTTTAATCTTAAAAAATAAAGTAGTAAATTCATTTATTAAGACTTGGTACCTTGTTTACATTTTCCAAAGAAACCAGGCTTGTCACCCACAGGTGTTTAAGCTTGGTGGCGTCTGAAGTGATGGGAAGTGTTTCTTGCAGCTTTAAATTCTCTCCCCAGATTCCCAATAAACCTTCCTTACTGATGGTCAGATAACGACTTGAACTTTTTAAGAAAATTACTTTTTGAATGGTGTCCTTGTGTTTCACTGGGAGGAATTCAAGGTCTTTCCACTGGGGAACCACAGTTGCCTTTGCTTGTTCATCTTTCTCATAAAGTGCTAACAGCATAAATGAAGCCAGCTTGTCCCAGTTAATGAAGCCCTCTTGGGCCACATCCACTTTGTCAAAGAGCTCTCCATATTCTTCCTTTGTGCCCCAACCAACAATCTCTGTCATCCTTTGCATAAACTCTTCTCTGGACATGCAAATGGTTTGACATGGGTCTGAGGGCTAGAAATAGGAATAAAAACAAGACAACCATGAACACATCCATAAGTACCAGAGCACTGTCCCATCCCCAGATGTGGACCTAATTATCAATTCTTCCAAGACACAAAGACAAACAAACATTTTTTACTTTATAACAGGACTTTATTTAAGTTAATTGGGACCAGAGAACATATCATTGACAGGGCTACAAGCTGACATTTTTTTTTAATGACTTTATTTATTTATTTGACAGAGAGAGACACAGCAAGAGAGGGAACACAAGCAGGGGGAGTGGGAGAGGGAGAGACAGACTCCCCGCTGAACAGAGAGCCTAATGCGGAGCTCGATTCTAGGACCCTGGAATCATGACCTGAGCCAAAGGCAGACCCTTAACAACTGAGCCACCCAGGGGCACCCAAGCTGACATTTTTGTTAACAAATATCCTTATAACTGGAAAAGGGAGGCAGGAGGGTCAGAGATTTGAGATGATAATGGAAGCAGCAGTCGGAGTAATGTGGCGCTTCAGTCCAAAAAGTGCAAGCACCTCTGGAAACAGAGTCTCTGCTAAAGCCTCCAGATGGAAGGCCATCCTGACAACAGGTGGATTTTAGCCCTGTAAAACCCATTTTGGACTTCTGACCTCCAAAGTAAGATAATACATTTGTGTGTTTGAAGCTACTAAGTTTGTGGTAATTTGGTATAGCATCAGTAGGAAACTAGTATAGTGGTTTACAGATGATGGGTGAACAGAGTTTAGCATGGCCAGTAAAATTACATGACATTGAAACTAATCCAAAAGCATGAAGTCCACTATGGTAAATACACCATGACGGTGAAACCATATATGATTGAGTTTTGTTATTAGTGGTATTTATGCTCTATAAAGACTTTGCAAATACTTATATTAGTAGATATGGAACTATAGTTTTGAGAGGAAATACAGAGTTATGTTTCTATGAGCCTCTGGTCACAATATTTTTATCACTTAACCAATTCATAATTTGTTTTGTGGGTTTCCATTGAAAGACACTTAATTTAATACAGTTAATTTACTAATACCGAATTCATGACCAATTGAACAAAGCTTATCTAACACATATATATTCCCCATGAGGCACATCATAGTCTTCTTGCACTTAGGAACACTAAACAGAACTTAACCACCACACCTGGGGACCATTTTGAACAGTGAAGTCACCAACGAAAACACAAAATGGGAAAAGAACCTGGCACTAAGTAGACCACAAATAGGATACTTGTTTGGAGAATGAGGGCTAGAATAAAAAGGCAGAGTGTCATGTTGTTTGACCTCCCTCTGGAATATGTACAGTGAAGTGAAGTCTTTCTCCACTCTGTGCATGTCTGCAAATGACCATGAAAGTATCTCCAGTATTAATTTTTGGGGGTATAAATAAATTTTAACAAGTAGGCAAACTCACAAATATAAAAACTGTTCATAATAAAAATATTATATATATTTTTAAGAACTTAGCTATTTATTTGACAGACAGAGATCACAAGTAGGCAGAGAGGCAGGCAGGGAAGGGGGGGAAGCAGGCTCCTCGCTGAGCAGAGAGCCCGATGCAGGGCTCGATCCCAGGACCCTGAAATCATGACCTGAGCCTAAGGCAGAGGCTTAACTTACTGAGCCACCCAGGCGCCCTGAGAATATTATATTTTTAATATTATTACTATTGAGGAATGCCTGGGTGGCTCAGTAGGTTAAGCGTTTGCCTTTGGCTCAGGTCAGGATTGAAACTGCCTCCTCCCCTCATTCTGCCTGCTGCTCTGCCAACTTGTGATCCTCTCTCTGTCAAATAAGTAAGATCTTAAAAATATATATAATACTCTCATTATGCACAGTTTTTGTATTTGTGAGTTTACCTACTTGCTAAGATTTATTTATAACCCAAAAAATTAATACTGGAGACACTTTCATGGTCTTTTGCAGACATGAACAGAGGGGAAAAGATTTCAGCCTCCAGTGTACATATTCATACCTCACAAAAGAAGGTGAACAGATATGCACAAAGCCTATGAAAAGAAGCTCCACATCATATGTCACCAGGGAAATGCAAATTAAAGCATCAAGATGTCACTACACACCCTATTAGAATGGCCAAAAATCTGGAACACTGACAAGAGTAAATGTCGACAAAGATCCAGAACAGAAACTCTCATGCATTGCTGATGGGAATGTAACATCATACAGCCTCTTTGGAAGACAGTTTGGTGATTTCTTAGAAAACTGATCATATTCTTTTTATGTGACCCAGCAAGCATGCTCCTTGGTATTAACCCAAATGAACTGAAAACTTGGGTCTTCAGGGTGTTTATTGCAGCTTTACTCATAATTGCCAATACCTGGAAGCACCCAAGTTGATGTCCTTCAATAGGTGAATGGATGAATTAATTGGGTGCATCAGAGAACAGAATATTCTGTTAAAAAGTGCTAAAAAGAAGGGAGCTCTCAAACCATGAAAAGACCTGGAGGAAACGTAAACGCATACTACTAAGTGAAGGAAGCCAGTCTGAGAAGGTTGCGTGGTAGGATTCCAACTATGTGAAATTCTAGAAAAGGCAAAACCATAGAGACAGTAAAACGTTCAATGGTTGCCAGTTGGAGTGGGGAAGATGAATAGGCAGAGCACAGAGGATTTTCAGGGCAGTGAAACCACCCTGTATGATGCCATCGTGGTGGATATATGTCAACATTCACTTGTCCAAACCCCACAGGATGCACAAGACCAAGAATGAGTACTAATGTAAAATGCGGCCTTTGGGTGATTATGATATGTCAATGTAGGTTCATCCATAGTAACAAACGTACCCCTCTGGTGGGGTGTGTGGATAAAGGGGGAGGCTGGGCATGCTTCAGGGTAGGGGATATACCAGTAATCTCTCTACTTTCCCCTTAATTCTGTTGTGAGTCTAAAACTACTCTAAAAATATAAAGGTTTAATTGAAAAAAAAAAAAAAAAGATGAACCAAGGTATTATGTGTGCAAAAACTAAGTAATCAAGTGTTTAATAGAATTTGGTCTAGGCTTTTAATTAATTGACTTAACTTTCGGAGAAATAATTGGTATCCAGCCCTTTGAACTACTCAGAAGTCCATCACTCTTTTCTTTGTTAAATTATTTTTAGTCCAAAAAAGTTTAGAGAGATGGAAATTTTTCAGTGACCCAGATTTCAAGTGTGGAGAAAGAAATCTGATCCTCAAAACACTCCATCTGAGCCAAACTGCAAACTGTTTCTGAACGGTAAGTCAATGTTGATCTTTCATTTCAAAACTGTTACATAATGACATCAATGAGTCTCTTATATTTATGTTATTATCTTATATTATGTTTAAAACATTATAAAGCTGAATCTCAGAGTATTTTCTTATGAGTTAGTGACTTTTTTTTCAGGAACAGGAAACTGTTTTGACTGATAAATACCAAAATAAGTCTTTTTTATATCCTAGAATAGGAATTGCAAATGGACCATAAACAAAGACAACAAATTTTCTTCCCCAAAGTAACATATACAACCAACTATATAATTTCCTGTGCATTAATAATGCCAATATGCACTGGGAGAAGATTTGAGAAATACTCCTAATTTATGAAGTTTGACAGAAAAGAGCAATTATATAATATACTGGACAGTTCTATTATTGATTGTTCATTGATCTAAGTTTGAAAATAAAACCAATTTTTGCCATACCTTCGGCTAAAATTGAGAAATTTGTTTTTACTAAAAATTTCTAATGTGTTTCAAAATGCATTATGCCTTGATCAGTATGTGTTTTATGTTTATTAGTTCTATTATATTCCAGGTTTAATAAATTAGTTCAATGTACAATGAAAGTATGTGATCTTTTACACAAACTTAAAAGCACTCATGCATTGAATTTTACCACACAGTTAATGCTCATTTTATCAGTGGTTCCCACTTATGTCCTGGGAAGAGAATTAATTCACTCATTCCATTATATTATGCACATCACACATGGTGCCAGGAGGATTGTGTGGCTGTGCAGTTAGAGCTCCAAGCCTCAGCCTCAGTTATTAGGCCTCTAAATAGGGATAATGCAAACTAACTGCTAGGGTTGTTATTAGGATTAGCTGATAATTTATGCAAACCACACGGGATTTAAGGTGAGTATAACACATTTATACTCAATAAATGTTAATTTCCTGTTAACTAGTTTAAAGAATAGGACTCTATATACAATGTCATCATGTTAGCAATGACCCTTCTCTAAGGATTTAGCTAAATTCATTTGTTGATGCAAGTTTGTTTGTGTGTGTGTGTGTGTGTGTGTGTGTGTGTGTAAGGAAGTGTACATAATTACTAATTTTAGTTCATTGATCCTATCTATCAAGGGTGGCTAGCTGCTAACTAGATGCTTCTAAGAGACTTCTCAGTGGGTCCAAAGAACATGGAAAGGAGACTGCAAACAGGATCACGTGAAGCCCTGGGTTTTGCTGACCATTGCTGTCACAGCAGCAGATACTAGTTTCGGGCTTCATATGAAATATCAGTTGTGCACATGGTTTCAGTGGCTCTTCCTCAGACAGGAAATGGTTCTAAGTGAGCCCAGCAAAAGTAAAGTTTATCTACATGTTTCCAGAAACAAAAATTCTTTCATCTAGGCAAGACCAACATTTTGTCACTGTGAGCCACTTTTTTAAAAATAAGATTTTAATTCTTTATTTATTTGAGAGAGAGAGAGAACATGAGCTGGGAGTGTGGGGAGTCCAGAGGAAAAACCAGGCTTTCCACTGAGCAAGAGGCCTGTCACGGGCTCAATCCCAGGATGTTGGGATCATGACCTGAGCCGAAGGCAGACGCTTAACTGACTGAGCCACCCAGGCGCCCCGGTAAGCCACTTCTCCTACTTTATGAATTTTAGGTGAGCCAGAGGTTCTATCCTGAACTTCTTGATAGACGGTAACTCCACAGGAAGAAAGATAAGACAGTCCCTCGATCTAAAAATGAGCTTGCATATACTATGATTTAGTTGAGATAAACTCTCAACCTGTATTAGATTCAGTACTGAATGCCAAAAGAACTTTTCTTTGAACCATCTTTAGAAAAAAAAAAAATACATGTATATATAAGTATACATATATCTCTAAATTAATACCAATTTAGTTAACATCTGGTTATTATGCTTGAATTTGCTCCATAATACTTGCATGACCATAAGTCAGTGATAACAATTCTCAGGGTTTATATTAGGGTCTAATAAGATAATCTAGATATAAGGCTATCTTCACATTAAACAATTTTATTCCAACTTTAAGTTGTTGTTGAAGTCACGTCCACAGCAAACTAGATTCACAAGCCTATATTTAGTATAGCTAGGGAAATACTAAGAGTTTAGGAAATTTGATTTCATTATAAAACAAAAGCATAAAATAATTAATTCTTGGTCCCTTCAAATGAAATTTTAATTGGACTTAATAAGAAGTATGGCTTTAATATCACGTTCTTCCCATAGACAATTTGTTCCAATTTGAATGTAGATTTTCCAAACAAAAACTCCTAAATGTTTGAAAGTATACCTTTTCACTTCTATTAGTCAAGATTCTCTGGTCTTTTGGAGGTAAAAATTAGTGACCCAGCATCTCTTAGAACTTCATTTATAATAAAAATGAATAATGTATTATCTAATAGAAAATATATTCTCATGCAGCCCTTATAAGATGATGTTTGCATGTTTATTTTGCTATGTCTATTTAACTACTGATCATTATAATAAACCAGCACCATTTCCAACTGTTCTTGCAAAAAAGCTAATACACTTGGAAAATCTGGTTGGTTCTCTCACTGGGCACAACTTTAGACATTTAGAAAATCTTCCTGTCTTCCTGAAAACCTTTCAAAGAATATTCTAAAAATCCTTTCCTTTTGCCTAGAAAGCGTTTTCTGGAGATACAATCAGTTCTCATGAGCTATCTTTAAAAAAAACAAAAAAAACCCATGGACTCTGTACAACTCCCTTCAGCCTTTAAGATGTGTAAGATTTAGATTTCACTGTACCTTCTGTGAAAACTAAGCACTAAACCTGAGTGCAAACTTCCAAAAATACACCCTTTGTAAGAAACTTGACAGCCTTTTTTAAAATTGAGATCATGTACCTTCAAATAGCAAAGCGTAAGTATGCCAATACACTTTTAAAATTTCATTTCACACAAATAATTCATATCAATTTATTAAAGAAAATACAAAACATAAGGCAAAAATTTAGAATCCTCCATAATGCCATCAACATGTCATATTTTTTTTTCTGGGCAGAAAGATAAATACCTGTGTATTATTCTTCAAATGGTGTCATGATATACATATCTCTGTGTGTTGCATTTTCCACTTTACAACAAACTATGAAAGTGTGCCTTATACAATATATATTGGTCTTTACCATCATTTTTAATGGCTGTACAATATTTTATGGAGAAGACATGCAATTTATGGCCCCATTATTAAAAATTTCAATTGTTCCCAATGTTTTGCTGTTTTATACAAATAGCCCTGCAATGAACTTTCCAATATATACATCTTTGGTCACTTGTCCAATTATTTCCTGAGGTAAATTCCCTAGAAACAGAAATTGCTGAGTCAGAATTTAAACATTCTTAAAGCTTTTGATATATCTTACCAAATCTTCTTCCAAAGGTTTGAACAAATTTACATTTCCATCAACAAAGTATGAGACTGCTACTACACAAAACCCTCACTGAGCTCACTCATCTTAAGACTCACCAATTGGTTGCTAAAAAATAATTCTAGTAAGCCTAAACATTTACATACTTGCTGGGAAAATGAAGCAATACATTCTCAGAGCCGACATTTAATCCTTTTAAATTCTGCCAACTTTTAGAAATGTTGTTTATATTTGTTTTTTCCTTAATTTTTTCCTATAGCAATATTTTATAATGAAATGAGGAAAGAAAGTTTTTCTCCTTTTTTCCCTACTCTGTGAATAAGGACTTGCCCAAGAAAAGACTACAAGGCCCTGTTAGAAACTACAGAGAGACAACAATCCAATTTGCTGAGAAAATCTAGGGATTTTCTCCCATACCAAAGCTAGCAGTGGGTTAACATGTCACTGACAGAGTTCACTGCCCCCATTCACTCCTGATGAGTATGAGCTTCCAGATTCTGAAAAGTAATGTCAAATAGAACCACTTACAGGGATACTTTCACCAGTCCATGTATCTATCCATCCATCCACTGATCTATTCATAATAAAAATATATTGAGCTTATACACCACACAAGGTAGAATGGGGTAGGTTTATTTATTCATTCACTCAACAAATATTTATTAAGTAAGTGCTCCATGCCACACACTATTTTAAGCACTTAGCATCTAAGGTCTGTGCTCTTCAAACACACTTCAGTAGAAAGCCTCAGTGTGCTGGTCACAATGAATGCACATGGTGTTGGGTTACCATAAGTGATAGGAACAGAAAAATCATGCTAATTATTCTCTTCCCTAATTTCAAACTGAATTTAGCATATATGCATGTCAAAAGCATTCCATAAACAGAAATCTTTCATGGACCAGAAACCTTTCCTTAGTTTGAAAGCTTTTTATTTTTTTCTTTCCTATCATTAGAATTCTGCAATGTCTTTTTTTCTCTACATGAAAAATAGTTTCTAATAGAGTTTCAGAATCTTGTTTTCCCTAGGACCTGCTAGTTTTATCAAGCATTTCACTGAAAATAATATTTCTTCTGTCAAATATTTGGCATGATTTTTGGGTAATGTTCCATGACGGCTGAATGAGTACACACTATCAAAATGCACCCTTTCCCACTATCTCTATAATTAAATTTAAAATTAACATGCTGCTTTCTCATGCTTCGTTCTGTTACGCCTGCCTCAATTTCCCTTGGTTCCGAAGCCTATAGGTTATGAATATGTATTAGCGTTTGCTGTCAAACCCTGTGAACATCTTCTGGAGCAGAAGATTAGACATGCTATTTCAAAACAGATGCATCAGTTTAAATCATGCCCTGCAATGTTCACCTACCAGTGAACTTTCATGAGAGACTGAACAACAGAACAGCAGACACTACTCTGCCAGCGAAGGTTCATATAGCCTTTTTTTTCTTGCCTCAACGAATTTTAGTCAGTTTTAATTTTCATTTACAGTAGGATATCAACGATTCATGAGCTCATCAGTCTAAATGGAGTTAAAATTTCATGACTAACAAAGACATAGGCAAATGGATGCCTGAAAGCATGAAACTACTTCTACCCAATCAAACTTTGCACTTCATATCCTCCTTCTAGAAAACTCATCTCCCTTTGTGTGCCTGGGTGGCTCCAGTGGTTGGG